>NC_022015.1:56964074-56974223 GCF_000317375.1 Microtus ochrogaster | reverse complement strand
AAGTAAGTCTGGACACCTTGGATCAAATATATATATATATCTTTCCTAACCCTTGTTGCTCTATACTTTACACTTAGAAATGACTAATATAGGTTCATTATTAAAGTCTAACAAGTATTTTATTTATAATACTAAAGTAACAAAGTTAGTTGTTACTATGTAAAAATGATAACACCCTGAAGTATAAGCAACAAAGTAAAAAATGCATAATTCAACAGTTAAAATTGAAAACTTTTGGAGTTAACAAGAGACTACATAAAAAAAATAAAACAAAACGGTACTGCAAAGAAAGTCACAAGCTCATGTCTTGTAAATGCCCTATACACAGAAGCTGTAAAGAACCACTCTGCACCCATTAATCAAAAGCCACCTGATTTTAAAATGGCAAATAGACAATTGCCCAATAAACACATGAAAGGAGTCTCAGCATTGATCACCATGGGAACAGGAGTTAAAACCACAAGGAAATATCATTGCATGCACACTAAAATGGATGTAATTGAAGACAGAAAATACCGGCTTTGGTCTCTGGAGAACTGGAGAAACTAACACTTCGTGAGCTAATGATGGGAATGGAAAGTGCCACAACCACTGGGACAAGCTGCCATCTCCCCAAAAGATAAATATAAACTCAGCATGTGACTGAGCAGCCCACTGCTTGGCACACATCCAGGAGAAAGGGAAACATGGCCACACAAGTTGACCAATCCTTGTCTAAGAGTCCTTGGGCTGGAATGTTTGGGTATTTTTGAGATTTTTTAATATTTACTAGACTTTACCACATGAGTATTCCTAAAGTCTGTACTCTAAAATGTTTCAAAATATAAAAGTTGTGAGTATTCAGCACTGTTTATTCCAGATTTTGAATTTTCGGGTTAGAGATCCTCGATCTGTACTTCAGTGTTTGTAGCATCATTGTTAAAATTAGACAACCTAGGGGTCCTTACCTGAAAACTGAAGATAAGCTTTAATGACACACTGAACCATTGCTGAGCAGTGGAAGGAACTTCTGAAGCCTTGACTGAGCCTTGGAAACGTGTGAAGTGAAGGGAAATTGTTACATATTTCCATTTACATGAAATGACCTAGATAGCCATTAGAGACAGAGTAGATTTCTACTGGGTAGAGCTGGGATAGTGCAGAGAATGAGAGATAACAAGTACAATGGATACAGGACTTCCTTTTGTCAAGAAGAATATTTTAAGTAGGTAATTAGTTACAGTGTGTCTGTTAAAATCATTATTTATAAGAAATTTAACTTTCATAACATGCTTTATTATTTAAAATAATATAAAAGAGCTTGGCTCATTTATAGTAGAATAAATTAACTGTGTTCATTGTGACTTTCAAGAACTAGGCTCATGTTTCTGGTAGCTAATTTTTCAGTCTCTTTCCATGTATCCATCCATCTACCTACCAATAGTTTGTATTCAAACAGACATAGTTGTGTGTACACACATGCAATCATATAACCTTTACAATAACAAACTCTTGGATTTATAAAATGGTCTGTGTATGTCAATAGGGTTACAATAACTCATTTAACAAAATTACTAAGCAATCAAATCACCTTCATATCTGCACTCTAATATTTTTTCAGATCTTCATTTTGAAAAGTACCCTAAGAAAAGTTGAGGGGAAACAATCTTGAAGTTAGAATAGTAAGACAACTTCAGTTTCCTTGATAATTTCAACTCAGTAACAGAAATTTTTGTAAAGAATGATCTATTTCAATTAATATCTGAAAAAAAGTGTTAATTGTCCTTGTTTTAACAAGTATTTTTGTCTTCTCAATCCTGGCTTCATTATATTTGTATTGATCTGAATCTGTCTACAAATGAGCCCACTCTCTGGTTAGAAACATCTCTCTTGAGGACGTCGCGAATGTCAATAGTTAGCTGTACATCTATTACTCATATTTACACAGCAACTTTGACACTATTTGTCTTCCTACGTTGTCAGTTGTCAGCTTTGTGTCATGTGTCCATCATGACAGTCATTAGTACTGGAAACTGTATAATTAAGCATCTGTCCTCCAAAACGCCTTTCCTCAGAAGATCATAAATACAGTTGTGAGCCATTCAGTTCACCCTGTCCTTTACTTCTCTGTACATTCTGATGAATACCAAACCAGAGCAGCTTTTACCTTTCCTGCACCTTTCTCTTCCGAGCTCTGATAGGCTTCTCTAGTGTTCCCTGCTACCCATTCCTGCTTCATGACCTTTTCCTGTCATTTGGAACTTGTTCCTGCCTCTTCTAAGATGAATCTTAGTGAGACTGACAAAAAAAGGATAAAACTCTTGCAATAAAGAAACTTTGGGCTGAAATAAGTTCCAAGTATTATTGTTAGAGTATGCCAAGACCTTGGTTGTTCCTGTCAGTATATCCATAAATCTCTTTTCACTATTTCATCTTTGTGTAAACAAATATTTTTGCATTTCAAGACATGTGTTTCTATTGCAGCTTAATGGGCTTTCTTTCTCATTTAACTGATAATCTTACGATGGTATTGTTTCTAAATGCTCTGTGTAAATGCACCTGTTTTCTCTACATAAGAATTAGATTTGGATGGTCTTATCTGATCGATCATTGATTACTTGAGTTAGTTCCTTCCTTTCTTCCTTCCTTAATTTCTTTCTTTCTCTTTCTTTTTTCCTTCGTTCCTTCGTTCCTTCCTTCCTTCCCTCCCCCCTTCTTTCCTTCCTTCCTTTTTTCCTTCCTTTCTCCCTCCCTCTCTTGCTCCTTTCTTCCCTCCCTCCCTCTCCTTTCATTCCTTCTTTTCCTTCCTCCCTTCCTTTCTTCTTGTTTGTTTGTCTTTTTCTTTGTTTTACACAGCAAGGTTTCTCTGCTTTGCCCTAATTGTCCTGGAACACTCTCTGTAGACCAGGCTGTCTTTGACCTCAGAGATCCATCGTATCTGCTCCCGAATACTGGGATTAAAAGTGTGTGCCACCACACCCAGGTGCTTGGGTTTCTTTATTGAAGATAGTCTGATTTTGAAGTTCCTTATTATGTACCATGTTGAATATTATGTTTGTTTTCTGCTTTCTTCTTGACAGTGGGACTGTTTATGGAGTCAGCCATTGTTAGGTGAACTCTGTAGGCTGACGAATATCATAAACGGGTGTGAAGAGTGGCTTATGGAGCTGTGCTCTTATTTCTCAAATTGGGTTTCTAGTTATCTTATCTTGCCAAAAATTATTTTCACATAATGAGTTCGAATTTTTGTTAAGAAGTGAAATTCTTCTGTGTGTATCGATAAGATCCTCTTTCTAGAACCAGTGCAAACAAGAACAAACTCCTTCACAGGGAGCACAGACTCATTTGCACAACAAAGGTTCTAGACCCCTGTTGGTCCACACAGTCTGATATTTAACATTGCTGTACTGTATCCAAAGACAGGGTCAAAAGTAAAAAATAAATAAAAGCTTAAATGGGGGGGGGGGGCACCAAAATCCTCTCCTGGAAACTATTATAATGTTTAATTTATCTTGGTTCTCAGGGACTCTTAAGTTGATACAAAATTCCTGGGAACCATTTGATACTATTAAATGATTTTAACCATTATTATTATGTAAATCTATTATACAGAAATAAGTGAAAATGTGAGCAAAATGTAGTTAACAGCATGGCTAATTCAAACTTTATACTAGTAAAAATTTAGAACAAATGTCTAGCTGTATGAAAATGATTATACATATGATAACATTTATGCAATGAAAGAAGCTTATTAGTGAGCAATAAATACAGCCCCATATTCATCTATCTGGAAGGGTAGACAAATTATCATTGTTAAGCAGAATATTGAGTAGAATATATAGTATTTATTATATTTATATACTTATTTTATATTAGTATAAGCACAAATGACAAGACAAATCAGCATGAATAAATGATTAATGAAAATGTAAACATGCAAATATGTATGTACAGATAACATGACATATATGCGTGAAAACCTTGAAGGACATGTGTATCCATGTATTGTAGCTATCTTGGACTTCTGTCCTCACATTCTTTTCTTGTCTTTTATGTTTAAGTTGTAGTTTAGTCTATCTAAACTATTTCTAAGTACTGTTTAAGAGATCGCATATGGAAATGAAGATAGAAGGTGATAGGCTATTATCAGCTGAGATGAGGAAGAAGCTAGGTTTCCCTAGAGATTAGAGAGAGTGATGGGGTACGGTTTGCATTTGAATTGCCCCTAAGATTAAGTGAGCCTTGAATGGGTAAAATGTATGGTCAGCAGAGGTGCTAGAGCTGGAAGGGTGGGATTAGAGGTGTATTGATTTGAAGTTTTCAATTTGAATCAGCTTGACCTTTGAGATAGCATAAAATTAAGGCTGCAGACAGTGTTTTCATGAAAATATCAATGTATTCTATGTCTTTGTATTGGAACTTTACAGACACTCCTTCAAAGAAACTCATAATGAAACTCATAATGAATCATACTTAAAAATCGTAATAATTCTCATTTGTTGAATTTTGTGCTTAGGAAACTGAAGCCCTCACTGAACTAATTAACTGTTTGAACTTAGTTTTGACAAATTAGGGCCTGAGCAAAAATGTATGCCTTTTGATTGTCAAGCAGTGTTGTCAAATAATTACAATTTGATCCTGAGAGATCTTTTTCTTTTAATGTTAAAATACAGCACTAGAAACATCATAAAACTTACACCGTCACTGGAAAGTAACTTTAAAGTTCCTATTTTCATTGTTGTTACAAAACATGAAACTTCCCAACCAGAAGCAGAAGGGAAATTACAGTAATCAGGTTTCTTGGCAGGTAGCACGTCTACATTTTCTCAGAAGAGGTTTTGTTGTTGTTGTTGTTTTCAGTTCTGTGAATTAATTTGCATTAGTTGGTTTGCCTTGATAGCCCTGGAGATTTCTGCTCCCGATCTATAAACTCACACAGCATATGCTTCTTCCTAGTACCAGTCAGTGTTTGTTTTTGTTTTAATCTTTAGGGACCACTTTTGGCCAATTGAATCCATTTATTCCTTGACTTACTCTAAGTCTTCTAAAATGGTTTTAAGATTTTATGTGGTGGGGTGGGGAAAACTTTGAAGCAGTGTGAAAACAGGACAATGCCTGCTGCTGGTTCTGACATCTGTCCGCCTTAAGTAACCATGTTCGTCCCTCACAAGGCTGAGCCCAAGTAGAAAACCAAATCACAGTTAAATACTGCTTCACATAATAATGAAGGAGAAAGGCTAAGCCCTGAAGATGACAAAGGCATTGTGTGCCTAAGCATTGTCCATGCTCATGATTGGTTCATGTCCCCACTGAGGCTTTCTGTGCGACACCCTGCATGTGCTCTGTGCTGACACTCAGTGAGACGCTGCTGAGTTCAACTTTCCTTTCTGTCTGTGACCTGTCCCAGGAGCAGGCTTCCTGGGTGTGCCAGTGTGACGACAACATGGTTCAGAGACTGGAAACAGACTTCAAGATGACGCTTCAGCAGCAGAGCACACTGGAGCAGTGGGCGGCATGGCTGGACAATGTGATGATGCAGGCGCTGAAGCCCTATGAAGGAAGACCCAGCTTCCCAAAGGCCGCCAGGCAGTTTCTGCTCAAATGGTCTTTCTACAGGTAGCATCCCAAGCTCACTACATTTTCTTCCTGTCCTGCAAATGTGTGTGTGCACACTGTTCACAGAAAAAAGAAACTTAGACTTGGTGGGATATCCAACTCTATGACTGTGCTGCATAGAAACTAAGCAGGAAAATTATGAAAATGAACGTTTTATTGGGAAAGTAGACCCTCTTGCGCTCAAAGCCAAGAAATTTTCAGATAGTAATCTCTGAGAGTCCATCTAGAACAGCAGTACCTAACTTGTGGGCCACCACCCCTTTGGGGGTTAAAAGACATTTTCACAGGGGTCACCTAATACCATCAGAAAACACAGGCATTTGCAATACTGTAGCAAAATTGCAGTTATGAAATAACAATGAAAATAATTTTACGGTTGGGGGTCACCACAGCTTGAGGAACTGAATTAAAGGGTCGCAGCATCAGGAAGGGCGAGAACCACTGCTCTAGGTGATGTTTTCAGAAACAATCAGAAAAGGTGTCTTGTCCTCCCTCTGCTTCTACCTTATTGAGGTACCTTCTTGTGGGGTTATGACTACTATTTGTTTGTTCCCTTTCCATTGGCCCTCAAACTGTAGTCACTAGACTATGGCCTCACATCCACTTAGATACATTGTAAAAGCATCATTAGGCCACTTCCCAAGCCTACTTGAGTCTGAATCCACAGAGGAAAGCCTAGCAATCTGAGCTTTGAAATCCTCTGGGTAATTCCAGTTCACACTCAGAACTACATAGTTAATTTCTTAATTCTGTTAACTTTCAGAGAGCAAAATGTATCAGAGCTATATATCAGAGAGCAGAATTTATATGTTCTTTTTAACCCTTGGTTACTTCTGAGACCCACTAACTCATTCTCTTGGTAGTTAGGAGGTAGTTAGTAGTTGGGAAGATAATTGGGATCAGTCACTTTCTAGTATTTATATTGCATGGCTGGTATCTAGTAGGTAGTAACATGTCTTTTAGACTAAAATACTTAATATGAAAGAGAATACATGTTTTTGTAGACATAGAAGCACCTCTAAATAGAAAGGGCTTACTAATTATATGTTACATAATGGCAAATTTGGAATGAGCTGTTGGCACCAAATCTACAACAGGATCTGAAAAGAGCATGTATGAGCTGTATCAATCAGGACTTGTGCAATATTTGAATAGGATGGAATGGTCAGGTTGATTTCCGGTATGGAATCTATGTCAGGAACAAGTTATACCTCTCAAGAAAAACATGTTTCAGGCCAAGTCAGTGGGATCACCCTGAATAAAGAAGCAAACACTTGTATTTTAACTACAGGATCAAATGCCAAAGTCAAAATTTTAAATTATCTAACTTGTCTCATGAAATAGGAGTCCATCTGTCATATAATTCAAGGCTCGAATTTGGAAATATATTTTCTTTTTTGGTGTTGGTTTTGATTTTTGGCATTTTTGAGACAGGGTCTGTCTAAATAGCACTGGATTTCCTGGAACTCACTATAGAGAAGACCAAGTTGGCCTTGAGCTCACAGTGGTCAACCTGGCTCTGCCTCCTGAATGCTGGGATTAAAAGCAAAAATAGGTTTCCTTGATTGCTTGAGAGTCAATATTTTATTCATCTGAATTTTCACAGAAAATTATATAAGTGATTTGTGTGCCCATGATGAGTGGCTCAAACATCACTTATACTATCTGACTCTTTCCAAACCTCACATGACCAGAGCAGAGTGCCCAACCTTATATAGCAGTGAAAGGAAGATGCTCAGCCCCCTCCTATTGTGTTGTGTTGTAGCGGCAGGCTTGCTCTCACTTCTCCCTGTGAGTTTTTTTTTTCCCCTGCATTTAGTTGAAATCATTTTAGAAATAAACCCCTAGAGCCTTTGTCACCACAGAGATCTATTGCAGGAATCCTGAAAAGAAAGAAAATTACTCGCTTGTATTTCATGTTCTCTGCAGATATACAAACCCAGTAGATCGTCACTTGCCTGCCCTCTGTCCTCCCTGAGTTGGGGATAATTGGCTTGTTATTATTAGACACGATTATGGTTATTATTTTCATTTCAAAAAGATTTGAAGGCTTACAGTTCAGGACCACAGAGGAAAGAGACATTTAAGCAGATGCATACCTCCCGCTGGTAGGCAGAGCAATATCTGAACTGCCGTTTGCTGAGGCACAAGAGCATGGTGAGTAATGAAAACTGATGCATAAATCATCAGAGAAGCAGAAGAAGAGCGCTTATGTTTTTAGCATTGTGAATGTAAATTGTAAATTTGCAAAGAATATTATAAATTTGACAGCCATATATACAGTCCCTTCGTGTTTAAAAATCAGATATTTAATCTAGTAATTTCTAAACTTGTGTTTGCACTTACCTGTCCAGACGCATAGAAACAAACTGGCAGTCTCACAGCAGTTGATTCGTTGCTGCAGACTGACCCTGCTCCATCTAGAGCCGTCTGCTACCTTAAACTAGCTTTGAATGGCTGATGTTGATTTTGGAAAACCAAGAAATGAAAAAATTATGTGGACTGTTTCTTTTCTTCTGTGCTTTGTGAATATAGCAGCAGAGGGTTCCTGCTAACTACAGGGAAGGTCATTCGATCCTTCCTGGTAATGTCCTGGGGAAGAGGTTGATGCAATTAAACTAACTTTGCTCATTCTCTGAATTTCTTGGATTAGAATTACACTGTTCAGTGAGCTGGCATTTAGATAAATGCGGCCCCATTCCTTCAACGCTTGTAGAGACAGTAGACTTGCTTTCTCAACCCCTACAATCTCATAGTGCAATAGGTAACAGGTGTTCTCTTCAGCTTGAACATGTTTCCTTTTGGATAAAATTAGTTTTATATTTGTATCTTTGCTAACCACTTATCATTCCTGGACTGTATTTTAGATAGCGGCTTTCTTTGGTCAACAGGGTGGATGGAGTTATAAGTGACTACTCCACCCTTGGGTCACTTTTAAAGATTACTGACTTTGAGTTCAGTGGTATTTGATGTTTAACCATTATGTTACAGTGTTTTGTGTTTTTGTTGTGCGTGTATATGTAGGAAATTCTCTGCCTTAAAATTTTCCTATGAAAAAAGAAATACTGTATCACATTCTTGTAAATTGTAAATTATTTTACAAGTGGATGATGATGTATCATTGAATTTTAGGGACTTGGCACATAAATCAAGCCATTCTTCCTTTGTAATAATTCATTTATACATTAGAGTTATAAACATTTAAGGTTTTTCATTGACAGAAAGAAGCCATTATCTGAAACTTTTTATTGCAATGAATATACTTTTATTTCTAGTATCTATAGTACTGTAGTGATGACCAGTTTTGTTAAGATCCCTCATATGTTAGATGCCCTGACCTTCATGGCTTGTTCCTGGACACCTTACAAGAACGATGGGAGATTAAGAAAGAGAGACACAAGTAATTGAAACATGAAATATATATACATACATATATATATATATGTGTGTGTGTGTGTGTGTGTGTATGGAGGAAAGGGTCTCTGGGGAGGATCGGTCTCAGGGGACATGAACATGAAATTATCTAGGATGAGGAAACTGTGCTTAGTACTCTTTGAACATACTGTTTTTTACTTAAAGTCAATAGTTAGCCAACATCTATACTCAGATTACAGGAAAGCCTTGCCGTTTCCCTAAGCCTGACTCAGTAAGGTCTTGCTGTTTCCCCTGAGTTGGAGACAGTGCCTTGCAATTCACTCCCCTGAGCCTAAGGTATCCGCATCCTTGACATGGCCATTCCCATGTTCTGAATGCTCATTTATGCTGGAACACACTTACCCACATTACCCATAAAGCCTGTATCCAGCATCTCAGTGGATGCCTGAAACCACCAACATTACTCAACCTATGATTTAATGCCTTGTACACTTTGATGTCAGTGCTTACCGCAAGTTGTGTCTATAACTTTTGCAGTTTGATGTATGACAGAAAACCTAGAATGGATTTCTTTTTGCTCATCTCAATTGAACAGATAGAAGATACACTCTTATCATTAGCCTTGTCTCAGAATTCAGTATTTTTCCCCTAAAGTCAACAACCTCCGCCTTCTTACTAAAGAAGCCATTTTGCAGGAATTTGGTCTATTGGTTCCCCAGCATTACTGTAGTCCACCCTGGGAACTTCATAGAGCTTGGACTTGCAAAAAGATGAGCTGTGTCCCAGAGGTCAGGAACCAGAGAGTAGATTTCATCACTCTATGCAAAAGGACATGCGATTTGAAACTTGTTGATTGTTTCTGGAATTTTAATTTCACATTATTAGACTGCAGTGGCTGAAACCAAGAAAATCAAAACTGTAGATCTAGGGAACTACTATGTATTGTATTAGCTGACTCTCAGACTACCTTTTAAGCCCTAAAAAATCATTGTGTGGTTGTAGGCAAGATTACAAAGGTCACCTATAACTCCACATGTAGAAGACTGAGGCAGGAAGATGGCTGGAGATTCAGTCTAAGCTGCATGATGAGATGTGGACCAGCCTGGACTAGAGAACGAGGCCCTGGTTTGCTTTTCTTTCTTTCTTTCTTTCTTTCTTTCTTTCTTTCTTTCTTTCTTT
>NC_022015.1:56948925-56963914 GCF_000317375.1 Microtus ochrogaster | reverse complement strand
TTTGTTTGTTTTAAGGCATACTATAAATGGGCCAACTAGACATCCAAGGTTTACCTTTCCTTCTGTTTGTACAATAATTTAAAAAAGTCTTTTCCATATAATGATCTTCATTCTTTCTTTTTTTCAAGACAGGGTTTCTCTGTGTAACAGCCCTAGCTATCCTGGAACTAGCTCTTGTAGACCTGTCTTTGCCTCTGAATGCTAGGATTAAAGGCATGCACCACCACTGCCCTGCTGATTTTCATTCTTCAAATTGAAATAGCATTTTCTGTTATGTTATAAACATAATAATGATATTTGTTGTATTCTATTCTTCGTACGTTGTTTTTATATTCTTTAGTTCATTTTCCCCTTGGAATAACTGTGAAA
Organism: Microtus ochrogaster; assembly: GCF_000317375.1. NCBI lineage: Eukaryota > Metazoa > Chordata > Mammalia > Rodentia > Cricetidae > Microtus > Microtus ochrogaster. The sequence continues at coordinate 56,963,545 of NC_022015.1, read as the reverse complement.
GTTAGTTAAAAAAAAAATACTGTTTTTGTTTTCCCTAGAGAACACAACCCCAGGAAAATTGTGTATTTTAGGTTAGGAATCAAATAGCATGGAGCCAGCATCAGAACCCAGAGCTTCTGTCCTCAGCTGTCACCTCATGATCTGTCACTGGCCACCTTAGATGTGTGGAATCTGATGTATTTAAATCTCTGTTTTTAAAAGGTTGAAAAATGAAACAGAAAACAAAAGCAAAGCCTACTTACTATTCTTTCATTGCCTAGAATTTTATAATTAGTCATTACAAAAATAAGGCTTTCATTTGTGACATTTTGCCTCTTCCTCCTGAGAATATAATGACAGTTTTAGTATTTATAGGCCAAAAAGCTGTAGAAAAAGGCATCTGAGTAAAAACTGGTATAAAATACACATGCATAAATACATACATACATTATTCTCACTGTGAGTCACAGATTTGTATCTATAGTTGAAGTATAAAAGAAGCTTATTAGTTGATACAACTTTAGGAAAGCCACAGTTTTATATGGACTTATTTTTATTTTTAATATAAGAGAGTTTATTGTTATTATTCTTTCAATATGGCTCATATTTGTATAATATATGCATTTAATATTTATGCTTTTTAAATTTACTCATTTCATAATTCATATATGATTCCTTTCTGTAATGAGGAAAAATAGCCTTAATTTAAATGAAATTCACCTAGAAACTAGAATCAGTGAGTTTACCTTCCAACAGAACATGCTGGAATCCCACGTAGTCACCTCCATTTAGACTGGCTGCTTCAGGGAGCTTTGCTTCGTATCTTTGTACGAAATCTGGCACAAAGTAAACTCACTGTCATTTAGAGATGACAGAATATCCGTCATCACCAATAAGATGTTCACTTTGAGTTGATTTTCCTTATAGCGGGGACGAGTCTCCAGCCTTTCTACAGTTATTTCTGTTCAGTTGTGATCATTTATGAATACAAGGGGAAGCGCAGACATTCCTATACTGATGAAAGGTCTTTTCTAATGAAGACCGCCTGGCTCTAATGAAGATCAGGGTCAAGCCTTACTGAAAATGACCTCTTTCCCACCACTGAAATGAGTTGGGCCAACTTCTTTCAACAAGGAAATTGTTCTATTTCACGTTTTATACTCTAACGCCTGTGCTTTCATGTAGTCTCCTGACATAACAGCTTTTAAGAGTACTAACTCTAATCTTTGTCACTAATTCTGGCTTCATTTCTGCCCTTTCTCTTGGACAGCTCAATGGTAATTCGAGACTTAACCTTACGCAGTGCTGCTAGCTTTGGCTCCTTTCACCTGATCCGGCTACTCTATGATGAGTACATGTTCTACTTGGTAGAGCATCGTGTGGCTCAAGCAACAGGAGAGACACCAATAGCAGTGATGGGCGAGGTAAGAGAGGCTTCAAGGACTATGTGTTACCGTTTGATTTTTAATTACATTTCAAATTATGAATGTAAATGATTGACTAAAGCAGCATCAGCCCCACAATGGACTGACTATGTGTTTTTAATCACAGAATTCTAAAGTTGAAGATTCTCTCAGCAGAATGCTTTGCTGCATTATATGTACCCATATTAAAATAAATGAATAAATAAAACTTTGAAGAACATAAGACTTTAAAAAGTTTTAAAAGAAAAGCTGCTGAGTAGGAGACAAAAAAGACCAATACCAATGATAAAGCTAAGGACCAAGAAAAACAAAACAAAGAGTTAAATGTTTATTTTGTGGGCTCTCCCCTAGTCTTCAAGAAGGAAATGAATGGTTTTGCTTCAGAAGGGCTCTGATGATGACAATGCTGACACTTTTTACTGTGCTGCAAGCATGGCTTTACACCCTTTGTGTATATAATAAAACACTTCACAATTTATTACAAACTGTTGAGATTAAGTTCCCCCTTTTCCTACTTTATCAGTGTACATCTGAGGCTAATGCAGAGGACATGGGTACAGGGATATTCAATGGTAACTAGTAAACCATGGAGACATTTTTCTAAAAAATAGTTTGATTTTCAAGTCCATGCTTCTGTCACTAACAATATGGGGTAAATTTTATTTCTAGAATGTCTAGGTAATAATAAAAATGACTTATCCATACCTAGTGTCAGAAAGTGGTAATTCTTACAATAATACAAATGAGAATTAGTTAATATAATGAACAATAGGTACAAATGCTGAAATAATTCAGCTCAGGCTCACTTTATTATATTGAATTGGGGTACTTTATACATTAGTAAAATACACCAGGTCAGACATAAAATCACAAAATACCCAAAGCTGTACAGATATTTATTTTTGATCTATGTATGTATGGTTAAGTTTTGAGGGTTTTTTGTTTGTTTGTTTTTTCAAGATAAGAAAATAAGGGGAAATCACCTAGCGGGTAATGTTTGTTGTGCACGACTGAGGACCTGAGCTTAGATCCCTAGCACGCATGTGAAAACCAGGCACGGTTGTGCATCTGTCATCACAGAGCTGGGACACAGGAAAACAGAGTCTTTGGAGGCTCACTAGCAAGCCAGTCTAGCTGACCTGTGAGCTCTAGGTCAGTGAGAAACCTTCCTTGGAAAAATTAAGGTAGACAGCTCTTGAGCTGGCCTACATAAACTCACATGAACACACAGAGGAGGTGGGGGAAGTTGTTGTAGATAAATGCTGCTAAATTACTGTCTAATAAACATAAAATAAAAAGAAATCAAATCATTAAAAATACTTTAAGCACCTTTGTAAATTCCACTGTAAACCACAAGAATTCTAATATTAGTAAAATGTACATCAAACAGTCCTTAAATATTTTGTATGTGTGTGAGTGCTTTGCTTGTAAGGATGTCTCTGTACCACATGTGTGCCTGGTGCCCAAGAAAGCCAAAAGAGAGGGTCAGGTCCCCTGAGACTGGAGTTATAGATAGCTGTCAGCTGTCGTGTGGGGGCTGGAATGGAACCCAGGTCCTCTGGAAGAGAGCAGCCTGTGCCCTTAATGACCTAGCCATCTCTCCAGCCCTGAATGTCAGTTATTTCTAACATCATTTGTAATATTAATCTTTTCCATTTTTTAGAGAATCCTTTGCAGTTTTCTGATATATACATTGTTGTATGATTGTGTTTAAATGTGTTTAAAAGATATGTGTGAGATGGAGCAAGAACTGCTGTTGTTTTTAAATAATAGGCCAAACAATCTGGACTTTTTTTCAGTTTGGCCTTTAGCTATCTAGATAATCCTCTTACAAGATGCCCAGTTGGAGTGAAACATTTCTTGCCTTAGGGCTCTAGACTCTGAAATGGATCTGCTCACTAGTGTATTGAATACTTTGCCAGACATCTCTTGTGTTCTAGATCTTTACCAGAGTGAACGGGATAATACCAACAGATTCTTATTGTCACCATGTGGGTTATTCTGCATGGTCTTTGCTTCCCTTCATGTCTAAAGAACAAAGGCATGAGCTCATCACACTGCGAAGGCTTAGCTAGCTCCTCACACGAGTCTGCAGCCAATATTAGCTCTACAAAATTCAAGTGAGATACACTATCAACACTGCCACATAATCATTGTAATAGAAATACTTAACTACATGAATAGGCTGTAAATGAATAAGATAAATTATAGCATAATGCAAAGATACATTAATGAAATATAGGTATAACAATAAGACATAAATTAGCTGCTGTAAAACCAGAGCTCTAAATGCACATCCTAGTCTGTTTGCTCACTGTACCCTTGCCCAGTCTGTAAGAAAATCCTTTTTTCTTGATTATACACCATTCAGTCCACAAAGAAAACCAAGGCTAATTTTCTCTATTCAACCTCCCATAGCACTATACTTTAGAAGCCTTTTAGCTAACACGCACTTTTGGCCTTAATCCTACTATCTTATCGAAAATGATTTTCATCTGTGGAAAGAAGATGGATAGTCAAGAAGCCTCCCCACCACACACCACCACCTCATGGACTCCTCAGATGGTATCCTAAACTTACCCACTCTCTGCCCTTAATTACTCCATACAGACTGCTGCTAGACATGGCAGAGTATGCATACCTGTAACCCCAGAGCTTGTGAAGTAGAGGCAGGAAGAACAGAGGATCAAGCCAAGCCAGATCTGTATAACAAATTCAACGCTAGCCTCTGCTGCATAAGACACTCTCTTGAGCATCATCTTTGCATGCCTGTCTTGACCCATCTCCAGCCACTCACCAAGCCTTCCCAATCTCAAATCGCTCATAGTGTAGTCAGTATTGTCTTATGCAGACACAAAGCTAATTGTGATATCCCCTACCTAAAGCTCCTCAGTAGATCACTCTTCTGTTAGTTAAGAAAGAAAATTCTCCCCTTGTACAAGAGGCATCTAAACCCTGGGGCCTGGCTCTCTGTCAGCCTCAGCCTCTCACTTCCCTTGCCCCTCTTATAACCATGCTAGCCTTTTGTGCCTTTCCATCATTAGACCACTACATAAGTGGTTTTCTTCCAGGAGCCCTCACACCACCTTTCATTGCGCATTCTAATTCCCACTGCATGGTTTAAATAGCAGTTCCTTAGTGAGACCCAATCCTCACAGACTGTTATTCGAGCCTATTCTCTTTAGTCTGGACTTTCACTTTTCGTTCTAAAGCCTACACAATAGTGATTGCACAGTTCTCCATAGGATTTGTATAAGTGAAAAGCTGATGCCTGAAGATATCATGGAACTTTCAAGTCAAAGGAACTGAATTTGGGATGAGCCATGTTTCCCTGTGTTGAAAACTAGACTACTTCCTTTTGAAATTAGTTGACTCATTTACTTAACAACTCTATTATGATTTGACTATGACAGTAAACAAAAGGGATGTCTTCAGGCAGATTATATTGCATATTTCTTAAGTGTCTGTAACTGTATAGCTATACATTCTTGGTGCTATGAATAAAAAGTCTAGGAAATTAGGGGATGCTTGAAGCAAGGGGCAGTTACTCTTGCCTGGGAAGGCCATGAAAGCTTTTCCCATGGAAATAATATTGAGATGAGAAATAAAATATTCAAAGAAGTTAGAGAATTTGGAAACCTGGTGTCAATCCCCAGAGACCCACTAAAAAGTGACATCGAACAACTGAGATGGGGACTGTGATGGTCTGAAAGGAAATGGCCCCCACACTATTAGGAAGTGTGGCCTAGTTGGAGGAAGTGTGTCATTGGGGGTAAGCTTTGAGATTTCCTATGCTCAAACTATGTTCAATGTGGCACACAATTCACTTCCTGTTGCCTGTGAACCAAGATGTAGAACTCTCAACTCCTTCTCCAGCACCATGTCTGCCTACATGCTGCCATGCCCCACCATGAGGATAATGGACTAAACCTCTGAAACTCTAAGCTAGCCTCAATTAAATGTTCTTCTTTATAAAAATTGGCATAGTCATGATGCCTCTTTACAACAATAGAAGACCTAACTGAGACAGGAATCATGGCCAGTGAGAAATTTTCTTGGGAAATCTGAGGTTCAGGTAGCAGAAATATCAGGTAAACACTGTCACTTTCCACAGTGAAGAGGACTGGGGCTATGCAGGAGCCAAAGATTTCAAGTGACTCCATCCCCCTTAAAAGGCTGTGTTCATTGTGTCAGTTCTGAAGTCAGACCCAGAGCTGTTGAGTAATCTCCCAAAGCCACATGGCTAGGAAAGTGTGGGTTGTGCTACTGACTCCATGGCTGACGCTGCGCTCATTACTGCTCTGGGCTGCGTGGGGTGGAAGGCAGGCGCTTCAGAGTCACTAGGGCAACTGGAGCACATTTGCTTTATCTCTATTACTGCTTTCCTTGGGGCAGCAGGGAGGATTCAGAAAGCTAACTTGGTCTGAGAAAAAGGAAAGCCTTTTAAAACAACAAGAAAAAAAAACAAATCAGTGTATCTTTTCACTCATAGTAGCTCTGTAAATAAATCTTAAAACTAATGTTGCATTATTTGAGCAGGTAAGAGATCAACATGTTTTTCAACAAACACAGTAAATAGACAGAACCTATTTTTGAGCACATTAATATTCACCCTCAATGTGGTACTGTCGGTTGCTTCAGTAAGGACCACCACAAATTAGTCCGCCAGACAGAAGCTGCCACGCAGCCCCCTTAAGTCTCTTCCAGAATGGCGGTCTGCTACTAGATTGCGCCCTACTATGTCATTTGTAACATTAGCAATTGTAGACTTCCTTTTTTTTCCTTTTTGTTTTGTTGTTTAGTTGATTAATTTTTATTTTTGTTCTTTCCTACATGATAGAAAGCAGAATTTATTTTCAGTCAGAATTCATGAAATTTTCATGTTTATGTAAGTATTTTAAGTGTGCCCATTGGTTTTCTGACAGTGATGAGATTTTAGGAGTGGACATAAGACAGATGCGTTACACCTGTCGCACACCTGTGAAACCTGATAAATTAAAATTTCAAAACCATAAAGTATTCCATGCAACTCTGACAAGGCAAATTGAGCAGAAAAATAGCCCTTTTTGAAAAAAGTTTTTGGCTGTTTAGAATCTGTCTGGTAGTCTGTGGTGTGTGTGTGTGTGTGTGTGTGTGTGTATTACATCTTAAATACACACTTTATTAACATATTCACCGAATTTAAACAATTTGGGTTGCTTTGTAAAATGATTCTTCATGACAAGCATTTTATATTATGTATTTGAAATTAAGATATTTGACTTCTTTCTAATCATAACCATACCCAGATATTATTAGCTCTAAACCACCTCTATAGCCAACATTTTAAAAGTAAAATTAGAAAATATGACCTAGGCATGGTGTCACATACTTGTAATGTGGCATTTCAAACCTGAGGCAATGAATTGTGAGTTTGAGGTCAACCTAGGTTATGGTAATGAAACCCTAACTCAAAAATCTAAAAATAGGAACAAAGTGACTCTTTAATTGTCCAGTTTGAACATAAAATATGGAAAACAACCTATCTAATAATAACACCATCTGGAGAAGACTATTTCCTGGACTCATCAAAGTTGATCTATTCAGAATGAAGGGGAGGGAAGAAACTAAAAAGCAAAAGATTGGTAGGAACTCAGCTGGCAGACGTTGTAATCATGAAGTGAAAGGGTCCCCTTTGGAGGAAGGACAGCCGTGCACATAGGCATGGAAGCTAAAATCAACCAAAGACAACCGTGTCAGTGCACAGGATTCTAGGGCAGTTACGGGTACTCTGAACATATGCCGCTGGACCGGTAGACTTTCTTTAAAGCCTATTTTTAAAAGGAATTGTATCACAAGTTGAAGTTTTTGCAGGGAAAAACACCTGTGTATAGCAGTAACTGAGAAATTATGGAATCTTGTCAAAGCTATGTTGTTATTTGTAACAAAGCTTGCTTATCACTCAGTGACATTTTAATTGAAGTCAGATCCTGTCACTTTGCTGGGTGTTGTAGATTCTCATTTACTAGTACTCCAAACCTTGCAAGAGATGTATTAGTGTCACTTTTCACCAGGAAGCCCAACAGGAGTGGAAAGTCACAAGGTAGAAATGGCAAGTGTTAAGGTTAAATCACAGAGTGCTCCAGCCACACTCCAGTAACCAAGGCTCATAACACCCGCTTAAATTTGCTATGATATAAACTGCTTTAATGGTTTTCTAAGTAGGAATTACAATATTAACCTTGTATCCATAGCATACAGCACCCAAACATAAATGTGTGCACATGCTCTTTCTCATGTAAGCCAGATGCCTACTATATAAGATTTTATCATTTTGTTCCAAGGCTTCTTTCTTGAGTTTTCATGGATGTCTCTTGGTCATCCTGCTTCCCTGTCCTTTCTTTTTTCTTAGATATTTAGAATATGCAAGCTAAATGCAGCATTAATTGAAGCAGTCTTGCAATTGGAAGGTCAAATGTATTAGAAAACAACAAATTATACCTTTTGCCTCCTTTGTACCCCCCCCCACAAATACACCAGACCTAAATAAAATTTTTTATTTTGAGATTTTGTAGTTTGGTTTCAGCCCTAAGTCTGCTTTCCTGTATTAGCATAAGTTCAGACAACCTGAAAGGACATCATGAATGTGATACCCTGGAGAAGCCGTGGAAGAAGCTGTTTTTAGGGACCGCCATCTGCCAGATTCCTAGGATTGACTCTTTGAAAGCTCTTCCATTGTCTCCCGCCTTTCTCCAGGCTTGCATTTTGCTCCTCTTCTCTTTGCATATGGTAGTATTGTCTATTTATTCCATCCAGGAGAAGGGCTTAATTTTGTTTACAGCACGAGTCCAGGTGTAGTCACCACCTCCCCTCAGGATCTCCCCCATCAGCCTGCTTGCTATGTTCAGTCTCCTCTGCTGGCTACTAGCTACAACCTCTCCATCCCCTTCTCTATGCGCATAGAGAGAATCCCACAGAAAGTGTTGAAAAATAATCACTGAGCGAAATGCAAAAGAATAAAGAAAGGACTTCCTGTTGGCTCTCATGGCTCATAGATGAGATTCCTTACTCAGGAAAGTAAAGTGCCCAGACCAATTGTACCTTCTAAAATATTTTTAGAGCCCCTCTCCACGGTGTTTTTGTTTACATGCTTATACCTGAAAATCTGGAATGGGGAAGGGAATAAAAATAGAAATTCAAGATTACTTAAAACACCTCAACATCTGAACTAGTTATTGTAGACCCCAGAGACGTCTCAGCGTGCCTGTCCCTAGGTTGTTTAGAGAACTTTTGATCTGTGACTGCTTGGAGAAAGATGAAGCTGTGCCAGGTTCCTGGACATAGATTAGGCATGACAGTGCCACCTACTGGCTTCTTTGATCCTGGGCCTACCCCAATTGACCCTGGGAAGCTGATTTTGTTGTACTGTGGTTCTCTGTTGTAGAGAAGGTGGTGGTTGCTGGTCCTGCTAATAAGGTAAACTGCCCTTGTTCAATGTGGGAAAGGTCTTTGTGTTGTTTATTTCTCCAGTTTTGTAACAGGAACTTGCTTTGTGGCCTCCAGTTCATGGCAATCCTCCTGCCATGATTACAGATGTATACCAGATTTAGAGTGGGAAAGTTCTTTCCTTCGGGAAACTACTCTTTTCTCCTTTTCTTCATGCCATTGTTTTAATAAAATACAGTGCTAAAAATGTCAGGAAAGATGTTCTCAACAAGAATATGGGCCAAAAATGAAGCTAGTGAAAGCTCTACAAACCTAACTCACATTTGTCTTGAAGAGACCATGTTCCCATTCCTGCTCGATCTCATTGTCTCTCTGCGTCATTATTGCTGGTGTCATGGTTTGAATGAAAATGGCCCCCACAGGCTCATAGGGAGAGGCCTTATTTGAAAGGATTAGGATGTGTGGCTTCTTTGGAGAGAGTGTGCCATTTAAGTGGGTTTTGAGGTTTCGAATGCTCAAACCAAGATCAGTGGCTCTGTGTCTGCCTGTGGAGCCAGATGTGGAACTCTCAGTGCCTCTCCAGCACCTTGTCTGTCTGCCCTCACCATGCTTTCTACCCTGATGATGATGGACTAAGGCTCTGACCTATAACCATCCCCAGTTAAAGTTTTCCCTTATAAGAGTTGTAGGCATGGTGTCTCTTTACAAGCACCAAATCCCTGACTAAGACAGCTATTAACCATCTCCAGTCCTTCTTTCTCTCCTGTAAAAAGTTAAGGTTGTTAAGGTTGCTATTGGATATTGTACTTGGTTTCAGTGGGAGCCAGTCAGGTCAGGAGCAGGGTTCTTTCTCTTTTATAGATAGTTTTTCTTTATTTTATTTTTATAAAGTGTCTTACAGGACCAGGGGTTTCACATGCCTAAATATTTGAGAGTTTGTGAGCCAACTAGAAAGTCAGCTCCATCCATCTACTTTTAACAGATATATCTTGATCACTTAGGACATGTGGCTTACATTTAACTTTCTGCCTCTTCCAACATCCATGCCAGAAAATAGAGACCCAGATGCAGCTGACCTTTACCCTTACACACTTCTCTTCTAGTCCCCTCACTTGTGAACACCTCAGGCTGGTGGTCAGGATTTTCCTGCACCGTGCAAATGAATTGGCTGCCCACCCCCCACACACATACACAAGCTTACACTTGCCTTGAAGAGATTTCATAGGCCCAGGAAGGAACTCAGGGCCATTGGGCAGGGAATTCTCAGATTCTAGAAAACAGCAGTATGGCAGAAAGGTAGAGTGTAGGAGGGAAAAGGAACCTCCACCTGATTTGGGGGTGGGAGGAACAACCTAGGGAAAGGCAAACCAGGACACTGGAGTGAGCTCAGGACAGACTGCTCCCTGCTCTGGCTTTGGCTTGATGATCATGGTGAACATTCCTATGTTTGAAACTACTTCTCTTCCAAAACAGCTACGCCTGTAACACTATATACTTCACTACCTGCCTGCTCTCTGGTGACTGTGTTTTAGTGATTTTGAAAGAGTGTGAAGGTAAGTATGCTGCTGTATCCCCAGGGAACAAAGAGCCTGAATAGAAAAAGTTGCATCTTAAATATGCGAATGTGTGGGGCCATATATGCACATTGCCAGGGCATCAGGCCAGCCCCAGAGAACAGCGCCATTAGCAGTGTCAGAGTGAGAGCTGTCTTTATACAGAGAAACCGGACTGAAATCTTGATCCTGTGTTCTAGTTTCAGTGAAAACTATTAGAAAATATACAGAAAAGTACACACATAGGAGAAAGCCACCAATGATCCCAGTACTTTCCCAGTAAACATCAGTATTCCCAGCAGAATAAAGTTGGAAGTTACTGTAAATTAGCAGCTCCTCCCGCTGGTTGTGAAACCTTGTACCAGTCAGTGCTAATTGCAGAATGGTCTTATGACCTTTGTTCTCATTTGGGAGATATTTATAAAAAGTAATGCTCAGAACATCTTAAAATTCAAATTTTAAACCATTTCTCTCCCTATCAAAAGCATCTGAAATAGTTGCCACTACCTAACTCTAGCCTTAGTTAACAAAGCACAAACCATCGACCATTGTTGAGCGTTACGTGGCTTGTAAAATCCAGACTATTCCAAAATTCAGCTGGCAGCAGAGTACTGAAAAGATTATGATTGACTCTGGAAGTTCTAAACCTGCATGCTAACAATCTCCCTACCTCGATGTGAGAAACTTTAAAGGGCCTTATTCCTTTGGTCGCCTCTCAGAGTGGAAGTAAATAAATTAACCAAAACTCATCTGAGCTGTTCTCCATTTCCTGTTGCATGATCTCCACCTTCCCTGCAAACACTCAGCATATGTGCGTCCTGTCCCTGTGCAGGACAGCCCTTCTCATGGCATTTGTTTACATAAAAATCTTAATAATTAAAAAAAAATCACTTCCAGCCCCCATCCTACATGGAATGTATAGTGTCAGCAACCTCAAGCCAAAGCCTAACAGACTGGGGATGCTACAGCCCTCTTCAGCCGAGAGGTCTTCCTTTTGAGATCATCTTCCAATGGCTATGGAAGTTTAGGGTTCTATTCACAGTGATGGGAAACTGGGTGTGAAAACAGTTTGGCTTTGTCTCTGTTCTAGACCATCGGGTAAATGTGCGTATTTAATCTTGATGCTAACCCTGTCTGACTCGTAGATAAGGAAGTCAGAAGTTCCAACAGTTTAATTGGCCCAGAATCACATCGATTGCAGTGTCAGAATTGTGATTTAAATCCAGTCAAGCTGGTCCGTTTCCTGTGTGTTCTTGCTCTGCTGTGCTCGTCACTTTAAATTGAATAGTTAAGTAGTTCTACTTACTCTTGCTTGAGTCTTAGTTTTGTCATCAGTAAAGTAAGTCTAAAGACAGTTTATTTATGGAACCATTCTGAGGGTTAAATTGGTAAGGTGAAGGTGGAGTCATACAATAAGGAGTAGGATACTACAGCCTTGTCTTCCAGTGAGTACCACCTCACATCATCGGCTGCAGCCACAAAGACCTTGTAAAGCTTGTTTGTGTTAGCACTGCCCTGTGATGCTGTGAGGTCTACACTGTCGGAGTCCGGCAGCCAGGTGCCCTGTTGCTGGCATTGTGAGGTAAATAGGGGAGATAGAGGCACAGACAGACACATGGTAGAAGTACTTGATCTCAGGTCCGTTCACATCCCTTTTGCATAAGTTTATAAACATTGAAATTCTATGCATTGCCCAAAAGTGTATTTGATTGTCTTTTATTAAGATTTAATTGATTGTGTACTTATAATTTCAAGCAATGATTTGTATAATTAGACTATCACTTTTTGGTCCAACAAAGGTGAACTCAGGCGCTAAAATAAACATAAAGAATAACAGAACATAATGCAGTCTTTAATAATGCTGTATTGTAACAGAAAAAAATAGCCTACAGTCTTTGAATACTGAATCAAATAATCCATAGAATTACAAAGAATCCGGCAGCATTCTTTGGTATGTAGCCAAAGTGATAATCAGAGGCAAATTAATTCAGTGATTTGAAAAACATGACCAACAAAATAGAATGGAGAAATAAGTCAATTAGAAAGAAAATGCCAGTGTTAGGGAAGAGCATCAATATAATTAGGTTTAGACTGTCATAGCCGGGCTTGAATCCAATGTTCACTAATAGGAATGATTGAAAAATTTCATACGTGATTGTAAAATGGCAGGAGTAAGGGAAGGAGTCCATACAGACTTTATATACAGACTGGGAAGTGCATGGTACAACATGCCTATGATCTCGGCACTTGGAATGTAGAGCAGGTGGCAGAAAGTTCAAGGCCAACTTTGGATAAATAGCTCAAGACTGGCCTGCACCCTAGGCCAGCATGCCCTCATCCTGGGTCTGTGTGTAGGTTCCCCTGCAGTAACTGACACTCGTGGAGGAAGAAGCTTCGGTAACTGAAGCTTTCCTCACTCCATGGCCTGTCAGCTGCTAAAGCTCAAGGTCAGTAGGAGTACTTACCAGGGGTCTGCTCACACGCCAGCAACTGGGCATCTGACTGCATCCTCTGTGCAGTGTAGACCTCATGGAACCATGGGATGGTGCTAACAAACCAGGCTGTCCTATCCCTTACTGTGGAGCTTCGGTGTTAGAGTTGCGTCTAGACCCTCCCTGGATGAGGAACTTAAAGGTGTTCTCATCTTCAGCCACATACATTTAACAATCTCAATTTTAGTTCCTCTTCATTCTCCGAGCTGCATGGACAGTTCTCACCTCTGTGATCTTCTTGGGTACATGAAGCCTCTGCGTCCTGCAAAAAGCTACCCCTCAACTGCTTGGTGGCTCCCGGAGGCCTACTGAAGAGATGCCCTTGCCATGCTGACCCACTGGCCCTCACACTGCAGAGCCATTATTTGTATCCCTGTGGATTTCCAGGCTGCCAGGGACTGCAGTGCTTAAATATACTCTTGAGCATCTGTGCCTCTCGGGGGGATTCAGTATTGGGACCTCTGGTTAGAATCTACTACAGAAGTGGTTTCTCAGACTAAGTTTTTCTCTTCAAAGCAACAGAACTAGTTGAGGCAGACTCTGCCTTCATCCATGCCATGCCTTTTCTCTAATCCATGCTTGTTTTGACTTTACAGAATTTCCTGTTCATCTGGTTGACATAATTTTAATTCGTTTGCGCACTGAATGCCATGCATTTTCTACAAGAGCACTTTTTAAATCCCTTAATTTTTATATTTATATTTCTTACAAAAATATGAGATTTCTATATCCCTGTCACTGCCCCACCTCCAAAATCTCTTTCTTTCTCATAACTTTAAAATGAAAATACCTGGCCTCAAATGTAACATCACATGTTTACTAAGTGGTGGTAGTCAAATCAACTCACTTTTTTTTTTTTGTAGTTATAGGATGGAATCCAGTTCCTCTGCCTTGACACATACTGAGTTTTGTTTGAGAGGCTAAAGTGAAAAAAACGGGTGCATGTGTCTGTAAACATTCATTTCCTCTTCACAATGGGGATCAGACACCACGCTAAGGTTTGGAATGAATTGGTGACAGGATAAAGTCCTCATGCTGTGGCACCAATGTTATAGTTCAAACACATACTGAACGAGCAGACAAGGTCAGCACTGCAGGTTCTGCAGAAGGCCCTGGGAAGGAAGCAGCTGGTCCAGTTATTGGGAGCAGTGGGGAATGAAATACTTTAGGTAGAGCTTCTGGGAAAGGCTTCTTCAAAAAAGTATCTTCAGAAAGTGACCCATGAGGCCACACTTATTTGGAAGAAAACATACTGGACCACTAATTAATGCACTCTGTATGTATGTACTGTCATATCAATGCATAGCAGCTCCTCTCTGCTCCAGTCCTTTCTACAGCAGAAAAACTCCACAAAAGAAGCTTCACCAATTTCTGCAACTAGAGGTCTACAAAACCCAGGCTTTCTCGTGAGTCCCCTTGTTCATTTCTGTTCACGTCTTGTATTGCTTCCTTCCCTTCTGACCTGGTGAGGGTCCGTGTCTCCTCGTTGCTCTCCCATGTTTCTCTTCTTTGTACCCTCTCACGCCTTTCTACCACTTCTTTGATCGGCTGCTGAAACCTTAAACCCGTACAGTTGATTTCCATTTGTCATTTTTGACCCCTGAGGTTTCTTGGGCTGCCTCATTTTCCTGCTTGCCTACCCAGCCTTCATACTGGAAGCAACTTATAGTTACTTCCATAAGAGGATTTTCTTTTTTTTTTTTTTATTAAGAAAGAAAAAAAAAATTTTCCGTCTCCTCCCAGCCTC
>NC_022015.1:56930296-56948415 GCF_000317375.1 Microtus ochrogaster | reverse complement strand
TGTGTGCTATTTTGCTAATGACAGTAACAATAGGTGGTTTTGGGTTGGATGGCTTGTTTTCATCATTACAAATAGTCAGACACATCCAAGTTAAGCAGAGTTTCTAAGAAAAACCTTTATGTGTTTTTAATTAACAAATGCATTATAATTTGAACTACTATAATTCAAAACTTAAAAATATTTCAAAATAAGACAGTTTTGAGTACCACTGTAATACTGCAAGTATCATGTGATGGGGTACACTCAAAAATTATGTGCCTTAAAAATACTACAATTGCCATCAGGCTAGGTATATAAATTATACATAAAACCAAGGAATCTTATGTTTATACTTAAGTTCCATCCATAATCATTATATGTTTTCAAATATTCTAGTATTTGTAAAAAGTCTGAAATCTGAAACACTTTTGCTCCCAAGCATTCAGATAAGGGGTATACAACCTATCCTCACTTTTTTATAAGCAGAGATGTGCTTAGAGTCATGACTGCCAGCTCATTTCAAGAACTAGATCCTAAAAATTATTAAATGATAATATAATGATTCTGAATTTTGAATGTCCTCTGTCTATAGTTCTAAATGTTTAACAAAGATCTAAGGTGGATAAATAATCCCTTTGAATATTTGTTGTTTGTTTTATATTCTGTGATTCAAAAACCATATATAATTTATACTTTGAATTTTATTTAAATGTACATAGGACCTTGGCCCATGCACTCAGGGTCTTCTTCAAAACAGCAGTTCAGTAGCTATGATTTGCTGCCCAGTAAGATACAACTGTCAAGTAGTGGGGCAGCATCTCCAGCACATGGAGTAGGAGTTGCATGTTCAGGAGGCCCCTTCCCTTAGAAGCAGTCACCTGGAAAAGCTATGCATTTATTCCAGTAAAGCTGCTTAACGGTGGCTTAACGATGGAGTGGAATGCCTCTCCTTAATCTTCTTTTGTAATGCTAAGAACCACAAGGAGTAAAGGGATATATTATTATAAATACCCTGAACTATGACAAAGATGAATTTGATTTGAATATGGAACTCTTTATAAGCAAAATAAAGTCCTAGACCAAATGTAGTGAACAGAGATATGGAGTCATAATTGAAAGTGAGCTGACAGTACGAACTTTCTGGAATTATGCACAAACTTACTCTGAAAGTGACTGTCAAAGAGGACTGCTCCAGAACCCTTACCTTAGAACAGAGGTATGCGTTCCCGAGGTAGCTTCTGTGGACATAGTGTTTGTTTAAGTGGGGAAAGAAACAACATGTACATGTTTGCAAAATAAGATCAGTTTTATTACTTTATAGACATTCCTTGTAGATGAAAAATATACTCCTATCATGGAACTCTTTATAAGCAAACTTCCGAATGTAAGTAGAATTTCTGTCTCATCCTTTTTAAGTCTGTTGAGAAATCTGAATTTCTAATAACTACTTTGAAAAAAAAATGCCGTGGAATCTTTTCTAAAAGCAGACGCCTTACGTTTCACTTTGCTTCTTTTGGATTAGCTTTGTACCTCTGCTAGTCAGTTTTTTATTTAGTGTATCTATCTTTGTTCCCCCTGAGAGACTCAAAATGTACTTTCTTGCTGTTAAATTATCATCAAGCTATTGAACCAAAGTAGAAAGGAACATCTATGCCCGTGGCTATTAATTGTTCCACAGTGTTGAGAACTCTTGTTCACATTGCTTGTAGCAAATGCCTTTCCTTTCTTTAAAAAAAAAAAAATGAAGCCTTTGTATCTTGGTAAATAAGAGTATCAATTAATTTAGAGAAGGCTCAAATTTTACAGTGTGACCTAAAGACTGTTTCAGCTCTGGAGCTCCCATTGTGTCTGTCTCTCACTGATGAGAGTCCCCACAACTGCAAGGCTGTGGTCCAGCAGTGACGGTCCCAGCCAGACTCACTGGCCACGCATGAGGAAAGGCGCTGCTGTATACAGTTTGACTGGAGCTTCCAAATGATTCCATCACACCCATCACAATCCAGGTCAGCCAGGCATCTTTCTTCATTGCTAAACTGAAATAAAAGTAAAATGGAGCATGGAAGCCAAAGAAAATTGTTATCCTTTCTCAAAGAGGTGAAGACAGCTCAATTGCAACATATTTTAAGCTTCAGATTTGACACATTTGATTGGAAAATTGTGTGGCCTTTCTAGTTAGGGAGCAAAATGGTCAGCAGTTCACACTTTTAAAAAGTCATGGGGTGGTGTTTTTACCACAGACTGATAGAATGTTCTTTTATTCTGTCAAGTAATAACTATTGCACAAATGTCTGTTATTCTGCAGTTTGGTGATTTAAATGCTGTGTCTCCTGGAAATCTGGATAAAGGTAAGAACTGAGAACTTTGAAGGAGTTTTTGACTGAGATCCTGTGAGAGGAAGCAGCATGGCTGCAGCACTGAGATCCTCTGGGATCCTCTAGTGTGCAGACCAGGAAGAAAGCAGCAGCTAGCTGCCTTGGGCATCCCTTGTGATGTTGTTGGGTGTTTCCTCATGTCTTCTTCATGTGAAATACACTGAATGCAGACAATTGAATTTAAATGCAGTTCCAGACTTCTTTAAACTTCATCACAGAAGTTCACTATAAATAAAAAAATTATTGACCATGGCCATAATTCTGAAAGAATATTCTAAAATTGGACCAGAGGGTTTTATTCAAAGCCAGGCAAGAAAAAGACCCCTTAGCTTACCCATTTACTAGTCAGCTAACTTCTCAATGGCAAAAGAACTCAGAGGTAGCAGTGATGTGTATTGTAAAACCACAGTGATCAGTAGTTCAGTTGAGAGGGTAAATAGATTTCTATGATGGTATTGTCAGTCTAGTGTCTGCTGCCATGTGTACATGATGTGCCCTCCTGAATAACCTAATGGTCCATAAAACAATGCAGTACAAAGAATAGAAGGGTCAAAGGTGAGTTGAGTAAGACTAGAACACATAAATCCAATCCAATTTTAAAAGAACAATTCTTAAAATGACAATGCAGTTTTAAATCATGGCATGTCTTTCAGGAAAGCAACACCACTGTAATATAGTCATCTTCTTGCTTGGAACTTGAAGAATTGTTACAGTTATTAACTTTTCTAGGAAGAAATACAGTTATACCTTCTTACCGGAGAGCCTCTAGAGAAACTGAGGTCAGAGGTAGGGCTTGGGAGTCTGCAAAAACATGCAGCACTGTTTCCCCAAATGTGCTGCCCCAAAGTTTCCAGAGTGCCCCTCTGTGTCTGTCTGTATCACCGCTCTTTGGATATCCCTCTCTGACTTGCTGTTAGTGCTGCTCTTGGCTTAATTTCCATTTTAGTACCAGAGCAGGAAAATGAGAAGGTTAGTCTCCCCCAGCATGTTATTGCTGCAGAGGTACAACCTGTGGAATTGCAGTGGTAACCTGAGAAAATTAAGTGAGTGATCACTTACCTCCACTCTTCTTCATAAAGTGAAGAATCAAAGAATTTGATCAACCCCAAGAGTACCTTACTATAACTTTTCTGCAACAAAACGCAAGTGTGTTTCCAGAATGGGAGCACAGCTGGCTATCGAAGTGCACTGAGGACCTGGAGAAAGGCCTTGCTTTGTTGCTTGTCCTGAGGGACCCTCTCACTCAGATGACAGGGTCAAGTCAAATAGATCTAAAACTCTGAGTTTGCTCAGACTGGTTTCTCAGAGCTATTTCTATCTGCAGCATGATGGATAAAGGGACCCCTCATTCATCCCTTTCCTGCCTGCCCATGGTGGAGCTGCTACTGCCTCCTATATGAGTTTCATAGTTTTCCAGTTGAGTTTTTCAGTTCAGGAGAATGGAGGCCAGAATTTGTGATCTGCCATCATCTTTTTTTTTAAAGATTTATTTATTTATTATATCCCATTTCCTTCCCCCTCTTCCCACCCTTCTCCCCCTCTCCCTACTCCTCTCCCCCTCCCTCTCCAGTCTGAAGAGCAGTCAGGGTTCCCTGCCCTGTGGAAAGTCCAAGGTCCTCCCCCCTCCACCCAGGTCTAGGAAGGTGAACATCCAAACTGGCTAGGCTCTCACAAAGCCAGCACATAAAGTAGGATCAAAACCCAGTGCCATTGTCCTTGGCTTCTCAGAAGCCCTCATTGTTCGCCATGTTCAGAGAGTCCGGTTTTATCCCATGCTTTCTCAGTCACAGTCCAGCTGGCCTTGGTGAGCTCCCAATAGATCAGCCCCACTGTCTCAGTGGGTGGGTGCACCCCTCGTGGTCCTGACTTCTTTGCTCATGTTCTCCCTCCTTCTGCTCCTCATTGGGACCTTGGGAGCTCAGTTCAGTGCTCCAGTGTGGGTATCTGTCTCTATCTCCATCCATCACCAGATGAAGATTCTATGGTGATATGCAAGATATTCGTCAGTATTGCTATAGGATAGGGTCATTTCAGGTTCCCTATCCTCAGCTGCCCGAGGAACTGGGGACATCGCCTTGGGCTCCTGGGTGCCATCATCTTTTTGATGGGGTGCAGCTGGTTCTATTTACTCTTTCTTAACCCTGGGACTTCCCTTGGCTACAAGTGGAACATGAAGTTTTGTGGGGTTTTTCCACAAAGAAAAAAATGAGTTATATCAGTGTAATAAAATTTGGGAGCAAAACTGAATAATATATATGTTTAATTTCCAGAAACAAATTATAAGTATTTACAGAATTAGTGCTTCCAGCAAAGATGTCCTTTGTGCATGTTTAAAATCTCCCATTACCCCTTCATTAGTTTGCTTTTTCTTAGCATATGAATTAAGAATTTATTCAGTTTAATGTTTGCTGTCTGTAGAGCAATAGTTACACAGTAGTTAGACGGTGAGTCACAGTGTGGTAGTGGTTCTGTGGAGCAGCACAGGCCTCATCTACATTAAGTCAGCATGGACCAAACACAGCAAACATTTGTGCATGCCCCCCCCCATAAGATCAGTATTATATGCCAAAGTGACTACATTATGATGGCACAAATTATGCTATTATTCAATACAGAAATTTTATATAAAATTCCAAACTTCTGAAAGAATTGTGGCTGTCTCACTGTAGCACTGATGGGAATAAAATCCCACGAGAGGAAAGCCTACAAGTTTCCTCCCCTAGGGAAAGCCGAGGTTTCTCAGTGAGCTGTTATACTCGGGTGATCCTGAAACATGCGTTGATGTCTTCTGGTGATGTTTGTGCAGATGAAGGCAGTGAAGTAGAAAGCGAGATGGATGAAGACCTGGATGATTCTTCAGAGCCTCAGGCCAAAAGAGAGAAAACCGAGCTGAGCCAGGCGTTCCCAGTGGGCTGCATGCAGCCAGTCCTGGAGAGTAGTGTGCAGCCCAGCCTCCTGAGCCCCGTGCACAGCGAGCACATCGTCACGAGCACGCAGACGATCCGGCAGTGCAGCGCCACGGGCAACACCTACACAGCAGTCTAACAGCACGAAACAGTGTCTCCAGCTTACTTTACCCTGGGCTTAAGCTGAAATTTTATCAAGCCTAAAGGTTGACTGTTGTCAAAAGTCTGTCTGTGCTGAACATTACCTTTTTGGAGTTGTGAAATGGAATGGGTGTATGTGTTTTTCCAGGTTTTTTTTTTTAACACAAATTATTTGCCTTTTAATAATAGGAGTTTCTCCCCACTCCCCCTTAGTTTCAGGTGTCAAGAAGGATTTTTACAACACGTAATGTCATTGTTTTTGTTTTCTCATACTTAAAAAGTAATTTACATTTTGTAGCTTAAAAATATTTTATTGTTGATTGTTAGTCTTGGTGTATGATTTTATGTGTAAGTTTTTTAATTAGATGCACTTCTGTGAAATATCAAAAGAAATGAATTTCTTTGATTTACACTGGAGGCATGCCCATTTGGCAGCAGATGCATCAAATTTGCTTCTGGAAGGTGCTTTTCATTGGACAGAACCATAAGACACTATTTTGATAACATTTTGGAGTATGGAGAGAACACAGAGCGTTTTTATTATAATGATAGAGGGTTGGGAAGGTCATCTATTTTTCTCTGAAAAAAAAATTGAGCTGTGCATTTATCAGTTCAGGGTAAATGACAAAATGGCAAGAGATTATGCTAATATGTACATAATTTGTGTACATAACTATTAAACCATGTTAACAATGCAAGCTTCCGTTAGACATTGACTTTTAACTATTATTTACATACCAATTCCTCTGTTTAAAGACTACTGATTCTGTATTGGGACCACTGCACAGATGCATTCTGCTGTTAAGTGGGGCTGTTATAGTTAGATACTGAAGCTGAAAAATGACTTGACTTTTTTTTTTTAAGTGTACATGCTACTTATACTGAGCTGGACATACAGGAAACTATTCCATTTGGATGACTTTCTTTTATTCCAGGTCTTTTTTCTAATAGTAGTTCAATATGCTGCTATTATAAAAAAAATGTATAGAATGCAAGGAATGTAGCGACCTGCATATTGTTATTTCCTGGTTTCTAAAGTACATGGATTTAAATTTTACACAGAACCTGAAGGCAGTGTGACTGGCACACCTCACTGTTGCTGACCCCGATTCTGTAGGATTTGGATAGGTGGCTGGATGGACCATTGCCATTGAAGAATGTACATCAGGGATCATCGTACCTCGGCTATTACATGGTGCCTTAAAACAGAACTGAGCTAAGGTTTAGTAAGGTTTATTTTGTTCGCGAATAACTCTTCAACCCATTTGGTAAAGTGTGCCTGTCGTGCTCAGACTCCTGAAGTAAGGACAGGCCGCATGTTCTTCAAGGGGAATTGAGGGGAAAATGAAGCAACACAAAGAGACAAAAACTTCAGTTTCTCTCTGAGTGATTGGGAGTGGACTTGTCTATGTTTTATCCTTGGAGCTGAATATCACTTGATTATAAATCAGATTGCTAAGGGTGTGGACTAACAGGCTAGTTTTCATACAAATATGTTACATAAAGGTCATATGTTGTAGACTATTCTTATCTAGTCACAATTCTGGAAAGCTAACAGAATGGGCAGGTACTTATTGAAGTGCATCTTTTCAGTCTACATGTCTGTCTGTGTGTCTGTGTGTCTCTGTATACACATGCACACATGCGCACACACATGCGCACGCACTCACTCATGCATGCACGCACACACTTGGAGCAGGAGTCTGCTACAGTCAGAAGGTGAGACCCTAAAGAGCACAGGCTCATCTTGTTTTATTTTGCATGAAAACCAAGGTTCTTTTCAGAACTCAAATTAACAACAACAACAAAATAGGACACATTCTTTTGTTTAAGTAACTATAAAAATAAATCAGTGAAAGTCAATAAGTAAGGAAATCAATAAAGCCAAAAAAGAAAAGGAAAGCACAAAACAATGTTTAGATCACTACTGAGGCCTGTATTAAAATGAAGACTTCATCTTTCCAGTTGAGTTGGGTGAGCAGTGTGGTTAAGGAGATAAGGCTGCTCCAATCTGGAAAGTTAAAAATAACAAATGGCTTATCAGGAAACACAGTGTATTGAAACTGTTTTTGCCTGATTGTCTCAAACTTCTGAAGATCAACAGCATTTCTTACATTAAAATGTCATAAACATAGTTTTTAGTGGGTTCTGATTTTGTATCGAGGAACTTACTCACACCTGTCTTCACTGGCATCCAAGCATGATTTCATTTACTGAAGATTCCCAAAGGCAATGAATTTGTAAACCCCTCCCCTGCATCATAAGCTCCAAAAGACCATGGATCTACTTCATTGTGAGTTAGAGAATGTTTACACATAAAATTTAAATCATCATATAGCTCTCTTCATTTTAATTCTCCTTCCTGAGGTCTTTCCGTTTCCTGTCTCTAACTGTCATCAACAGATGGCGTCGTGTCTGTATTGGACCAAATGTATTTACTGGTGTCACTGTGTTTATTGGTTGATTTTTTTAATGTATTTGTATCACTGCTTCATTTAATTTAATGTTGGAGATACTTGTATCATGAAAGGAATCTGCTAACAATGGATAGATATAGACTCATCAGAGTGAGGGACTGAGTGGCCCTCCAGAATTCCACATTTCTTCCACTTGTTCATGGTTTATTCTAAATTAGGACAGAGTAGATATTAATAAGCCTTGTTATGATTGGAATTGACCCAAAAATATTCTGAAATCTTCTATAAATATTTAGAAACATTAATCCTATTACACTAGTGTAGCTAGTTCTAACCAGTGCACACAACAGAACACCAATGGCTTATGACACTTCTAGCTATTTGTAGTACACACTTGGACACACATCAATTTTGGATTTGAATTGTGAAATATATTAGACAACAAAACAGTAATTCATATGCAGGCATAAGCTAGAACAATCACATGTGTTGTAGTCGTTTAAGATTTGTTTCCATTTTCCATTCCCAGAAACTGACTTTTCTAAAAATCTGCATTACATTGAGACTTCATTGTGGACTTACTGACACAATACAGATTTTAAGGACTTCTGGTATTTCTTGACATTGGAATCAAATGATAGTCCTGAAATACATGAGTGCAAATCAAGTGCTACACTTCTGGTGAGGAAAAGGGAAGGGAGGTGCATGAGCTATTGGTACATTTCAAGAAGAGCTATCTCCATGTAATACAATCGAATATTATAGGAATTGTTTAATATTAGCAAACACTTGGAGAATTATAGCCAAAAGATTTGCACTTCCAAAACCAGTGAACAGTGAGTGGAATGGGTGAACCTTCTCCTGGGAACACAGGGCCCAGTTTTTGCTGTTTTATTTCCTTTGGATACGAAGTTACTAAGGATTTGCATCCAAATCATGTCTGGATTGACTGTGTGAGTCTTACTGCCTTTTCAGAAATCTGCGTTCCTTTTCGTGATTTCCCTTGTACTGTATAGCACGGTTCATGCACCTCTCTTTAGATGGTGTACTTTAAAAACAGAGGTAAAATACACAGATGGTTTTTGCGCTGCATACATAAAGTTAGTAGTGTGCAACATTAACTGCCTTTGATTTGTAGTAGATGTGCAGAATTGAGCACGTTCTTGCAGAATGCTGGAGATGTCAATCAGGAGTGAGTACTGCTTCCATGCTGTCCTCATGGGCCTTTTTACATGGACACACTCTCTAGAAGTGCTTAATGCATTTTCAGTTTTTAAAAGATTATTATTATTATTTGAAATGTCTAAAATAACGCTGTGCTTGCAACATCGGTGTAAAAACAACCAAGTGTGTGACTGTGATGGTCCTCATTGCGTGGACACAGTAAAAAGTCAAAAGCTTGACTAGTCACATTTGTACACAAGGTGAGGCAGTGGTTATCTGTAACAGATTGACTTTGTCATAACCTCCCTCTCCCCAAATTCTTTTGAGCAAATCAAACCATCCAGAAATGAAAATCAGAACTCTCTGATCTCTATGGATCATGTCAGAGTATGGGGGAGGAGGGCTGGCATGCAGTGTTGTTGAACACGGGGCTGTGACTGGGTCAGAGCAACCTCCATGTCCACAGTAGAGCAAACCCCTTAACAGAACCCTAGTATTTCTGCGAGTCTGGTGATTTTTATAAGACTGGAATTGAAGCATTAATTCGGTGCTGAGTTCTAGTCTTAGAAAAGCCCTTTGCTGTAATGCCTTGTATTAACCCTTTGAGCATTGTAAGATATACAATGGGGGATAAAAGCCTTTCAGATCATTTATTTAGACTTAAAAAAGTAAAATAGCCTCTATATCCAAATGTCTAATTACACTGTTTTTTAAAGGGGGGGTCAGAAAAGAAAGTGTCTCCATGCCGAACACTTGCATTTTATATACAACTCTTAATTTTACTTCAAGAGGGCTTGATATATTTATTCCCAAATATTCACTGCCATCTAAGTAAGTGTACTGTTTACAGAAGACAAAAATCAGCTTTTCTAGCATCATGTGACTCTCTAGAAAAGGAGGACACAGACATTGGCCTGTGCAGGCCTATGTTGTAACTGATTTCTGCACACTGGAGGTACCTGATTGCCTTTAAAAGGTATAATAAAATAAAGGGTTACATTTCTTCTTTTTTCCCAAAACAGAAGATCTCATTTATTTAGCTTTAGAAAGTACAAATGTAAGTGGAGCCTTAGGAAGAAATGAGTTCCTTTAACCACAACTGAACTTGGGATAGTTAGGTCTTTGAAGTTGCATCTGTCATAAAATACTGTTTGGAAATTCTTACGGGGCATCATAGTATCTGTGCTCCAATGCGTTAATACTAATAAGTCAGAGAGAGACAGAGTGGCGAGCAAGGCAGTCCCTTGCTCTGAGCTCTTCTGTCGGGAGATGCTGTGACTACTGCTTCAGATATCTCTGAATGTCATTCTGCGTACAACATTGCTGATTTCTCTGAGGGAACTTCTGGACAGTTGATCTGGTCCTCCCCCGTGTGACAGACCACAGAGCAGTGTTGTCTGCTTATGTGCCCGCACTGCCCTTGCTGGACACAAAAGGGAGTGTAACCTATTCCGATGTCTGCTGACATCCGTAGCATAGCGCAAGTGTCCGCACGTTGCTTTTTAGGCAGTTGAGGAAGTCAGACCATGCAAATTACTCGTGTGTCAACATGCAATCCTCAAAGGGTTTTCCTTTAGCTCTCTTCTTTTGACTCTTCATGATGATTTACTGTAAATGCTTCTCAGTTTGCATGCCTTGCCCATTGCTGCTAGTGATTTTATGTGCCAGTAGACCTGAGTTTAGTTTACCAATTTTACTTAAATAGTAAAAGCCGCTTACAAAGTGACTGCCTAGGATCAATTCTCCTTTTGTTTAAAGGGATTGGTGATATGTCTTCTTAAAAGAAATATTTTGTCTCTTTTATTTGGTTCTAATATTTGAATCTTTTCCCCTTCTTTCCTTTGTTTTCTTTCTTTCTTTTTTTTTTAAATAAAGTATGACGTTGGGATTGGAAGCCCTGAGTAATGAAATATTTGGTAAGAATCATTTATGTAGTTCAGTAATGATGATAACAAATCTCCGTGAGAAGTTTGATTTTGGGGAGGAAAGCAAAAATGAAACTCTGATTGACTTTTGATGACCAAGTAAATTTTCCCGGAGTAAATTAGCATTTCTGAGCAAACGATTGCCTTGTTTTAGCCTACCATACGCAATTTTCTCTGAGCCGCTAAGGAAGGTATTAAATTCTATTCGTTTAAAAAGCATCTTTTGTACCAAAGCAGATTCTCTTCTCTGCTCATCTCCGTCATCGATTGGGCCTATGGTGGCGACCAATGCGTTGGCTCCAGAAACTTAAGTGAGTGCCTTGAGAACACTTGGGAATTTGTGCCTGAGGTGGGAAACTTTTAATTAGGTTAATTGTAGCGCTTACCAATCAGTGACTCCACTATCACTCAGGGCTTTCGTACCTTCTAGGTAAAACTTCTTTCGTTGTGGTTTTTTTTTTTAATACTGTATTTTTTTTTAAGTGCCATCATTTAAACTTCACTTAGTAAGTGGCAGATTACATTCTTCAGTCCCACAAGCACACAACATAGTAACACTAGGAGATATTTGAGCATTTATTTTACAATCGACTGAATATATTATGTAAATGAGGTAAGCAACTTTTGTAGAGATTGTATGTGTGAGATAATGTAATGTTCTTTTCCAGTTTTTGGACTACAGTTGAATAAACTTTTTAATTATTTAAAAACATCTTTACCGAATAACATGTGATGGTTTTTTGTATAATGTATTTGATTTTGTAAATACGTATTTCCTGATGTGATTTTTGTGAGAAACGCTAAATCTTTTAGTATACCATGTCCTCTCAAGATTGGCAGGAGCTAAATACTAGTTTGTGGGCAATTTGTATTGTATACTGTACAATAACTGGGGAGCTTTTATAATTATAAAAATACATATTAACTTTTAGTGTGTTGTTTAAACAAATGACTGGAACATACTAAAGATATTAGTAGGATTTTTTCTGAATATTTCAGACTTGAACTCAGGCTAGCTTTCTTGTGTTTTTCAAAACAAAATGGTGTCTTGTCTTTTAAAAATCAATAAATTTGTTTCCTTGTTACAAACATTTGAAATGGCTTGTCTTTCCCCCCAATCATTGTCAGGAAGCATATATCACACCACCTCCCCTAGAAGGGGCTCCATGTCATTCATTAGCTTAGAAACAAAATTAAGTTGTTTTCCTTCTTTGTGTCAAATGAAATTGGCAATATTTACACATGAACAGCACAAAAAGAGAAAACAAAATTATAGGCCCAGCAGGGGACAAATCTTACTCTCAGAGAAGATTAGTGATTGAGTGCTGTTTGATTTTAGACGCTGTCAGCATTCCCATTGTGGATCCAGACTTCTGCATGTTCATAATGTGTTTGTTTTATGTCATTTCACATTGATATTTGGCATTCAAGTTCCTTGCTTAAATTGAAATAGCTTTATTAAAATTCATTTTAATGCACTTAAGAAGACACCCTGCCCATCTTTTTCTTTGAATATGTGCAGAAACATTTTCTTGGATGTACATTTGTGGGTGATGAATGGAAATGATCATGTAATCGCTGCCATCAGAAAGGTCAAAATTACTTTTTTTTTTTACCTTTTGGACATTTGG
The DNA here is from genome assembly GCF_000317375.1 of Microtus ochrogaster. Taxonomy (NCBI): domain Eukaryota; kingdom Metazoa; phylum Chordata; class Mammalia; order Rodentia; family Cricetidae; genus Microtus; species Microtus ochrogaster. Next base: position 56,935,880 of record NC_022015.1, on the reverse strand, counting down.
TTGTTTTCAGATCATAGTATCTAGAGTCTTCTAAAGTGGGGAATAGCCAACTTTGAGGGTTTCTATAAAAGAGAAATAAAAAGGGGAGAATATCTTCTTGGGACTCTCTAGCATGGTGCTTGTTATCAACTGTAGTTGATAGTAAAATATTGACACCTTAGTTCATAGCATATCTAGACCACTGCTCGCTTGGTGTGTGTTGTGTGTGCCTGCTTATACATGTGCATGTACATGCATGGCTGTGTGGGTTCACGTACGGAGGTCAGCGACAGCTGCAGCTGTCAGTCCAAGCATTCCATTTTGAGGCAGGGTCTCTTGTTCACCATCATGCATGCGAAGCTTGAGAGGCTTCTGCTCCCAGCTGGTCATCAGCAATTTCCCCTTGAGTGGACAGCAAGGTCTTATGCTGTGAGCTGCCAGGTGTTCTCCCAAGAAGCACCGCTGTATCCGGATCTTTGCATTTTTATCTCGTCAGGACGTTCCTCTCCCCAGCTCAGTGCTCGTATTTGCCATGTCTGTCTCGGTGAAAGAAGTCTGTGCTGTGGAGTTCCTGCTGCGTCTCGTGCATGTAGCTGTGGCCCCTTCATACACAGAATATAGAAACAGTACCCTGATAGCTGAGGTGATCATTACCCTGACCCCTCTGGTTATAAGTGTCTCCTGCCAGACACCTCATGCCACCAGCCTCTCCCTCTGTTTCACTCAGACCCCTGTCCATTTAGTCCCTAGCCATTGATTCACAGTTCTGCCTGAAAGTCAGCTCTCCAGTCCATGTCCGGAAGAATAACAACTCATAAGCCCTGACCCCTACCTGGGGGAGTCTCTGCCAGAGCACTTCTGAGTCAGAGCTGCAAAGCAGCATGAGCCACATGCCTGACAGCTGAGCCTAGGCTCGATGGCTGGCCCAAAGAATCACAAATGAGAAACAAGCCGTTTCTACTTAGTTTCCACATTCACGGGGCTGATGTGGGTATGAGCCTACCTCCAACTCCATGTTACCTGGATGAGGCTGTGCGGTATTTGCTAGGTGCGTGGCAGGTGCCTCTCACCTAGAACCTGTGCCTGGCCTGTTTTTATTACTAGTTGTACAATAGTGCGGTCCTGTAAAATGGGCTTGTCTTGTCATTTCCCGGCAGAAACATCACTAGATTGGAGTTTGGTCAATGTAACTGGGGTCGTATTTATCCATGACCAAGTAAGTTGTGCCAACAAAACCTATCCTTGATCTTAATTTCTTTAATAGCCTCAAAAGAACTGTCAATGGCAATGCACAATTTATTTTCTCATTCACTCATTTTTAAATTTCCAGGAGGTAAAATTATTTCCTCTAGCTGCACAGATGCTCCTGAGATTTTTTTTTCCTTATGCATTCAAAAAATAGCCATTGACTCTCCAAGAGTTCCTTTTAAAACTTCCAGCTACTCCAGCAACATTTGGGATAGAGTGTCTCCGTTGCTTTCTGCAGATTATTTTTAGAGCCGGCTCATCTGTTTTTGCAATTGTCTTGCTTCTACACTCAGATTGTCTGCACCTCATAAAACACACAGCTTTATAGCAGGTCTGCATTAGGGCTCTGGACCACGGGACAGTGTGATAAGCTTATGCAGTACTAGACAGAACAAATAGAGGTGTCCGTGTGGGAGGAAGGACAGTTATTTAGATTAGTTTTTTTTAACAAATTTGTTATTAGAAAAATTTAAATACCCATGCCTGAAGATCTCACGGTAATTCCACCTCTGTAATGTGAATTTCTGATATTGAATCAGATAACCTGGCAATACTGACCGCATGGCAGGTCCTGGAAGCGGTGCAGCTGGGTCTCTATGCTCATTGCCTCCATACACCTGTTGATAGTTAATTGCTGCTTTCTTTTCACTCTGGCCCCTACCTCGCCCTTCAGGCATGGAGGCTTTGACTAATTGCTCACATTCTGTGGGTGCTGGCACATCTTTGCTAGGTGTGCTTTGTTGTTTGTTCAGCCAACAAGGACTGAAGTGTGATCCTCACTACGAGAGAGCAGAAATGTGATCTCCTTGGTGCCCATCATGGTCACAGGTAACGTCAAAGCATCCACAGTGCCTGATGAGAGATGAGAAAGAGCTGTGTGCTTTAAGCTGCATAGTTAAGGGAGCCCCTGCCCCTCCCCCCACCCTACCTTCACCCCTGGTGCTTAGACTATGGTATCCACCAGCAGCGTAAGCAGGTGAAAAGGAGACTTCTCCGTCCACAGCTTCCGTTGGGTGGGGTAGTGTCCTTCTGTTCTTATGGGAGGCCTATAGAGAAGCTTGATTTCTTAGAAATAGGACTGCCATTCAAAAGCCTCCTTTTATATCTAATCTAATAAAATAGGATATTGAATGCTGGTGAAAAATAATGTTGGCAAAGTTGAGGGGGAAAGATTCAGATTCAAGTCTATGGACTCATGAGCAGGTTTCTTTACTTTCAGTAAAAAGTTTATCATGAGAATTATGTCTAAGAGATCAAGGCAAAAGAATTTTATGTGACCTAACATCTGTTCATTCTGATGTCAGTGCTCCAGAGAGAAAAGGGTTAACAGCTGTTCCCAGCATCTCTCCTCCAGCTAAAGGGTTAGCTGTTGGCTGTCAGTGATGTCCATATAGAGAGAAGGATATAGAAAGATGATAATAATGCTTATCATGTACCAAATACTGACTGAAGAATGTTCCAGAGAATGTTGTATTTAACTGAAAGATTGTTTTGTGTATAACTTGCAACCCATAAGATTTAGCCACACTACAGAGGAGACTTAGATGGTAAACAGTATTTAGGTTGAAGGTCTCCTAGCACAGTAGCTGTCTGCGCTGATAAAACCTGGTTCGCATCAGTGTGTTGCCCATCTAGGAGCAGGAAGCATCCCAGACTTGATGGGGACATAGGAAGCTGTATCTGTGTTGTTTCCTCGGAGATGAAGACATAATGTGTCCTCCGGACAAAAGGAAAAGCATACTAATGGAAAAGAGTAAAAGAAAATACTGTGTCCAAGTAAAAAAAAGTTCAGAAAAGCGAAAGGAGAAGAAAACACAGGGGAAAAAATTTCAAATACAAGGTATGAAAAATTAATGATAAATCTTGTAATCAGTGCTTGAAGTATGAAAATTGACTTGGAAAATAATTAGATAAACCTCAAATATAATGTGTGAAAAATCAAACTGATAGATTTTACTTCAAAACTAAGTTCTTGGGGGCTGAAAAGATGGCTCAGTGATTAAGATTACTGGATGTTCTTCCAGAGGGCCTGGGTTCGATTCCTAGCACCCACATGACAGTTCACAACCATCCATAACTCTAGTCCTAGGAGATTCAATGCTGCCTCCTGGCCTCTGAAAACACCATGCAAACAAATGGTGCACAGACAGCCATGCAAACAAGATGTCCATACATAGAAAATAAAGAAACTTCAATTTTTTTCTCACTGCTAAGAGACAAATAGCAACTAGGAGTCGGTTTTCCTTCAGTTTTGGCATGTATTCTGAGATGACAGAATTTAAGAACGACCCATAAACTGTTGTATTTGCCAAAAAGATTGTTCATCATGCAACGTGTAAAGCATGAGACTTGGCCATACTGTGAACATCACTTCTCAACCCGTGGGTCATGACCCCTTTGGCAAACCTCTGTCTCCAAAACTATTTACATTATGATTCATAGCAGTAGCAAAATACCAGTTACAGAGTAGCCACAGAAATAATGTTATGGTTGGGGGTCACCACACATGAGGAACTATATTAAAGGAAGAGTCACAGCTTTAGAAAGGTAGAGAACCCCTGCTCTAGAACGATTCCATTGAATGGCAAACAGTGTGTCTGTCGGCTTAAGTGCCTTCCACACCCTGGCTTTCCTATGCAGATGATCCCTGCTTTGTATCATCTTATTGCCACGTTTATTCTAGGAAAAAAAATCTTTTCTAATATATTTATTCAGCAGAAAGCTGGACGAGATAATGGCTCCCTCTAGGGCAGATGGCGCTTGATCCATCATATGCCCCCAAGGGGAGACTTTAAGTGGGGATGGGGAGCAGAAAGTGTAAGTTAGCCAAAACTAAGGACATATGAAGAGGCCCTATGGGAATGCAGTAGTTTGGAAGCTAATTTTAAAACGTGCTATAAAAAAAAAAAGACATTTGAAAATAAGTACCCTGCATATGTGGGCAATTCTGCTCCCAGAAGATATTAGTTATTAAATGAAAATCTCAGGACTGGGTGCAGGATAGCTCACTACCAGTTATTAGTCAGGGACGCACCAGAAAACACAGGCTGTTGCCACTCCATTTAATCCTGACATGTCTCGTCTGTGATGTTTAACACAGCTAGCCTAGGCAGTTCCTGCTTGGGCTTCCGTACTTCCTTGGGTTTAGGAATGGGGGATGGGGGGCACAACACTGTGGAGACAGGTATGAATGCAAATCGTCTGCCATTTCTGTATGTTACAGTCCCTTGGTGTGACCTAAAGCCTCTGGTCTCCCACCCATGACAGGCTCGCTAGTCTCAGATATGCCACAGTTTTTCAACCGCAGGAAGATATTTGCAAATACATATGCACCATGTCATGCCTTGGGCAATGACAAACCAAACTATGATTGTCCTGCAGATGTATTGTCCAGTGGTACAGTAGTCACTGTCTTGTGTAGGTGACTCCATGATATTGTCACAAGGATGAAATCATCTACGGGCATGTTTCCCAGAATTCTAACTTTTTTACGTTAGAATTAAAGGTAATGGTTTCACCGTGCCATTCACACGAGTGTAAGGATAAGTCATTATAATTTACTTTCATTCAATCCTCTCTCTTGTGCCCTCTCCCACATCCTCTCTCCCTCTGGCTGGCTCTCACAATACTCCCTAATGACTGTCTGAATTTCATTAAAGCCTGCAGTAAACGCCCACCCACCTTCACCTCTAATTTTATTAATTTGCGTCTTCCCTTTCTTCCTTTTGATTTTTTTGGCTGGGGGGGTGCCATTTTTTTCTTTTTTTTAAAGAATCAACTCTTTGATGTATTATGTGTAACTTTCTTTTATTTTCCATTTCACTCATATCTACTCTCACCATTACTATTATTATTATTATTATTATTATTATTATTATTATTATTATTATTTTGTGCTCCATGGCTTCTGAGCTCGGTTTGTGATGGTTTTCCTAGGACCTGGAAATGTATCGTTGTGTTATTTATTTGAGATTTTTCTGCCTTTCTAAATGTAAGCATTCACAGTTATAAACTTTCTTCTGAGAGTTGTCCTAGCTATATGGCAAGGGTTCTAGTATGCTTTGCTTTCTTTCTTTTAAAAAAATAATTTGGTTTTGTTTAATCTAATATCTTATACATTTATACAATGTATCTTGATCACATCCATCCAACACTCATCCTCTATCTCTCTCTTTGGATTGGACATTGTCGTTTCTATTCTTTCTTTGCATTAGATATGATTGTTTCTATTCTCTCTTTGGATTGGATATGATTGTTTCTATTCTCTCTTTGGACTGGATATGGTCATTTCTATTCTCTCTTTGGATTGGATATGATTGTTTCTATTCTCTCTTTTGATTGGACATTGTCGTTTCTA
>NC_022015.1:56927194-56930087 GCF_000317375.1 Microtus ochrogaster | reverse complement strand
TTTCTTTGGATTGGAATGCTTTTCTTTTATTCTGACTATCTCCCTTGTAGACTCACTGAGGCTCACATAGAGCCCCCTTTAGTTTGTCATCTTATCGGAAAATCCGGAAGCCTGGAGATATGTATTTATTGTTTGATACAGGGCCTCACTGTGTATCCCCAGATGGCCTTAAACTCACTGTGTTGACCAGGCTGACCTCAAATTCTGCCTGCCTCTGCCTCCTGAGTGCTGGAATTAAAGTCGTTTGTCTCCATTCCCCAGTCTTGGGTTATTTATTCTTAAAGGAAGTTTACTCTTGGTGAAGCCAAGTAAACGGTAGTGAGGTGTGTTTGGCTTGGTCACCCCCCAACCCCAGAATCAGGCAAGTTTTTCTCCGAGAGGATCGAAAACTATGACAACTCTTTCTGCTAGGATGAGGCTGATATTACACACACAGGTAACAAGGGTGAGCACTGCCTTGGAGGAGGAGGGAAAGTGTTTGTTTTATGGGGACGGTTTCTCAGTGCTGGCTTCCTAGTTGCTGAGGAAGCCTCACGTATTAACTTATTTATCTATGGAATGATCCTATGGATTAGTTCTTATGTGAATTCCTGTGTGGAGAGAAGCTAAACACCTGCCAAGTGCTGTTCTAGCTGTCAGTTACGGGCCCAGCTGAGTGTCTGAGATAGACAGACTGATAGCAACAACTTGAGAACGTTGGCATTCTGGAAATAGTTATCCAAAGGTCATTCTTGGTGCCATATGCTTCTGGGAGGTTGTCTTTGCTAGTTTATCTGTGCCAAGGACAAAGAACATTGCTGTGGGAAGCAAGTGTTCCTGAGTGATCTTGTGGGGACACTCACTGCTACAACCGGTGGTGTAGTTTTAGAAGACAGGTCAGTTTTCCCAGCGCAATTGCCTGTCTTCCATTTCTGTTATCCCACATGGGCTTGGGCTGTGTGGTTTTAGAATATGGTGCGTGCGTGTGTGTGTGTGTGTGTGTGTGTGTGTGTGTGTGTGTGCGTGTGTGTGTGTGATGACTAGTACGTATATGTGAGTCGCCATTCTTGGGTGCCAAGGTAGAGGTCAGAAGACAGCTGTTAGAAGTCGGGTTTTTTTCCTTCTACTGTGGCTTCTGGGGATAAAAGTTGGGTTTTCTGGCTTTCACAGCAAGTGCTTTTACCTGTTGAGCCACCAGTCTCATCTTTTCTAAAAATAGGGTAATAGTAAGACCCACAGTATAAGGTTTGGAAATCAGATGAGATGACTCGTGTGCTTAGCAAAGCACACACAACAATAACAACATCAACAACAGAAGGCTTAGGCAGACACTGCTATGGCCGCACTTAGGTGCTCGGTCTCTCCCCTCAGCACACACATAAAGCCTTTGCCTTACCCTAACTTGACTCCCACCCTCCCGCCTTTATAAACTGAAGAAGAAAGGGATTACCTCTTCTTGAAACCACATTCCTGCATGATCTTAGGAAAGACGGGGACTTTCTGTCTTCCCGCCTCTACAGCAAGGGCTTGGATCTGTTTGTCCTTTGGCACAGCCTGTTTCTGGGAGTCTACACTTCTCTGTCTTCTGTCTTGAATGCAGCGGCTCATGAAGAACAAGCACCTGAGCAGGACTCATGACTGTGCCTCATCAGAGCCTTTTCAACCTCTTTCTTGCCATCAGCGGGCTCCCCTCTTCTGCCTGGCACCTCACAGGCTGTCCTCACACCACAGGAAGGGGTAACCAGCTCCTGCACAGAGAAGCGATACTGATTTAGAAAGTCAGATGGAAGTGATTAGGGACTGTCACTTCTGAGCCTGAGATGTGAGGCCACAGGCCAACTGCACAAGTGAAACCATGTACAACAAAAATGTACTTAGCAGGTTTTATATATGTGTGTATGCATGTATACCTATTATGTATGTATGTATGCGTGCATGTGTATATGTGTCTTATATATATTTTTGCATACACATACATTTATATATATGAACAATAATATTAAAAGAAAAAGGCTATAAACTTGAGAGTGATGGGATGACATGGGAGAGGCTGGAGAGAAAAAAGGGATGTGGGAAAGTGATGGGTTCTATTTCAATTAAAAATATTTTTTGCTGGGTGATGATGGCACATGCCTTTAATCCCAGTACTCAGGAGGCAGAGGCAGGTGGATCTCTGAGTACGAGATCAGACTGTTCTGCGGATCAAGTTCCAGGGAAGCCAGGGTTACACAGAGAAACCCTGTCTCAAAAAAAAAAATCGGCAAAAATTTTCTAATTCACATAAAATATTCATGATACATTCATGGAGTTTAGCTACTAATCACAGAACAAATATTGGCTCATTCATTACCTACTAACTCAGACTTTCTATGCCAAGGCTGACTTTTCTAACAGTGATGTGTGTGGAAGAAGACTAAAGAGCAGGAGAAGATAGTCAAGTAGATTATTAGGTGAAAAATGCAGGCAAGATACCCTCTAAAATATGTCCTCATTACTATAAAGATAATAGAGATTAACAATTACACACAGAGTAGCCAGGAGCTGATCGTGAGGATGCATGTCTGTGCTCACAAGGTAGAAATGCTGAAAGTCTTTAATTGCTCTTTCTCAATAGGAACATCCTCCACAGTAGCTTTGCTCTTCCTCTAGATTGCCCATAGTTCTTGGACCTTCATAGTAAACACACAGCACTTTGCATAAGCTGCAATTTAAAAGTGATTTAGAACATAATGTTTTTTTCATTAGCAAAAAATAAAAAGGGATTTCCTTTAGGCTAGGCGATGATGATCCATGCAGGGACCACCAGACACAACAGACAGAAGGGATTCTGGGCAACATCCAAACAAATATAGGTGTGTAAGAAAGTAGTGGCAGTGTGTGTGTGTGTGTGTGTGTGTGTGTGTGTGTGTGTGTG
>NC_022015.1:56887746-56926684 GCF_000317375.1 Microtus ochrogaster | reverse complement strand
TGTGTATGTGCGATGTGTGTGGTCTATGTGTGTGTGGTCTGTGTGGTGTATATGTGTAGTCTGTATGTGTGGTTTGAGGTATGTGTGTTTGTGTATGTGGTGTGTGTGTGGTGTGTGTTAACATCGGGACTAAATACTGGCCAGCAGTTGCATTTCTCTGGGAGGAGAGATCAGGGCAGCTATACCACACAGCTCTACAGCATTCTTCTCAAGGTAGAGAGGGAAAGGAGGATAAAATGGACTAAAAGTTTTGGGGTAAATGCTCCTCTCAAGCCATCGAGATAAAGGAGAAGCAGGCTGTGGCTGAGCACATCTACAGAGATTTCACCACTAAACATAAAGCCAGCATTGACCGTCTAGGAGGCAAAGAAGACAGCCCACTTGAGAATGGTATCTCTCCAGGACTGAGGGTCACAGAAACAAAGAATGGTATCTGACAAGTGAGGTGTTTAGCAATCAGCTCTTTTCATCATTCATCCATCAGAAAAAAAGGCGCACAAAGAAGTCTACTATAGCTCACAAGGAACTGCCAGTTCTCCAAACAAAAGCAAATTATCTCATTGGAGGAACGAGCAGCACGTGAGAGCTGTGTGGGGTTGTTTCACAGTATCCCTAGAGCACAATGCTGAGGTGTTTTCACAGGGAACGCATAGCTCCAATTTTATGGGTTTGGACTTGGATATGACTTAGAAAAGTGTTTGTTTATTTTGTTTTTGCTTCCCATCATTTGCTGATGTTGTTAAGTTGTGGTGAATTAAGCTAAGAATAATCGTTGATCCTGCTTAATTCGCCTGCAGTTTATAGGTACACGGACTTGGAAGGAGAGGAGGCATACTCAGATAAGAGCACTCTTGGATGGCTCTTCGCATTCAATACTTACAGATGTGCAGGGGAAGGGGAGAATGAAGGGATATGCAAATGAGTATGCAAAATTGTGCAATTTCCCTGCCCATACTCTCTTGTTGTTTTTTTGTTTGTTTGTTTGTTTTGTTTTTTTCCATTTGTTGGTATTGTTCTTGCGGGAGGGGAATTGCCTTCTCCAGCCTGTCAGCTAGTCCTACCACCTGCAGAGGGACTCTGTACAGGAATGTTTTCCTAGCTGACTTTCCAAAGAAGGACTTTAGGCAACCTGTTCTTTCTCGAGAGCAAGTTCTCCTGGCCGTAGCCACCAGGCTCTTCAGGGTGCTGCCCTGGGCACCATCCTTGGGCTAGTACTTTGTTGACAGAGATTTCTGTCCCACCTGCTCCTGCAGTCATTAAGTTTCAAAGAAATACACAGAAGTCTACATTAATTATAAACTGATTGGCTTAGTAGCTCAGGCTTTCTTATTAACTAATTCTTACATCTTAACCCATAATTCTTGTCTGTATTAGCCATGTGCCTTGGTACCTTTTGTCAGTGAGGTAGTCTTATCTTGCTTCCTCTTAGTCTTGGTGACGACTGCAAACTGAGCCTTTCATCTTCCCAGAGTTCTCCTGTTCTGGTCACCCTCCCTATTCTTCCTGCCTGGCTACTGGCCAATCGGGATTTTATTAAACCAATACAAGTGACAAATCTTTACAGAGTACAAGTCCACTGTCCCACAGCAGTACCTGACATATTTTCTTGGCTTCCCACATAGTCTTAACATGTACTCTCTCCTCCTGCTGCTTCATTTATCCCACAGTCCTTTAGATGTCCCAATCTTTCAAGGATTTATTGGTTTATTCTGCTTGTTTCCTTCTCTACCCTGGAAGCTTCAGTGGGACATGGTATTAGGCTTTTTCAAAAGGACTTTAGAGGGTGGAAAACAATGCAGGACATACAGTAGGACCTCAGGTGGTATCTAGTAAACTGACAAATGAGTATGTTCACAGATACCACAGGAGGCAGAATTAGTGGCAATACATGTCTGTGCCTCTTGACTATCAATAACAATGTCATAAACTCTAGCTATAATTCTGTTTCTCTTCATGGCTTGCCAATGGTATTCCCTTGCTTCATAGCCTCATTTGGCATTTCTGAGTTCTTGTACACAGACAAAGTGAGTTTCTTGCCCTCTCAGCATCTGGCCACTTCCAGGCAGGGACCAGACTCTGTTCCACTTAGCAGCTGAGCCCGACTGGAATAGTCATCTGTCAGGAAAAGCTCCCACAGTGCAGAGAAAGGCATCAGAATATTGATCCTGCTCCGAGAAGTCAGTACCAAAAAGGCTGTGGGAAAGATCTCTACTGTTGTGTCTGATGTTATCCCTCCCAGATTCCTAAGTCCTACCATGTTCAGTAAATGATATCATGAATATGAGTCCTGGTTCAAATGGCTAATGTCCTTATTAAAAGAGGGACACCTAAAGAGGACATAGGCACAAACCTCTAGGAAGCTGAGGCAGGAGGATCACTTGAGTCCAGGAGTTTAAAGCCAGTCTGGGCAATTTAATATTCCCATCTCAGAGAGCACAAGAGATCTCACACTCTCTATGTACAGAGACCCGGGAAATGCCAAGAAAAGTCGCAGCAACAGGATACCATGGTGGGCCTCTAAAAGAACCCTTACCAGAAACCAAAATGGCTAGGATATTGATTGTGGACTTCTTGTCTTAGGAGCTATGAGGGCATAATTTTCCTGTTTCAGTCATCTGCTCTCTGGCTGTTGGTTATAATACATCTGTCATTCAGGTTAAAACTGTATTTGTTAGGAGTAAATTTTGCCTAACTAGAGCAATTGAGCTAAAGCTCCCACAGAATGCCAGGCACCTGCCTCCTGAGTCTGCGGCATCTCCGTCCAGATTTGGAGATAACTTTTGTGGTTAATGCAAAAGCATGGATGACTATGGATGTTTATTTATTTATTTATTTGTCATTAAAAGACCAGACTAGATAATATTTACAAATCAGAAAGTTTCTCTTTCCAAAGCAGAGGCAGACCAGCACACACTCAAATGGCAGTTTCCCCCCTGACATGAGCAACAGTGGCAATAAAACTCTTCAGTAACTGGGCACATGCACAGAGCAAGCATTTGGGGGTAGCCATACAGTTGCCATTACCATGAGATGGTTAAGTGTGGACAACCAACTGCCCAACACTGAGCAAGGGCTACAAGGAACATCCTTGCATTCAGCAGGCAACTACTAAAGAAATGGGTAATGCTCACAGGAATCAAAGGTCAGTGGTGATGATGAAATGAATTTTAGTGCCGTATCTACAGATGTGCAGAGAAATGGTTGCACAGACAGACTGTGACGTTCCTTTGCCGTGTTCCTCTTTATGTAGCATCTCCTCTTCCACAGTGCCCATACAATGCGATCATTAAAAGTTAAATAAGACTGAAAAAAAAATCCACCTACTTAATCCAGCCCACCTATACCCAACGGAAAACCCAAGCTACTCTGGTCAAGCTTTGCTCTTGTAGCCCCTTTGGCAATCTAACCAGGAGGCTTACACCTTTTCAATATTGTGTTTCACCAATGTTTGTATCTATTCAAGCAGCCCCAGAAACTTCAGTCATTCTGACAAGACTTTGTTCCTGCTCCACTGTATTTTGAGCTAATGAGTTTTCTCAATGTGGTCCTAATTGCACCGCAGCTCTCTGGAGAGCCTACCTTGCTTCTCAGCTGCATGCAGGAGTTAAGAGGAGGTAGCTGGAAGCCTTGAGGCCTTGATTCCGAAGGTGTTGACAGACACACTTGTGACTATGTCAACCAAACTAATAGGCCGTTTGGGGGAAACAGACTTCAAGTTTGTGAAGACTGTATAACCCGCAGGTGTGGACAGTCCTGGGATGGGAAGCCCTGAATACAGATATTTCTGAGAGGGACAATTCTGCCCAAGATTAGCAAGGGCAGTTGGAGAAAATAAGAGGAGAGGTATTTGGCCTGGTGGTGTAAGGTGATAAAGAACCTTTTTGGTGTTTGAACAGTAGTGGTCTAGCTTCCATTCTGCTGCTGTGAAAAACACTGTGATCTAATGCAATGGGGATGAAAAGTATTATTTGGCTTATGCATCCTAGGTCATAGTTTATTTTTGAGGGCTGTCAGGCCAGGAACTCAAGGCAGGAACTGAGCAGAGATCTTGAATGACTGCTGCCTACTGGCTTGTTCCTCATGCCTTATTCAGCCTGCTCTTCTATAAAACTCAGGACCACCTACCCAGTGGTGGCCCTGCCCCCCAGTAGACTGCCTCCCATTAATCATTAATTAAGACAACGCCCCCTCACACACAGATAGACTTACCTACCTGCCAATCTGATGGAGGCGTCATCTCAAGTGAAGTTTCTTCTTCCCGGGTGACCAGCTTTTGTCAAACTGACCAAAACAAAAGTGAACCAAGCAAGAAAAAAAGCAAGCAAGCAAGCAGGAAATCAACCTGAAATCATATATAAAAAGCAAGGTTTAATGAGTAATAGGAGGGATGAGATTTAGAGTCCAAGATATATGCTTTTATTGTTGTTGTGTTGTGTGCAGTTTATAGGCATATTTGTATGTGTACACATGTGGGGAGGGTCAGCAATCCCTGTGGGTGTCTTCCTCTGTAGCTTCCTCCCTTATCATTATTATTGTTATTATCGTCATCATTATAATGATGATGATGATGATGATGATGATGATGATGATGATGAAATGGGATTTTTCACTGAATCTAGAGCTTACCAGTTTGGCAAGACTCACTGGCCAGCAGAGACCAGGAATCCCAGCTGGCATAGCAGGCGTGAGCTACCACGCCCGGTTCCTTACCATGGGTGCCAGGGACTGGTACTCAGTCTTTATGCTCACATGGTAAGTGCCTTACCGACTGAGCCATGTCCCCGGCCAGATTTCTCTCTTTAAAAATATTGACCTTCTGTTGCCTTCTGACTTATCGCTGTCCGTGTATAAGTCTTAATTTCCCTCTCTAAAAGGCAAGAGCATCAGATCAGGTAACCCGTATTCATGTCCTAGAGTTCCATTTCGGATACCCAGGAGTGTGTGCATCTCAGTGCAGGTGCCATCCCTCCTTAGCCCCAGATGAGTGCCATAACTGGTGCCTTTTAGGCTGAGGCTCACGTCTCTAATTTGTCACTGACCCAGAACGACAGGCAACTGCCCTTGGACTCCCTCCAAGGTGCCCCAAGCATGCGTTGGCTTGTGGCTATTAAAGCTTCCTGTGGGGTTCGGACATAGGCTGGTCTGTAAGGACAGCAGTAGGCATGCATTAAGGTTAGACATGCATGAGAAGTTCCCTGTGTGGTATTGCAGCGTAGCATGAGCTTGTGCCTGGATGGGAGGAGAGGATATTTCAGACAGTTATCGGACTATTGGATTAAAATGATCCCTAGAGCCGGGCGATGGTGGTGCACAGAGGCAGAGGCAGAGGCAGGCAGATCTCTGTGCGGTCAAGGCCAGCCTGGTCTACAGAGTGAGTGTTCTGCCTATATGTATGCCTGCAAGCCAGAAGAGGTCACCAGATCTCATTGTGGATGGCTGTGAGCCATTGTTGCTGGGAACTGAACTCAGGACCTCTGGAAGAGTAGTCAGTGTTCTTAGTTACTGAGCCATCTCTCCAGTCCCATATTATGTATCACCTATTTTTAAAGGGGAGGGGTCCTCTACTCTCCACATTCAAAGCCTCCTAGGTCCTCTTTAAGAGGGGTGGACATGAGTCACTAACCTCTCATCAGCTAAATAAAATTTCAGCATGGTTAACAAAATATGCTGTGAAGATTGTCTCATAAAAATATCCCTCTTAGCCAGGCGGTGGTGGTGCACGCCTTTAATCCCAGCACTCTGGAGGCAGAGGCAGGCGGATCTATGTGAGCTCGAGACCAGCCTGGTCTACAGAGCTAGTTCCAGGACAGGCTCCAAAGCTACAGAGAAACCCTGTCTCGAAAAACCAAAAAAAAAAAAAAAAAATCCTTCTTCTATAGAGATAGGTCACATAAGAATAGCAACAGTCCACGCCTAAGGCCCAGGTGTATGTGGTCTTTGGGTATGGCCCTCTCCTCCCAGACACATAAACCTCTCAGTTTTTGAGGACCTCACAATACATTTCCTTTTTAGCAAAATGAATCTCGATTCCCTTGTGCAACCCTTGAGGCCTATGGTTTGAACTTCTCAGGTGAAATCCTACCCAGTCTCCTCAGTGCCTCTGAGTAACCACCCTTTTATTTCATTTCCAAAAGAAAGAAAAAGTGTTCTTAGAATCGTTTCCCAGAAGGCACCAAAATATATGGCTGTTCCTAAGGCTCCTGAGTATGACTTTCTTTTGAGAAGCCCTCAGCCACCTTTAGGTGTGTCTCCTAATCTCCTTTTATTAATTCCTGGGCTGAGATCTCTGCCAAAGCTTTTTCCTAATCAACTCCAACTTGCTTCCCACCTGTTCATTCTGAAATCCTTTCCTGCTGTGAAGACAAGGATCCCAGCTTCACCTGAGTGGAGGCCCCTGAGGAGAGATCCTCAGGCTGCTGTGCACACAGCAGGGAGCGGGATCTGCAGCCTTTCTCTCCTACCGCCTCTTTAGAGATAATGACTAGTCTTTCCCTGCCCCCACCCAGTCCTTGGACAGGAGCTGGGTTTGGTGCCTGTGCGCATGCGTGTGTGTGTGTGTGTGTGTGTGTGTGTGTGTGTGTGTGTGTGCTTTCTTTTTCAAGACATGGCCTCCTGGAACTCACTACGGACTTTGGCATTCTTGTGACCTTCTGCTCTCACCCTTTGATTCCAGGAATTAGAGCATGCACCAGCCTCCATACTGCTACGTCCAGTTTACACCATGCTGGGGCTCAAACCCAGTGCTCCCTGCACGCCAGGCAAGCATGCTCTCCCCAGCACTACACCTCCTTACAATCCTTAGCTCACCACCGTGCCATGAGTATTGTTCTTGTTAGCCAGGGCCATGCCATGTCATAAAGCTCCTCTATTTTGGTTGAACTCTGAAATTTCCTGAAACTACAGTCATTCAGTTTCCAGAATGAAAGTAAGTTTCTCTTCTAGATTCTTGACTGCCCTGGCCCATGGAACCACAGTGATGGCCAGCCATGAGGGATATTTATGGATTACCTGACGGTCTTCAACTGGATACTGTTTACCCCAGCAATGGTCAACTGCTGGCCCCAAAGGAAACTCTTTTACCTCTTGCCCATTTTGCCCTATGACCACCCCAGCTTGTAAGAGGGTGGCGGGTTCTGATTCTTACAGAGCCCCACCCCTTGCAAGTTTCCTTCCCAAAGGAAGAAGGCTGGCACCCTTGGCAAGTCAGTGCCCCCCATCTGTCTTTCCTTCTCATTGATTGATTTTCTCATTATTTTTTTTGTTCTATAGAAGCACAAAAATTACTTATATAATTACACATTATATCTTCCTCCTCTTGGTGTGTGTGTTTGTGTGTGTGTGTGTGTGTGTGTGTGTGTGTGTGTGTACATTGGGTAGCAGTTTTCCTGGAAATGAAATATTCCCTCATGGAAAGAAGAAGGCCCATGAGACTCAGAAAGTAAATGACCTAACAGACCTTAAAGAATTAAGGTTCACGTGGCCCCTCTCCTGGGTTATAGAAGTAGTGAACAATTTCTGAGGAGAAGCCTGTCTGGACCAGCCCAGCTGCCCAGGGGAGACACTTTGACCTGTCAAACTGCCAACAGATCCTGCAGCACTCCAGGAACTGAGCTTTCATGACCTGTCACCCAGATTAGGGTAGACTTTGAGGTGACACAGCTGTCTTTGAGTCATCCTTGCTCCCATAGGTAACCCCTCACCATCGTCCCCTAAGTAACCTCATGGAAGCATTGGTTCACCAAGCTGGGTAATGGTAGAATCATTACCTTGGTGTGTGGGTGATGGTTCACTCTCTGGGGTGAATAGACATTTCCTTGTGTCTCCTCAAGAACAGCCTCACACTACAGCATGAGTGTATGTGTATGAATGCATGTGTATGCACGTGTGCATGACTGGGAACAATGTGCAGAGGTCAGAGGAGAGCGTTTAGAACCCCTGCTCTATCCCACTCCACTCTATTCCTTCGATACAGGGTCTCTCACGGAACCTGGAACTGGGCTAGTGGCTCACAAGCCACACTGGTCCTTCTTTCTCTGCCCCCTATGATACTGAGGTTATAGCATGTGTGTGTCCACATTCAACTTTTATAGGAGCGCTTAATTCTCAATTCAGGTCCTTATGCTTACACAGCAAGCCCTTAACACACTGAGCCATCTCTTCTGGCCTCTTCCCTCCTTTTCCACAGTTACATTATACTATATAATATATCTAATAAGTAAATATGTAAATATTAATATAACTGGCCTCCTCCAGTTGTTTGGAGTGAATACCTTGTCCACACTTGCCTTCATGTGTGTTTACCAGATTGTGTCAAAAGACATCTGAGATGGTACTGATGGCTCATGGATCATCACAAGTTGGAGACCATCCCAGGCTTCTTAGGGAATTCCAGGCACACCTGGGTAACAGTGTGAGACCTTGTCTTAAGCCAAACGTGCATGTGCGCGCGCACAGACACACACACACACACACACACACACACACACGGCGGTTGATGATGGTGGTGATTTGAACAAGGAGACAAGGTGGCATTTGCCTATAATCCTAAAAGTCAGAAAAGTTTGGAGAAAGACCCTGCCACAAACAAACAAGCAAGTATGCAAACCTAATTTGAGCTCAAGAAATAAAAATAAGATTCTTTTCAAAATTCGGGAAAAGATAGACTGTTTTACATTCATGAAATCGAGGAGCCGCGAGAATGGCTCACAATAGCACCATCTCTGAAGAATAGCTAAAGAACCGCATACTCTGAGAGATCAACACAGAGCATGACTTCCCGAGCAGACTGGTAGATGACAGCCTTTTCCCTCCTGAAGCCAGCCACTGGTACCCTCACTCCGTCAACTTGCCCCTAGATCCCTACATCCCAGTGCTCAGCGAGGGAATCAGCCTTCACTAAAGGAAGCAGCACTTGGGATATTCTGCCAACTGAACTAAGGGCTTTCAGAGCAGCCAATGAGATCAGCAGCCCGCTCCACCAGAGCAGGTTCTGTAGCCACAGACAGCCCCTTCACGGAAATAACAGACCGACTTTGTCTTTCTTCCAGTCTCATTCTTTGATACCAGAAGCGCCGACCAACCGCGCTCCAAGCCCCGATTACGCACATTAATCTATTTCTTACCTGTGGGTTACAGTCTCACAGTGCAGGGACGTTGGTCCCTTGAAGGGACCCGAGGACAATGCTTTGCTTTTGCTTAATTTGCACCTTAGCTCCTGGCCTCCTCGCCGAGGTCCATCTGTAGTCCCTTTTCAAAGGGACTGCTGGGCAAAAGGATACGCATGTTCAGAAATTCGGCTGCTCCTATCCCCTGAAGTGGTTCGTTAGTTTTCCTTCCATAGATATTGATTGTGATGGTCACTCTTCAGTCCTTAACCAATGCAGTGTAGAAAATGTGATTATAAAATGAAAATCCAATTCTTAGTTTCTGTTTCATAGTTTACAAACTAAATAAACTTGAGCATCTGATATTTTATTTTTAACATGTATGTGTGTGTGTGTGTGTGTGTGCATGCATGTGTGTGCGCACATTCACTTGTGTGGGTGTGAGTGTGTGCCCTATGGGCCAGATGCATAGGTGTCCCTGGAGCTGGAATAACAGGCAGTTATGCCATGTGGATGACGGGGACCAAACTCAGGTCCTCAGCAAGGACAGTGTGCTCTCTCAGCCACAGAGCCACCTCCCCGGCCCTGCACATCAGACCTTATATTTCTCTCTGGTGTGAATGGATGTTTATCCTGTGGAAAAATCACCTTCCCGGATGCTTCTTTCTCTCAATTATGGTAATGAAGACTAAAAAAGATAGCACTTTTCCAAATTTTCCATTGTAATTGATCTACCAGTAAATGTGCTAGTTGGCTTTGACTAATTGTCATTTATAAACGTGCTAATTGTCATTAGCACATTTTTCAATTTTCAGAGAACAAGTCCCATGTTGTGGGAGAAAAGCTCTAGGTTGTTTTGCTGCGGAGGAGGAGGAAAGCTTAGGCAGCGGCCACGGCGGAGGCGCCTCTCTGCCCCGTCTCCCTGTTAAGCCCACACAAGGCAAAGTGCTTTTCTATTTTTAAAGAGCAGAGGTTGTAGCTGCTCTGGAGAGAGGCCCTCTTAGCAGGTACCTCAGGCAGATAATTGGCAGGTGCTCCTGAAGGCTGATGCGAAACACGGGGCACCGCTCACTCTAAAAGACCTCGGGGGGGCCCAGACTCCACACTCCTGCAGGGATCTTACTGCACAAGTGACCATTTGAGCCATTTCTACTGAGGGCCAGTGGTTATGTTTCTTCCTTATGGCAGAAGGGATGAAAATATCATCAATAAAATTATTTGTGTGGTTCTTAATGTTACTAGATACTTTTAAAATTTGCTCACCATTCCCATGTCTTACTTAATTCTACCTAACTGTGCTTTTTTGGGAATTAGAAACAGACTTTAAATTAACCCAATTCAATAAAATGAAGACAATAGTCTAGACCGTTTTCTCTATTATTATTTCTCTATTTTATTTTTTTGTTTGCTGCTATCTTCCCTTTATAAGATGAGTGTACTTCAGGCCTACAGAGGTAGGAAGGTATTGTGTAACAAGAGAAAAATTGGGGTCTACCTTTGTAGTAATCTCTTTGCATTATAATCACTGAAATTTATGTGTGGTTTAAGCTATCTGAGGAATCCTCTTCTTAATTAGAGATGAACTGAACAGAGTCACACAGCATGAGCAGACAATGCTGCTCCCAGAAAACATGGGTTATTGAATAGAAACCTCAGTGACAAACACACACTTCTCTCCTGGGAGTTATTGTTCAGGGAGGCCCCAGAGACACCCCCAAAACAAGGCAGTCTGTTGCCGTAACTCTCACTTGCCCATCATAACAAGAGACCCAGACTCTATTACTGAAGACACAACATACTTGGGTTGCAGGATAGAGAAGCCTCCTGAACTGACTGGGAAACCATCTCCCTGCAGTCTGGCTTTTGTAGTGCTAGGAATGGCCATGTAGGCTGCTGTAGGGGAAAATGACATTCATGGTCTGAACCAGCGCTAGATCCTGCAGGGTACGGTGAGGACCTGCCAAGCAAGATGTGACCATTGGTACAATAGCAGCAAACGTGCTTATGGGAATAGCCAAGCACTCCCTTGGTTGGATTTGAGGTCTGCACCTCAGGAGGGAACTCGTGTCTGGTACTTAAAACATGGTCAAAGCTATAGCTGGGGATGTCCTGGGCCTTAGGAGAGAACCCAAAGATGATGTTTTGCTGAATGGTCTCGCTGTCAAACTCCTTCCTAAGTATTTATGCTTATGTCCATAGATTGCTTTCAACCTTGGTTATAGAAGCTTGTTATTGCAGAGGGTAGTGGTCAGTGCTGACTCAGAAATGTTCAGACCGTTGACAGTGCATGGCCGAGTGCCCAGCCAGAGACAGAGCATCTATATCAGTTCCCGTCCTGCCGCCCAGGGTTCAAGGAAGATTTCAAAAGAGGAGACTGAGAGAATCGTAAGAGCTGGAAATTGCGGAGGGCTGGCCTTTAAACACGGCATGGCTGTCACACACGTGGGCTCACAACTCAAGTGATTCCTTACAAGACCCCCATAAGACTCTGAGAGTTAAAATCCCAGCACTAAGGGGAGGAAGGCTCTGAGGAGCTGACGAGAGTTGATGGCTGCAGAGGGATGGTCACTTTTCTTTGAAGGGATGTGATGGTTGGTAGGTTGGCGATGTCCTAAACCAATGCATGTGCATATGGGACAGTACTAATTGGAGTTTGTGAACGCTAAAAAATGTCGTAAAATTGAGCAGATGACGGGAGCTGTGCTGGACGTGCAGGGAGCTGGAGGGAGCAAATGGGGGATGGATATTACTGAGATAAATTGCATACATCTATGACATTAAAAAGTGAAAAATGAATAGTAGAAGCCCACCTAACTGCAGATGTACATCTCTTTTGGAAGCTTCAGATATGAATGCAGCAGGTGTCAAATAGCACAGACTCGGCAACATTAGTTCTGATGGCGAAGTGTAGGGACGCTGTCTACACTGGCCTACTTAGCATGGAGGTGAAGGTAAAAACTGCCTTAAGATTACATTTTATTTCTGTAATTAGCATGTGTGTATGTGTGCCTTATGCAACTTCCATCCCACAAACTGAAATGGCTACTTTTAGAAAAAACCCATATTGCCTGCTCCTGAAACCAAGACTATGGTGCCTGTTGTGTGACCCTTATTTTTAACTTGGACAAATTTACCTACTAATAATGTCCTCATACCAAAAATTGTCTTATTCCGTGGAAGGTGTGCCATGACATTCTGTGTACTGACAGCATTCTTGGCAATCAAAAGGAACAGTCCCCTACTTCGCTCGTCAACATCAAAGTTAACAAATTTGGCAGATCAATAGAAGTCATTGAACTGTAAATCTGCATTCAAAGTTAACAAATTTGGCAGATCAATAGAAGTCATTGAACTGTAAATCTGCATTTGTAACTTCTAACATGGTTATTTACTTAAACTTTTCATCAAGCCATAGAAATTTAAAAAAAAAACCTGTGGAGACAAATTATAAAATAAATATCAGAGACAAATTAGATTCCTAACCACTGAATGCTGTCCTAAGAGCTCAGCAGGACTTAAGCATTTCCTTGTCTGGCAGGACACCTGTGAAGCGCAAGGGATGTTGGTCTTCGCAGCTGTGTGAAGAAGCTAGAGGCCCCCACAGCCCTTCCTCAAGGCTCTGTGGCCATTGTGCTGTGGCCTGGGGCTTGATTATTACAAATGCTGGAGGAAAGAGGGTGCCACACTAGCAGTTAGATCTCCACTGAGGAAAGCTGGGTCAGAGTTCTTAGAAGAAGTGGGGGATGCTCAAACATCTCTCGCTTTAAAGCCAAAGCCAAAGAGGGAAATTGAAAATAGGAAAGAATGTTTGGGCTCTGTCCTGGAGGGCCTGACTTCGTTTGGGGTGAGGATTTCAGCACAGAAGTGGAGAAAACACCTAGACCATGGTGGTTATGATCCATCACATGCAGTTCCCTTGAGTCAGCCCCTGTGAGGATTCATGCAGGCTGACCTCACACGCAGTGCCCCCCTTACACAGGAGTTGCTTTGTGCCCCCCCCCACATCAGAACAGCAGCACCAGTAACACCCAAGATGATAACAGAAGTTAGAAATGAAGGATCTTGGGGCCGGAGAGATGCGAGTACTTGCTGCTCTTCTTGAGGACCTGAGTTTATCTCCCAGCACCCAAGTCAGGTCTTTCACAACTGCCTGTAGCTCCAGCTCCAAAGTATCTGATGCGGTATTGTGGTCACTATGGGCACCTGCAGATGGAACACCTATGCGTGTGAGTAAACACACGTACCCACACCCCACACCCCAGAGAAAAAGCAAAAGTTCTGTGACCCAGCATTAGGCAGGATGAATCAGAACTGCTGCGCACAGATACAGCATCTTCTATTTTAACAGTCTCTTTAGATGCTGCATTAGTGTGATAAATATTAACCGGCCTTGGACTAGTGTTGATACTGGCTTAAAGGTAAATCTGCAGGATGTGATATTTTCAAAGGGGGTGATGCAGAACATGAATGAATATCAACCATTTTCTACAAATACAGGATATTTGTACAAGAATGTATTAAGATTGAGTAATACAGCAACACTCCTTGTCGACATATTCCTAGTTTAGAGATAGTGAATTGTATGCTGATGTGGTCTCCCTTTTTGGTTCTTGTAATAGTTAATCTTGCCAACTTGATGGGATTTCAGATGCTTGGAAACCAACCTCTGTGCATGTCTGTGAGGCAGTTTCTAGATCAGGTTAGTTGCAATGGAAAATCCCACCCTTACTGTGGGCAGCATCATT
The DNA here is from genome assembly GCF_000317375.1 of Microtus ochrogaster. Taxonomy (NCBI): domain Eukaryota; kingdom Metazoa; phylum Chordata; class Mammalia; order Rodentia; family Cricetidae; genus Microtus; species Microtus ochrogaster. Next base: position 56,912,835 of record NC_022015.1, on the reverse strand, counting down.
CTGTTGGGTGGGGATGCTAGTCAGAATGAAGAGCAGTGAGCCAATCACAGGTCTTCATCCTTCTGCCTTCTGCTGGTGGATGCAGTGTGATGGAGCTCATCACTCGGCTTGCTAACTGCGGATGCAATGTGACCAGAGGCCTTAGGCACCATCAAACTGTGAGCCAAGAGATGTCTCTCCCTTGAGTTGCCATTGCCAGATGTTATGTTGTAGCCATGAAAAAAGAACTAAGCCAGTACCTGTATTTCTTTCTCTATGACCTCTAATAAATCAAGTAAGCAAAGCCCCTCTAGATTACAACCAGTTGATGATCAAGTAAGTAAATCACCAAGATTACTGTGACTCTCTTAATTCCTGCTCAGAGGGGTAGAAACGAGCCTTGTGAAAAGTCTTGCACAGATTGCGTATAAACTCGCTACCTCTCTCGAGAACTCAAAGTTGAGACCCAGGGACGTAGATCTTTGCTGGAGGTCCTCTCACTCTGGGCTCAAATGGAGATTGACAGATTAATAAAAATCACATCACTTTCCAAAACGTTTCCACCTCCATGCAAATAAACCTGGAAATCGATTTGCTGTTTACCTATTTGGTAGATTTACAAACACGTCCGTGTGCCTGTGGGCATGAATATAGTATAAACCACAAGACGAATAAATGACAGTATAGCAGATGTACAGAGAAGTAAAACCTCAGACTCACACACTTCATATTTAATAAGTCTTTTTTCTATCATTAGGAGAAACTAAGTAAGGTTCCAGATTCATTTCTTATACATGTGGTATTCACACTTTTTTTTGGCTTTCACTGAATAAAATGAACTTTATGCAGAGAAGCAGAAGTCACTATTCTATAGCAGTAGAAGACAGTGGCCGCACTGACTCCCTTCGGGTGAGGGAAGTGCCCTATTCAAGCTTGCCTTTGTACTTTTCCGTATTTGTTTCTGTGGAGAGTGATGCCAAGGACAGCTGCTTCACAATGAGCCATTCTACAGTGAATGCCGTTTAATTTGCATCATGATCTTCTGGAATCCTGAAGGATTTCTTGTAAAAAATTTCCATACTTTCAAAATATTAATGGCCTCGTCCTGAAGCAGGGATCTGTTCTTTCTAGGCCTGTGAAATATTCCTCAGTGTGATTTTGGTCCAGGCCTTGCACTCCGATCCACTGGGAATTACCTGCCACGTCTCCCTTGTGATCTTCCTCCACACCAGAAATCCTAGACACATTCTTCCAGAGGGAAAAAATTATCCTCTGCTCTAAAAGTCAGGCCTCACATCTCATTTATTTATTTATTTATTTATTTATTTATTTATTTATTTATTTATTTTTTTATTTTTTTTGGCAGGGATGGTGCAGAGTGTAGTGGCCCACACCATTAATCCTAGCACTAGAAAAGCAGAGGCAGGCAGATCTCTGTGAGTTTGAGGCCATCCTGGTCTATATTGAGAGTTCCAGGACAGCCAGGGCTACATAGTGAGATGCTGTCTTAAACAAAGCAATGAACAAATAAAGCCCAGTTGTATCACATTTAAAAGGACCCAGTGACTCTAAATAATATGTTTATATGATATTTACCAATAGTTAAAATGTGTGAATAATGTCTTGTGTGTTTATATGTGTGCGGGTGTGTACACATGTGTGCAGGTACATGTATGTGCAGATAGACAGGGTGTGTGCATGCATATAGATGCTAGAGTGTAACCTTGCCATTCCTCTATCTCCATCCCCCTCCTTTCCTTCTCTCTCTCTCCCTCCCTTCCTTCCTTCCTTCCTTTCTTCCTTCCTTCCTTCCTTCCTTCCTTCCCTCCTTCCCTCCTTCCCTCCTTCCCTCCTTCTTTCCTTTCTGAGGCATGGTTTCTCAGTGGCCTGTCGCTCACTGAACATGCTAAGCTGGCTGGCTAACAAGCTGTTAAGCTCTTCCGGTCTGCCTGTCAAATGCTAGGAACAGAGCACGTACCACCATGTTCAACCGGGCCTGGCTTTTTCTATGTGTAGTCTGAGAATTAAACCCAAGTTCCCATGCTTGCATGGCAGATGAAGACTAGCCCTGAAGCTTTTCATTAACCATCAGAAATCGTATTTATTCTTCATCTTCAACTTAAAACTGATTTTAGATTTTGAACCACTAGAACTGTGTGATGATAAAACTCTTTTTAAAAAATAAGGTCAACCAGCTTCAGGTATTTCATTATAGCAAACAAAACCAACAATAAACAGATTGATATATCCCCAAACTCATGGGTGTTACCATATTTGGAAAAAGCATCTTTGCATATGGAATTAGGTCAAGGATTTTTGGATGAGATCCTCCTTTGTGATTAGATGAGCTCTAAACAGATGTCCCGACGAGATCCAGAAGAAAGGAAGACAGTGGTGTTGGCAGAGGAGGGCAAAGGGAGGCAGAGAACAAAGTCATGCAGCTGGGAAGTCCAGTTGCAGGGGAAGCCATAGAAAAGCTGAAGAGGAGTGGTAACTCTCCCAGGATATCTGGAGAGCGCCAGACCCCGCTGGCAGCTGCTGGCTGTCCACAAGAGGGTATGAGAAGGTTAAAGTCACCACATTTGTGGTATTTTTGCTATGAAAGTGCTTCGACGTCAGTTCCTCCATTTAAAGAAACAATAAATGGAATACAATAAGCCAGTTTTCTCATCAATGAATAATGCTAACGTTACTATAAAGAATTGTAAACCATGTGCTTTGAGAGACCCCAAGAGGAAAGGCGTTCTTTCCGACGAGTCTGTCCTGATTTAGCTCTAAGCCTCCCTGTGGAGGGTCAGGGACATCTGGGGGAAGCCAGCACAGGTTCTGAATCACCTAGATTGTTTTGGGTCTTGAGAGGTCACAGTAACCACACACTGGAGTTGCCAGTGGGGGCCTGGAGCTGTATTAGGGAGGAGCTCACAGCCGTGTAAGCAGATCTAACTACATGGAGTCACGTTTGGTGAATTGATCTGGGAGCCTGGGAGGCCCAGGGGCTGGAAGACACCACCTATTGAGGCTGTGTGAGCTGGTTAGCCACGGGGGAGTCATCCTTTGGGGTTAAGGCTGGAACTCTGAACTTTTGAGAGATTCTTTATTGCAGAATGCAGTTGCTCCATAATAGAGCCAAATACTGTAGTAGCTCCGAGGCAGCCCTGCCAATGAAGCTGCCAATGGTGTCTCTCCTGTGGGAAATATGGGACTGTACTCCTGTGTGCCTTTGGTCACATTTGCATTAACGGATCAATGCAAAAGCTCCTTTAATGTGGTTTCCTGTTTAGACACTTCATCTATTCTATCGCTGGGTCATGCACCACACGAACATGCTGTAAATCAAGCCTGAACAAACCTTCTCTGGCACACGGGTCCCCCACTCAGGTGCCACCGCCCATGTAGGAATGCTAGTGAGCCCTTAGGCACTATATGGGGACACTTTCAACCGCAAAACCACCAATGAACAGCACCAAGGTGTAAAGACCAATGTGTAAAGAGGCTTTGGAAAGAACACCCTTCACCCTTCAGAGAACCATAACCGGAAGGCAAAAGCACTTTCATTCACCTCTGGGGACACAAGCCTCATGCAACTCAAAATATTTTCACCTGCCTTGTTTCTACAAATGCCCACAACAGTGCCACTAATCTCGATTTGGGGACTTAGAAACACATTTTGGCTAGTAGGCAACTTTGCAAATGTGGAATCTGCCAATAATGAAAATCTGGGTTGCTTCTTAGGCTGTGTGAGATGCAGAAAGGATCGGTCATAGTCTTTTAGTTTGGGAGTCTCTCACTAGCTGCATGAGGTCACAGCCTCTACCAGGGTGACATGTCTCAGCACCCGAGGCCTAAAAGTCATCAGTCTGCCTAGATTGTGGATGGGAACCTTTGTACCACGGTAGTGCATACCTTTTCTGGGTTTGGGTTTGGTGTGAACTGTTGCAGGGAATCAGCGCTGATTCTGACCTGTCACCTCGGCCTAAGTCATCAGCTTCTATTCCAGTTTCCTCCCCAGGGCACATGGATACCATGTCCGGTCATCTCCCACCTCTGAGAGAGGTAGATCCTTCAAGCTGGTGTTCTAGTTTGGTTCCTGCGGCTGTGAGTGAACACTCTGATCAAGGGGAGGGAAGAGCTTATTGGGTTTACATGTTCCTGTCCAAATTCATTGTTGCAGGAAAGTCAGGGCAGGAGCTGAAGCAGAAGCCATGGATGAATTCTGATGTGGACTATTCCTCTCACAAATGTGGCAGAAGACAGAGCTGATTGGTCTAGGCCAGTAGTTCTCAGCCTTCCAAATGCTGTGACCCTTGAATGCAGTTAGTTCCTCACGCTGTGGTACCCCCAACCCTAAGATCACTTCATTGCTACTTCAGAACTGTATTTTGCTACTTTTTGAATCATAATGTAAATATCTGATATGCAGATCATCTGACACGAGACCCTCAAAAGGGTCACAAGCCACAGCACAAGAACTGATCTTGGCAATTCCTCAGTTGAGACTCTTTCGCATGACTTCAGATGTCAAGTTGATAGCCAAAGCTAACCAGGACAGTTAAGATTTTATTCCTTGCAATAAAGTCAAAGAAAAGAAAAAAAGAAAGAAAGAAAGAAAACAAACTACAATCATTATTAAGCCACAGAACTTTACTCATTTCCTGAGAGTACCTCTAAGATCAACATACAGCCCTATGAAAGAAGCTTACGGTTCTTATTCTAGCCACCATTCAAATTTTAATATAACATAATACTAGTATAATATGAATAGTGAACAGGATTGACAATAGGAAGATAAATACGTCCAAGTGCTACTTAGTGTAGCATGAGGGTAAGGTAAAGGAAAGAACATAATGCTTGTTAAAATTGCTCATCCTCAAGTGCCAATCCACCCAAATCCTATGACCAAGTGCATTCCACCCAGATGGGCAGAGGGGTCTCAGAGAACAGCAAGGGTCACCCTTCTGCTTCCATCTCTAAACTGTCTTCAGGTGTCTGGTGCTCCTCCAAACTCTTGTGTTCAGGGCTGTTGCCCTGCGGGGTGGCAGGGCAGTCTTCAGGTCTCCTGCCAGCTTGAGGGGGGTGAAGAGCCACAGATCTGCAGCACTTGCTGGGCGCGAGCGTGTGCCTGGTTTGCTAGTGAATGAGCAAGGGTTGTGTGCCCTGCATGTGGGTGCAGGGTTGGGCGTGTGTGCACCGTGTACACTCACGTGCATCTTGGGTGTGTGGGTGGAACATGCTCCTATAGAAGGGCAAGTGAACACCTGGTTTTCCAGGGCAGGTGTGTGCCCCCAAACCGATTGCTGAAAATAAATGCAGCTCCACTTTCCAGCTTGGAAAATTCATGTCCATCCAGCTGTGTCTTTGTTGCTGAGAGAACTTTCTTTTTTTTTAAAAAAAAATATTTATTTATTATGTATACAATATTCTGTCTGTGTGTATCCCTGGAGGCCAGAAGAGGGCGCTAGACCCCATTACAGATGGTTGTGAGCCACCATATGGTTGCTGGGAATTGAACTCAGGACCTTTGGAAGAGCAGGCAATGCTCTTAACCTCTGAGCCATCTCTCCAGCCCCCTGAGAGAACTTTCTAGCTGCAGATGAATGGCTTGAGTTTTGGCCTCAGCTTAGAGATTCCCCAACTGAGATCCCATCCTGACGACAAGTGATCTCCCTGCTGTGAGTCCACTTTACAATTGAACCGTCCTCAGGACTAGGACTCCAACCTGTTTATTTTCAGCTCCCTTTCTTTGCTGGGCAGTGAGCCTTCCTGGCATTCATTTCTAAAACGCTCTGTATGTGAAGCTGTGACGTTTGGGACGATACGGCATGGCCAGAGTTTGGTTCAAAAACATAGGTTTCACCAATGAAGTACAAACAGACATGTTCTGAGCTATAATAGACAAGCTGGGTCTGTGAGCTGCAGTACAGCCCAGGCATAGCAAAAAGTCTAGTGTCATTGTCCAGGAAAAACAAGCAACATTTTTTATAGTATTAAGTTTAATGTTGTGGATATCCTTCTAGTAAATGTGGGAAGCAGAGATTCCTATGTGGTCACAGGACCAAAACTCTCTGGATTTCCTTGCATGCCAACCTCGAAGTGTGAGCAGAGGGTGTGTGCTGTCGAATGGTCCTAAAGAGGGTTTCAAATAACTATGCCAGGTATTGTGGTTTTGGTTGCCAGTGAAGATAGTACATAAGTTAACTGCTAAATCTCCAAACCACACACTGGGCACTCACTAAACACCCGTGGGCTAACAAAACATCCTGGCGTGTTTCCCTCTCTTTCATAGACAGTATACAAAGGTTTGGCTGCCGAAAATATTAGTATTGCATGCCATCAGGCTACTGTTTTAGGAAGCCTGGGGTTGAGCAGGGAATTCAGAACTTTACTCATGGGCTCAAAGACTTCTCCTGAGTACAGAAAGGGAAGGGGTGGATTTTCAAAGGTGTTTCTACAGGAAATCCTGAAATAAAGGGTTCCAATGATGACCCCGGGTGTGTCTGCTGCAGTAAGCCCGTGTCTCTGTCACTGTATTCTACATGGACACCCAGAAGACTAGTTAATATTTAAACATCACCTGGTGCCTTTTTTATGAACATGTGATAAGAACAAAAGTGAGGGACAAGGTGACTGGAGGTGTAGACTCTTCCACATGGTTTATAAGGCTTTGTCTGTGACAGCAGTTCTCAACCTGTGGATCGCAATCCCTTAGAGGGTCAAACAACGCTTTCCCAGAGGTCACATATCAGATAATTTACATACCAAATATTTCCATTGCGATTCATAAGAGTAGCGAAGTTACAGTTATGAAGTAGCAACAAAAGTAATTTTATGGTTGGGGGTCACCACAGCATGAGGAACTGTATTAAAGGGTCACAGCATTAGGAAGGTTGAAAGTCGTTGTTCTATGAGGACATGATTGTTCTACGGAGAGGAATGGGCTTACACTTGGTACAATAAATGGAGGTCAAACCAGACTGTGAGAATAGGACAGACAATTCAAGCTGGGGTAGGTTGTCATAGCCATGGATTTTGAGTGAATGTCTCGAGAAGTATTCACCACTAATATAAGCAGAGGATACACCCGCAGTCTAATGCGGATATTCAAATTTAGTGCCATTGTGTGGAAAGTTTTAGAAAAAAATGTTATGGATTTTTTCTTTAAAGCAGTTTGTCATATTGTCCTGGCAGCCCTATTGGTGGTGGCTAGGCAGAGCAAATTAAGGAACTGTTTACTGGAGGAACCGTCCAGGTACACTCAAGTGTTATTGATGGAGAGGCTGAAGTTCGAATACCTACGGAGTCTTTCAGGCTGAAGATTGCTCCAAACTGCTTAGTGGACTTTAGGAGGGCGTCTGAGCAGTGCGTTTTGAGAAATCACAATTTATTAACTCAAGAATCTTCTCAATCTAGAACTAGTTATTATGGAAGTGGATGCTGACAACTGCTTGCCCTCAAATCCAGGCTCTGACTCTTTCGAGCCATGCGAAGAGTTGCTCACCTCATTTAATTTAATCTCTGGTGTGGTTTTTCTTCATCTGCAAAAACAAGGAAGATGATACGGACTACGAGGATTAAATAAGTGACGGGAACATTGTTTGAGACCATGCCTGGCATATATTAAGAGCTGAATAAATGCTGGCTATTGTTATTCAGATTATATTTTCTTCCTGCCCCTGAAATAATAATTCCCTTAGGCTGTTTTGAAGGGCTAGCAAGGCTCTGTTTTGTGAAGACATTCTAAAAGAGATAATTAAATCTGGTAAATAATAACTTGTAAAATTTGAATATTTTAGGTTCCCAAATTCAATAGCTTGTCAAATAAAAGAATAAAATAGAAAAAATGATTTTTTTCTAATCTGAAGCCCTATAAAATTGGTAGCAATTTCACGATGAGAACATACCATCATAGGATATTCATCAAGTGACATTCTAGCTTGTGAATTCTGGGAAGGCACTCACTCTGTCATTTCTTCACTTCTTAAATACTTTCTGAGTCTCGCTCCTGCCTGGAGCCTGCTTGAGAGAGTGTTTAATTCATCTTCCATTCCTGGCACTCTCCATAATAACGAATACACCGAAAGCCTCAGTAACTGTTTCTTAGTGAGTCGGCGCTCTAAGTCAGGGTTTAAAAAATCTTGCTAAAATAAAACCCAAAGCTCCGAGGAGAGTACAGAACAGAATTTCTCAAAGAGGTTTAAGACACTGGCTTTACTTCCAGTCTAGAGGGATGTTTTAAAATGTAGTGTATTAATAGAAAAATTTGAGGTATGGCAAAGGCCAATTGATTAGGGGATATTTTCTGCTGAATACGTAGTTTACCGTGCCCCCAGTGCCAAGAGGGAGGTGCACTCTGCCAGAAAGAGACTCTAACGAAGTACCAGGTCAGCTGGGAGTTGGAACGGCAGGTGATTTAAGGAGTACAGGTGAAATCGGGGAAGCAGGTTTAGCACAGATGCCTTCAGGGTGCTCTGGAGTACGTGGCCTGTCTCTGCTTGTTAGTGAGCTGGTCCTGGAGTGATTAGAACAGATGGCAAGCAGGCCAGAGCGTGGGGAGTCCTCAAGGGAGGAGGAATCTTTTGGAAGCATCTTCCAAGGAGAGTTGTTCCTTACCTCCAGGAATTGGAGGATTTGGGGAGCGGCAGTGTCTCCAGGGTCAACCAGGGACCAGTGGTCAAGGCATAACATACAGAATGTTGAGCAGCCTGGTGATGTGTGGAAATGTCAGAATTCAGAGAGACAGTACCACGCAGGGCAGGGTGAGTACGTGCCAGCAAGGCTTGTGGATAAAAACTTTAGATAAGAATATTTGTCACTTAAGAAAAATACTGTTTCCTTTTCTAAGTGTAAACAAACCAATCCTGGGAAAGAGGGGAGGCAAAACTGGGGGAGTGGGCAGGTTTGCCTTTCTACTTGCCTTGGAAAGCTCTCTGCCTCGAAAGCTCTCAGTAAGCCCCAGGCTGCCGAGCTCCAGAAGAAAGCAAGGGCTGAAGCTGTTTCAACATAATGTCTAAGGATCGGCCTGTGTTTCTAAGAGGGGGGGGGGATGCCTTCTTCCTTTTGTCTGCTTGCCACTGTCTCTTAATTAATGGGGAAGAGTTAGAAACACGTGTCCATAAGCCTCCTGCACACCGTCAAGTATAAAAATGCAGTGTGTTTTATCTCGGAGGTATTGCACAGGGATGTGTGGGTTTTCATTCCCTCGTCAATGCTCGTCTCATTAGACGAGAAAAACAGCAGAGGAAAAGTCAAAGCAAAAACATCCTTTGTGTGGCAGGAGCACTGTAATCTTCCTCCATGGCATGGCATGGGGTGGGGGCGGGGAGACTGAGGGCTGTACACAGGAGTCTGAAGTCTGTCACCCATGTAGGATACAGGCCTATGGTTTTTTTGGTTTTTGGTTTTTGTCCAGCAAAAAAAATATCCCACTGGACACATTTTGTGCAGATCACTTTGGGAACAGTAAATGAGCTAGATGAAGCTCTCTCCTGTAAGCAGGACACAGCAAGTTCATTTTACAATAAGATAAATATTTTGAGGAAAATGGGCAGGGGAGAGAGGGTACAAGCTGGGAGAGGGAGGGAGGGAGGAAGAGATGAGCGAGGCCAGCTTAGGGAAGTTGGAATGGATTCTAAAGCATTAGTTTTGGGCCTGAGGCAGGTAGGAGGGATGAAAAGATCCAGTGAAGCTAAAAGCTGGAGGGAAAATACTGCAGGCAGAAAAAAAAGATAATGGCAGGTAGATGGTCCCCAAGCAAAGGAAGGAGCTGGTGAACCCGAGATGGCCCAGGTAGCTGAAATAAGGCCACAGGAATTGTAATGGGAGCTAGTGTCCTCATTACTCTGCAACATAACAAATCGTGTAACAGTCTGGTAGTTTAAATAGTAAGCTTGGCCTATTCTTGGACTCTGTGAGTCTGGAACCAGGCAAGGTTTGGCTGTAATTCCTTTTGGTATTGACTGGGACATTTATTGGATTCAGCTGGTGGTTGGTCTAGTGGGAGCTAGGCAATGCCTTTTTCACTTAGGCTTGCTCTTTTGTTGGTGTCGTATTTATTGTGCCAACTTAGCTGGGTCATGGTCCCTGGCATTTGGTCAAACATTCTTGGTGTTTTTGTGACTGTGTGTTTTGGATTAAATTAACACTGAATTTGGTGGAATCAGATCAAAGCAGGCTGTCCTTCACAGTGGATGATGTCAGATGAAAGCAGGTTGTCCTTCATGATGGATGACGTCAGATGAGAGCAGGTTGTCCTTCATAGTGGATGACATCAGATCAAAGCAGGCTGTCCTTCACAGTGGATGACGTTAGATGAAAGCAGGCTGCCCTTCATCGTGGGTGTGGGCCTGATTCCTTCTGTTGAAGGCCTCAGTGGAACAACTGGTCTTTCCTACAAAGTAAGGGTTCTGTCGGCCTTAAGACTTGAAGAACTATAGCACTACTCTTTCTTGGGGCTTAGATAGGCCGACCTTTAGAACTATAGCAACTCACTTCTTACATAAGTCTCTTTGTACAGATACACACCTCCTGTTGGTCCTGTCACCACCTTAAGAGAGCTGAGGTGAATGGAAGCCTCGGCTGTTCGCAGGAAGCTTGCCTGCAGCTTCATATGCTTTTCTTCCTCCTTCATGGCTTCTTCCCTCCACAGCTGCTTCCCACATGTACTTCTCAGGGGGCATTCTCCAGAGACAAGGAGGAAACTGCATTGCTTATTTGTGACCTAACTAGAAATCAACTTCTGTCATCTGTCATCTCCATCGTATTCCATAGGCCAAAGCAGACTGTGTTTAGCTACCTAGGTCACGTTTAGCTCAGTAGCTAAATCCAAGAGTGCAGGGCCATGTTTGATAAGTGCTACAGACCAACCAGTTCATATATGATGTAATAGACATGCACACTCAAGTACATATCCATAATATACCATATGAAGATAACAGAAATAGCTGATAGGAGAACATGGGTTTTACTGTGCTTCCTAGTTACAGGGCCCAGGCCAGCGGCTTCTGACTCCTCTTGGTGCCTTAGTGAAGAACTCTCTTGAGTGTGTGGAGGTGTGGGTAAAGGCAAGACGCGTTCTCCGAGCCGTTTCTCAATGAGCCCTTCTCCCTCTATTGTCACAGATTCAGTCCCAACTGTCACTTCTCCATATGAACTGTATGGAAAACACCATCATTATCTGCATAGACTTTCCTGCTCCTTATGTCTCTCGTCCCTTGCTACTGTTTAATCCCGGGGAGTATTTAGATGGCATCGTGACATAGCTGAGCTCTTAAGGGTGTGAATGCAGCCAGAAACCTGCCAGGCAAGTTTCTTCTTTTATTGTTAGCTTACAAAAAGCAATACTTTGAGGCTTTATTACAGCTTCCCAAGAAGCATGCTTAATGTGACTATGCCAAGACTTTCAGTAGACGTGGACTTGTGTGCTGACATTACGGGATGTGTTTCCAAGACCAGAAAGCCTTTCTTCCTCCATCAGGCAGCAGTGGTACCTTGAATGGGTGACAAAGGAAAGGCTGTTCAAAGCCCTGTGTGGCCAACTCTAATGACATTGACAGGAAAATAGGTTTTTAAAAAGCTTGTTTTTCCTGGCCAAATAAAGACCCTTGAGGATTCTTTTCTTTTCCCATTTTCCACAGAAGTCCAGAGTTGTGGTCTGTTGTCAGCACCAATGAGCAAGCCAGGCAGTAAGTAAATCCCCTTTGAAAGAGAAAAGCAGTGTGGGACCTCATAAGGAAGTGTTAGCTAGTGTCACCATGTTTCCCTTCAATTTAACAGCTACTGCTAGAAATCAAGTTATTTGAGCAAGATGGTCAAACACCATCGGGTGAGGCATGTGTGCTTTGTGTGACAAGAGACCATGGGATATTGTTTTGATTCCTTTTTATTATTTGTACTTAAAGTATATAACATGATGTTTGATATATGCAATCCAGTGAAATGATTACTTTATTTCAGCAAATGAACACATCTACCACAGTTCCGTGTGTGTGTGTGTATGTGTGTGTAGGGGGGAAATGTCCCTAAAATCTATTCTCTCTGTGAATTTTAAGTAATGTTGCTAGCCATACTCCTTGTCCTCGTTTGGTTTCTGCTGCTGTGATAAAACAGCACAACCAGAAGCTTGGGGAGAAAAGGGTTCAATTTAGCTTCTATCACAAAGCAAAGTTAGGGCAGAAACTCAAGGAAGGAACATGGAGGAAGGAGTTGAAGCTATGGAGGAGTGTCGCTTATGGTTTGTTCTCCGGCTTGCTCAGCCTGCTCTTTATACATAACTCAGGAGCGTCTGCTCAGGGGTAGCCCTACCCACCATGGACTGAGCTCTTCCACGCCAATCATTAACTAAGAAGATGCCTCACAGACTTGCCCACCGGCGAATCTGTTATAGGTATCTTCTCACGCAAGGTCCCCTCCTTCCAAATGACTCTTCTTTGTCTCCAGTTGACAAAAACTAACCAGCACACTCCTCATGCTGTACATTACAGTTTGGGGCTTACATGGGTATCTGAACTAAATAATAATTTTTTAAAAAATCAACCTCGGGATTTATTAGATACCATTAAACTTTTGCAATCTAATACTTTTATTAATTCTTTGGTCATTCCAAAAATGTTTTGATCATATTTACCCTCTACTTCTTCCCCTGACTTCTCCCATCATACCTCCACTGTCCACCTCCACCAACTTTGTGTGGTTTTTTTCAGTAACGACCTAGCCCACTCTGTGCTGCCTATATATTCCTGGGTGTAAGACTAGCCACTGCAGCATTGTCGACCTACTAGGTGCCGCTTAAAGAAAACTCTATCCTTTAAGGTATCACCTGCCATGCTTCTTGCTTAGGGCTGGGGGCCTCTAAGCTCCCAGCTCCAGGCTAGAATGTTGAGTGTTTGATCTTTGGCAATCCCAGTTCCTGTCTGTCATGTCTAGAAGACATTGTTTTGGTCCTCCCTAATCTTTGATTTGTACGTCGTTTCTGTCCCTTCCTTTGAGATGGTCCCTGAGTTGTGTGTGTGTGTGTGTGTGTGTGTGTGTGTGTGTATTGTTTGTGTGTTTATGTATTTGTGTGTGTTGTTTGTGTGTTTATATATTTGTGTGTGTATGTGTATATGTATTTGTGTGTGTATGTGATAGGTACCCCATCTGTGGCTTGTCTCTCCACTGACTTTTATTCTCTATGTTTTGATCATGTGTGAATTTCTGTATTAACCACTGACCACTGTGCAAAAGCACTTCTGTGATGAAGTCTGAGAGCCACGCTAATCTACGGATAGAGAAATACAAATTTAGAGAGTAGTTTAGTACTATGCCATCTTAGTAGAATACTAACCGTCAATTTGCCCCTGTGGCCTGTGAGTGTGCCAGCCATGGGTTCTTGCCCAGACCAGCAGTTTTAGACTGGTGTTTCCTTCTAGGGAGTGGGACTTAAATCAGAAAATGTTTTCCACTCTTCATATCATCCATGCCACGATAGTACCCAGAGCATATCTCTCCATGTTGGCCGCTACTGTTGTTCACAGGGTTCACAATTGCATAAGAACTTTTGAAAAGTTAACTTATTATATGGAGTTATGAGGATGAGGAGGCCTTCTGCCATAGCATTCTGTTGGAGGTGATGAGCACAAAGCACACAGTGACACATTTGTCGTCAGTTTCCTCTACCCCATGACTGCCCCTCTTTAGTTCCCTGTAGTAAGCGTCATACCTAGCTCCGTTCCCCTCCACTGTAGCCAAGGCCTTGCGCTCCAAATTTGCTGCTCAGGCTGAAGGGCCTTGTATTCCAGTGTGGCAGCTTTTAGTGGGGGACAAACTCTTCACTCAGAGGTAAGATCTGGTGTCTTTGAAGAAGTTCTCTTTCTTGAGTGTGAGTGATTTCTAGGGTTCCCAAGTCACACTTGTTTTTTTTTCCCTTTCCTTTCCTATTCTTTACTTTTCTTGTTTCCTTTTATTTCTCCCTCCCCCTTTTAAGAGAGGGATTGTCTGTGTAGCCCTGGTTGTTTTGGAAATCACTGTGTACAATAGGTTGACCTTGAACTCGCAGAGATCTGCCTGCCTCTGCCTCCCAAGTGCTGGCATTAAAAGTGTGTGCCATCATACCCTTTTCACTCTTACATCATCATATCTGTGTTCATTCAGCAAAGATACTTCTTTGTATTAGGTGGCAGATACACTATTTCTGACTTCCATGAGTTTAGAAAAGTAGCTAATATTGATACCATTTTTGGTCCATTGCTCCTATGAATATTGTCCTCAAAATCTGATTACACTTTCCTTTCCATAATACTTCCTTGTGTTCACCCAATATTTAGCCTCAGGCAGAGGTGGACTTTTAGCACTAATTCCTCCCCCCAAGAAAGTTGGTTTGCCCGCAGATTGAGGGAACCTTGCCTGGCTGTGTTTGGAGAGTCTGGAACGCCTCATGAACTTAGAAACCAATGAGAGGGTAAAGTGACTGACAGTGTCTCTCTTGACATTTGGGGACAGAATTCATGTTTTCTAATCTACAGATCATTACAATTCAAAAACATTTGCACAACCTTTGTAATATTTAACATGCCAAACCAACAGGATGGACAATCACTATGGAGTGTCTGTGAGGGAGTTTCTAGGTGGGGTTAGCCAAGGTGAGAAAACCCACTCTAAATGTATGTGGAGGCCCATGGACTGGTTCTCAGACAGCATACGCAGGAGAGAGTGAGCTGAACTGAGCATTCGTCTCTTTCATTCCCTGAGTGGCACATTCAACATCACCAGCTTCCTCACCTCCCTGCCTCCATGCTGTCCCAGACATCATGGACTATCACCCTGAGCCAAGATAAGCCCTTCCTTCCTTAAGTTGCTTTTACCAACTATTTTATCGTAGCGAAGGGAAAAGCAGCCAATCTTACCTTCTTCCAACATTGATGGCTTATCTCCAATTTCCCTCCTGTTTTGTGAGGGATGGAACTGGTGGGCAGCTCAGCAGGTCAGATTGACTAGCTTTGTGAACTTGAAAGATATAGAAAACCTTCCAGAAATCAATTCTCTCTTGGAAACTGGTATAGTTTTTAGGTAAAAATTAGGATAAGGACAAGTGAATATGCAAAAGACTTCTATCAATTTTAAAAGTGAATGGAGTAAAAGTTGCCCTAATAAAAATAATGTATAGATAAATTTATGTGCAGTTATAACCCAATCTTGATCTTTTCATGGACCGTATATTCTAGGGCCACTCAAAGAGTACCCATGTGCTTGATTCTAGAGTGGCACTAGGCTCCTGTGCCTGTATTTGTGACTCTCACCGACCTGCTGTGCCTAGTTCTTCCACACTCGCCAGGTGGCCAACACTACCATTGGAGCTCGTACTGCTCCTTCTGTCTGCAATGCTGTTCTAGGCGCATGCTCTCTCCCTGGCGTTTGCGAATTTGGGTCCTTTCTTATATGGAAAGGACCCCTCAGGATGAAAAGCTTGGCTCCTGCTCTTCTCATCACCATGCACCACAGACATTTTTCTTTCATAACCATTTTCCCAACTTGCGATGAGACATGAAAGTAGTTTTTAAAAATGCATGCTTGGTTAAAATCTTGTAGTACCACAAGCCACAAATCACAAGTGCATGTAATGAGAAACCTTGAGAGAAAGAGAAGAGGTTGACCCAAAGGCTGCCCACAAGGTTGGAGCACATTTTCAATTAGAGACCAGAAAGGCAGAAAGAATAAGGGCAAGAGCAGGTGAGGTGGAAGGACCATGAAGGCTTGAGCAGTGCATATTTGGAATGTTGTCTTGATGAAATTGAGTTCCTGGTCAGTCTCTTTGGCACAGAGAGCTAAAAAGGTCTCCATCTGTATTTTGAATGTAACTATAGAAAGTTTATTGTTGTCTCTGAGGAAGCACGGGTTGACCTTGAGGCTATTCTGATGACTGAAAAGCTTGCTCACCATGTTTGTGACTGGGAACTCTATTTACCAAGGGTATGTTTATCTTAGAAAATTGCCTGTGCTCCAATGTGGGTCTTTGTCTCTGTCTCCTTTCATCGCCTGATGAAGGTTAATATTCAGGAGGATGCCTATATGTTTGTCTTTGGATTCACCTTCTTATTTAGCTTCTCTAGGATCGTAAATTATAAGCTCAATGTTCTTTATTTATGGCTAGAAACCAAAGGAGAGGGAGCACGAGCAAGGAACTCAGGACTACGAGTAGTGCACCCACACACTGAGACAATGGGGATGTTCTATCGGGAACTCACCAAGGCCAGCTGGCCTGGGTCTGAAAAAGCATGGGATAAAACCGAACTTGCTGAACATAGCGGACAATGAGGACTACTGAGATCTCAAGAACAATGGCAAAGGGTTTTTGATCCTACTACACGTACTGGCTTTGGGGGAGCCTAGGCAGTTTGGATGCTCACCTTACTAAACCTGGATGGATGTGGGCGGTCCTTGGACTTCCCACAGGGCAGGGAACCCTGATTGCTCTTGGAGCTGATGAGGGAGGGGGACTTGATGGGGGAGGGGGAGGGAAATGGAAGGCGGTGGCGGGGAGGAGGCAGAAATCCTTAATAAATAAATAAATTTAAAAAAAAAGAAAATTGCCTGTGTTAGGGTGTTTGTGGTGGAAAATTGGATTTAATCACCTTGTTGTGTTGTGCGCCGCAGGGCTGACGAACAGCTTACTAATGCTCTTCGGTATGGACCCCGAGCTAGTGACAGGGTGGAGTTCATTTCCTGATCCTTGCAACTTGCACTTGATACACATCTACCATGAGCCAGGCTCAGTTTAAGACACTGAGTTTGAACAGAGCAATGTGTTACTATCCATTGTTGGGTCACGAATACCTACACACCTACAAGCTTAAAACAGTACACAATTACTTCAGTTTCTAGGTAGGGACTCTAGACTTGTGGCAGGGTCTCTCATAAGCTCAAGGTGGTGGTGAAGTCTGTGTAAACTTTAAAAAAGAGTGGATGTGGCTATTGACTTAAATTAGTATCCCATGGATTATTTCCTGGAGCGGGTCTCAATTCTTTTCCTGATGGGTTGCTAGTACATATAGATCCTAACATATAGTAATCTAGTTAGAGTTTTGTCAACTTGACATATGCTAGAGTCCAGATAACCTCCATAGAGAAAATGGCCCATCAGACTGTCCCATGGGCAAGCCTGTGGGGACATTTTCTTGATGAATGGTTGCTATGGAGGGAGCTAGCCCACTATGGCTGCTATCGCTCCTGGTCAGGTGGCCCTGAGCTCTACAAGAAATTAGGCTGAAGAGGCCATAAGAGCAAACTGATAACTAGTGTTCCTGCATGGCCTCTGCTTCAGGCCCTGCTCCCAGGTCCCTGCTTTGATTCCTTGCCCCAACATCACATGGAGTACAGCATGAACATTGTACGCTGATATAACCTCTTTCCACCTCACCTTGCATTACCAGTGAAGCACTAGAAACCCTAAGTAAGGCACACAGGTTTGTTCAACATGAGAGCTTCTTTCACTGAAGCCAGGAAAATGGCAGGAGGAGAAGGGAAGGAGAGTGTTGAGATGGAAAGATACTGAGAACACAAGCATGAAGGTTTGGTCTTAGCCAGTAGTTGTGTTGTGGTTTTTTTTTTTGTTTGTTTGTCTTTATTTTTACTCTTTGACTCTTTGGGAGAATACCACCCAGCTCCCAAATAAATACATAGAGACTTATCCTTTCTTATGAATACGTGCCCTTAGCTTGGCTTGTTTCTAGCCAATATTTCTTAAAAGTTATCCTGACTGCCTTTTACTTTATTCTATATACCATTTTTTACTTCTTATGCCATAGCTGGCTGTGTGGCTGGTTGGCTGACCTCTGCTGACCTCTTTTCCTTCTCTTTTTCTTGTCCCCCCTCCTCCTTCTCTATTTTCTTCCTATTCTCTCTGCTTGTCAGCCCTGCCTAGTTCTCTCTCCTGTCTAGCTATTGGCTGTTCAGCTCTATCTTAGACCAATCAGGTGTTTTAGACAGGCAAAGTAACAGATTCACAGAGTTGAACAAATGTAGCATAAAAGAATGCAACATATCTTTGCATCATTAAACTATTATTCCTCAGCATAAGTGAATGTAACATAGCTTCAGCTAATATTCCACATTAGCCCAATCATGAAAGTATCATCCTAGAACCTTTTTCTCTTCTTTACTCATTGGGAAGGGCATCTGAGTAGGAGCTGGCTCTTTGAGTACTACTTCAGAGTCCACCTGCTATGAGCATTGAACAAAACAAAGCACCTGCTCTATATAGGGCTTATGTCCAAGAGCCATGCAGACTGCATTAGCATCGTTTATCAGGACCAGCATCCTACCGGCCCATTTGAGAAAAAAAAACAAAACAAAACATGTTTCATACTTCTAGCAGAATTGTTGCTGCGTGCCATGGGCAGAGTCATTCTTTTGAAGTCAGTAATCAGATTCCGTCTACCCTGAGACCCTCAGGGGTCTGCCGTTGAGCTTCAGAACTAAAGGATGCATATTGAGCCCTCAGAGCATCTCTCAACAGAGCTGCAGGGATCAGTGGAACAGAAAATGAGCGTGAACGTGCCTTTGGTTCCCCTGCCTTTGCTCTAGTTGGAGATCTGTGTAGAAGGCCCCTGCTTACCCAGAGAGTGACCATGTTGAGGGAACTTTAGCTTAATTTGTTGTCAGTTTCATGTCACCACAGTCTCATGTCTTCATGAAGTCATTTAGCCAGGTTTTCTTCTCTGTGGTTCGTGTTTATGTTCAAACACTGCTTGAAATGCTGTTATTAAGTGACTCGCAAGGGGACACAGAATAAGCTGTGGTTTCAAAACCTGGACATTGAAGCGAAACTTTAGAGGCTGCAATAGAAATCGGTATGGGCTGGAAAAAGAGAAAGAGAGAGGAAGGAAGGAAGGAAGGAAGGAAGGAAGGAAGGAAGGAAGGAAGGAAGGAAGGGGCAAAGACATTGGGTCCCTCACTAAACTTTTTCCTCTGAGGAAACAAAAACAAGCCACCCAAGCAAACAAACCCAAACATATTTCAACGAATATTGACTTTTGCACCAGTATGGATTTAGATTTTTTTTTATTTTAAAAGAGATAGTGATGGGCTGTGTTCAGGCTTGAAAAGTATGCATATCTTGGATCTTTGGTGGCAGAAAAATCAATTGTTAGTCCCATAAGCAGGACTGTGGATATGAATAGTGAACACTGCTCACAGCCTAGATATCCAGCTGAAGCCCCACCCCAGACACCAGGGTATTTGCAAATACTATAAACTAATGTGAACTCCTGCCACAGCTGGAAAAAGACCTAGGTCCGGACAAGCAGCTGGCCTGAGACATCAGGAACTAAAAAGCAAAGACAATCTGTACCCCAGCTGCCAAGGTGCAGATTCATCCCCTGACAATACCGCTCTAGGCTGAGAACACAAAAGGCTTTATGCGATTTCTTTATAAACTTTCTGTTGATGAAGCTGGTTCTTCCTCACAAGGACACTCCACTCTGAGTGGGAATTTTTATTGTCCTGTTTCCACTGGCTCTGAATTCTATTCCCTTAGGCTATAGGGATAGCGTATCAGAAGAACAGAGACCAGAAAGCAAGACAACTAGGAATGTGAATATTAAACTTGTAATTCATGAGATAATAGCTTTAGGAGACTCAGCTCAAGGAGATGGAAGATAGTTCCAGAACCACATAGTTCATAAATAATACAAACTAGTGCTCAAGCCACTAAATATTCAGATTTCACCACCTTAAAAAAAGACTACTCAGAAAATATGTTTCTGATGCATGCATTTCTAAAAAGAAATTACCTATTTTATTTTTGATTATATGTATATGTATGGGTTTGTGCACAAGACTGAAGGTACCAGCAGAGGGTGGAAGAGGGTGTTGGCTCCCTGGAGCTGCAGTTACAGGCTGACCCCCGTGGGTACTGGGGAATGAACTTGGGTCCTCTGCCAAAACCCTAAAAGACTTGGGTCTTTCCGGGGGTTGGGGGTCATATGTTGTCTGGTGATGAACATTTCAGTGACACTGCCTGCTTCCTTCACTAGCACCCTGAATTCTGATGCAGCTTTCTCATCAGGTTCTTCAGGTCTGAGATTGTGCCTACACCATTTCTGTCGTCCTAGGAAGATGCACATGAGGGCCCATATACTCTAATCTAGTAACCGTGCAACTTTTTAGAGCAGGAAGGAGGTTTTTGTTCCTTGGAAAATATGGTCTTAGGAGTTTTATTTAGCACTACTGTAATGAACTAATTGGTCTATAGCCTTTCTCATAAATTAATCAAGTTCTTCTTGCTTTTATTAGTTAATTTTGTTCCTCTGGGAATAAATCTTTCCTAATTAGAACATGTGTCTGAACTTTCAAACAATAATATGACAAATGAGGAGACGCAGTTATGCTAATTTGCAGCGTCTCCTTAACTTAAGTATCATTTGATGCTATAAAAGGACCGGTGGGTGCCCCTCCCCATCCTTCCCTAAATGTGTTCGTGTGCTTTTGGTTACCTCAGTTCTTGTGGCACAAAACAATTTTGTAACTCGTAACTAGCACCCATTTCCACAAAGCTTCCTGTAATGTGTAGGTCAGTTGTGGTGGCACACCCTGGCAGTCCCAGCACCTGGGAAGCAGCTGCGGGAGGAGGCGAGCTGAAGGCTAGCATCGGATACATGGCAAAGCTCTGTCTTAAAATTAAGGGGAAACATGTCCTGTAACTTCTAACTTGGGAAGTTGCTCTGGATCATGAAGGGGACACATCTTCCCATGAAGACCAAAGAACAGAAACCTAGTGCTGCTTCAGTTGGACATCCACCCTCATTTTCCTTTTACTGAAAATAGATTTTTTTTCTCCACGTAATATAACCTGATTACAGTTTTTCCTCCTTCTACTCCTCCCCAGTTCCCACCTCTCCCATCTGGATCCACTCCTTTTCTGTCTCTCATCAGAAAACAGACTCTTAAGGGATTATAATAAAATAAAAGAAGATAAAAGAAACACTAGCACATCAGACAAAACAAACAGAAGGAAACGAGCCCAAGAGAAGGCATAAGAATCAGAGACCCACTTATTCACATACTCAAGAATCCCATTAAATAGCCAAAAACTAAACTGGAAGCTATAATAAATATGCAGAGAAGTTGGTACAGGCCTATGCAGGCCCTGTGCATGCTGCTCCAGTCTCTGTGTGTGCACATGGGCTTTGATAAGGTTGATTTAGGGAGACTTGTTCTTTTGGTGTCCCCCATCTCCTCCTACCCTCACACTCTAGTAACTAAAACAAGTGAACTTTATAAGACAAATTATCATCGACCCCTATAATATAAAGAGTCCTTAAAAACTGTAAGCCAGTCTTAGTTATAACTACTGATATAAAAAGCTGTACAGAAATTTAATACACTTATTTGTTCTTTAATTTTTTTGTTTTTGAGGCAGGGTCTCATTATGTAGCCTTGACTGGCCTGGCCTAGATCTCACAATTTAGATCAGGTTAGCCTCCAGATGATAGAAATCCATCTGCCTCTGCCCCCATCAGTGCTGGGATTAAAGATTTTTGACAGCATGGCACATTTTTAATTGTTCCACAAGTTTCATTCTCAGAGTATTAGAAAGTCAAATAATTAACGTGTTGAATTGATAGAGCTATTGAGGGGCAGTTATGTGGTCAACACAGAAGTAGTAAGCAGATTAGACAGTGTTCAACACCAAATCTTCTAGATACAATAAAATAGAGCCTGTGTTATATTACCCATATAGCTGCAGCTCAGAAACCAGACAATGTGGACAATGAAGAGGCTGATCCATAAGAGCCGGGAAAGAGACAACAATGACTATCATCTCCACAGCTCTTCATCATGAGCGTAATGTGTTTACCAATGAGAGTAATTGAGAAAGCTGTCTTGATGGAGGAAGGTCATTGGTTAAAAAAATAAAGAAACTGCTTGGCTGGCCCTCATAGGTTAAAACATAGGTGGGAGGAGTAAACAGAACAGAATGCTGGCAGGAAGAGGAAGTGAGCTCAGAGACTTGACAGCTCTGCTCTCTTGAGCAAACTCCTCAGAGAGATGCCAGGCTTCTCTCTCCTGGGCAGACACATGAAGCTCAGGCCCAGGATGGACATAGGCTAGAATCTTCCCGGTAAGCCACCTCATGGGCTACACAGATAATTGGAAATGGGCTAGTCCAGGTGCGAGAGTTAGCCGAGAAGAGGCTAGATAGAAATGGGCCAAGCAGTGTTTAAATGAATACAATTTGTGTGTTGTTATTTCGGGGCATAAGCTAGCCAGGTGGCTGGGTTGCTGGGGATGCAGCCCCACAGCTCCCTATTACTACACTGTCTAAATATAATCATCTGAAATAAGGAGGTAAAACGGTGTCCTCCCTTATCTCGAACCCATGGCAGAATGAGCGGAAGAATAGCTGTCATCCATGGAATGTCATTAGCAGGCAGGTCAGACAATGCTCAAAGACAGATTACCAGTACACATGCAAACTAAAGCAAGGCTGACAATAAATAGAGGGGCAGACTCTGTTCTGGCTTGAATGAGAAGTGTCCCCCACAGCCTTGGGCATTCAGATGCTTCTTTTGAGAGGCTTGGGGCCTTCTACTTGCATTTTCCTCTTTTTGTTGTGTGCTTTCTGTTCAAGATGTGATCTCCTGGCATCCTGCTTGAGCCCATATCTGCCTGCTGGCTCTGCCCAGCCATTCTGCTCTCCAACCCCCCAGAACCATACACCAAAGTTAAATGTTTCTTCTGTAAGTCGCTTTGATCATGGTCTTTTAGAGCAGCAACAGAAAAGTAACTAATCCAGACTCCATACATGCTGTTAACCATATAAAGGAAAATATCAAGGCACCAGTGTGCAGTGATGCCCACAGCTGTCTGGGGTACCAGCATGTGACATATACACCCTTGGAGAAAGGAGAGCAGCTGCAGCATGCTGCTAGGACCACAGGCTCAGGAAGTGGTCATGTGCATCTAATTTAGTATACAGATTTAACACAGAACACAGATCTATCTGGCAGGTACAGTGGCAATTTTTAAAAAGACATATTCCTAACCTACTTTTCACAGCACTATTTTAAGAGTAAGTGGCTAAAAAAAGTTAATGTCATCAATACAGGCATACTTGGAAAAACTACATTATTAAAGAAGAATACCAAGCAGCTAACAAGAAGTATGGTGGATATACAGAATACACACATACATACACATGCATACATACACACACATACATGCATGCATGCATGCATACCTATATACATATACACACATACATACATGCATATATATACACATAAAAACATACATGCACACATATATGCATTACACACACTTTTGTGGGCTGATACCCACTGTAGTATATTATTTAGCTAAAAATAAAGTGAAAAGAAAGTTTGTATTGTTAAAAACACTATCATTCAACTAGGCAAATAAGAATATCATCTGTTTGTCTGCATGGTAATTGCTTATATTTTAAAGTAATATAAGTATGAATTCTTACAGAAGAATGTCTGGTTATGATAGTTTCCTATTGTTTTTCCAGTTATAATCATTTCAGGGCACTGGGTATAAGGTATATGGGTTCTAGTCGTATTATTTCTTAAAATATATGTATATAAATCTATAATTATCTCAAATTAAAAAAAATCAATGAGAAAGATCACATATGAGAGTGTTCATGTAAAGCCAATTTAAAAGTCATGAAGAGATCTGACAACTACAGTTGGCTGCCTGCCCCTTGAAGATGAGTCTTGTTTGACCCACTGAATGCTCTAAAAAGTCGAACTTATGTAAAGCAGTTGAGAAATTTCACACCCAAATCCAGCTTTTGGATTCTCTTGGGAACTTCAGCATCTTGCTTTTGGCTTTTGTGCTGTCATGCGAAGGAGATGATCTGTTTTCCCTTGCTGCCATTTTTCTCTTTACTGTGTTTGTTGCATGGGTCTCAGCTCAGGCTTTGCATCCCTTGCCTGGTCCCTACTGGCATTTCCTTTTGTGGCCACCATATATGCATTTCATAGAAACACATGCTTTGGGGTAGTCCGTAAATAATCCCAACAACCGGAGCACCAAGGGGCAGCAGCTAAAAGGCAAAAACAGACAGGACGAAGTTGAGCTGTCTAGAACAAGGCACAGTTCTAACAAGGCACGGCACATGTAGGTGTTTAGGAAACATTAACCTAATTAGTGAGTTAAATTCGTTGAGCTGACAGTTATGTTTTCTTGCTTATTTCGCTATTTTCAAAACTTCTCATAGCTAGCAAGATGAAGTGAACTTCATTTGTGCCTTCTTAGAACTTCCTTGGGAAAAGGGCACTGGTTAGAACTGGTCAAAGGTCAAGAGGCAATGGGCTTGTGTGGTGGTTCAATAGAGGGACTTCTACCAAGCCTGAGGACCACAGTTTGATCCTCAGAACTCACATGATAGAAGGAGAGTCCTTCAGGTTGTCCATACATACATACAGATACATACAATTAAATTTAAAAGAATGATATAAAAGTATATAGGGGATTCTGGGGAAAGTAGGTGAGTAGGGACTGGCCCCCATGGGCTGCTGAAGATGAGTGTCACAATAGAAAAAAAAAACTGATCTATTCCCAAACAGGGAAAAATATCTGATTCAACAATAGTGGGTGATTGAAATGTTCCGTTTTCATCTCTGGATATGTTGTCCAATCTAAAAATCAACAGAGAAACCTCAGAGTTAAGCTAGACCTTAGATGAAGTAGAGTTAGGAACACATATTGAACATTCTTGCTAACAGATAAAAAATTCAGACCTTCCTCTGGAATCCGTGGAACTTTCCCCAAAGAAGACCACCATATAGCCCACAAATCAAGTCTTACCACACACAAAATAATTAGAATAGTTTGTTTATATCTTGTGAAATTATAGTGTAATAAGACTAGATGTCAATAGAAAGAAAAGTTGTGGAAATTACATGAATTCTAGAGACTGGACAATATAACCTTGGGTAATCAGTGAGCCATTAAATCATTAAAGAAAACAGGGAGGAAATTTAAAATGTTCTAAACTCAAACAAAAATAAAGGCACAGCTTTCTAGAACTTTTGAACTATAATTTATACAGTTCTATGAGGAAAATTTATAGCTATGCATACACATATCAAAATTAGAGAGGTCTCAAATCCC
>NC_022015.1:56869609-56887589 GCF_000317375.1 Microtus ochrogaster | reverse complement strand
AGAAAACAATAGACAAGCTAAGCAAAGCAGACCCAAACTGATAGAACTGGAGAAGGGAGGGAAGGCTGCCCACAGGTGTTGGGGGAGGGCCTGCTTGTTCTTCCTGGCCGCCTGGCTAGTTTAGACCCGAAACAATTACACAGAAATGGTATTATTTAAATCACTGCTTGGCCAATTAGCTCTAGCTTCTTATTGGCTAACTTTTACATATTAATTTAACCCATTTTTCTTAATCTGTATATTGCCACATGGCAGTGGCTTACCAGCAAAGATTCGGCCGTGTCTGACTCTGGTGGCTCCATGGCATCTATCTAACTCTGCCTTCTTCCTCCCAGCATTCAGTTCTATCTTCCCCGCCTACCTAAGTTCTGCCCTATTATAGGGCCAAAACAGTTCCTTTATTTATTAACCAATAAAAGCAACACATAGACAGAGGGACCTCCCCTACCACACAGGGTTTAATGAAATCCTAAAAATGTATTCGATAAAAAAATAGAATATCTAGAAGAAATTGTTAAATTTTGAGATAAATACTACCCACCAAAATTAAATCAAGAAAATGTGAATGGTTTAATGAAAAAATATAATAATCACTGAGATGAAAACAGTAAGTAGAACCCTCCCACAAGCTTTAAAGCTCAGAACTGGAGAGATGATGTGGGATTCCCCTCTGTATGCTATAAATATCATTGGTTAATAAAGAAGTTGATTTGGGCCTATGGCAGGGCAGAATATAGCAAGGCAGGAAATCCAAACAGAGACACATAGAGAAAGTAGGCGAGTCGAAGAGATGCCATATAACTTCAGAAGAAAGGTGCTGGACCCTTACCAGAAAGCCACAGCCTTGTGCTGATACACAGATTAATAGAAATGGGTTAATTTAAAATGTAAGAGTTAATTAATAAGAAGCCCGAGTTAATAGGCCAAACTTTGTTGTAATTAATATAGTTTTTGTGTGATTATTTGGTCTGTACAGCTGGAAAACAAATGAACAGTCTCTGCTTACAGACAGATTCATAGATGGATGCTACCAGGCCCTTTGAGAAGAACAGAGACAACATTTCTCATTCTTCTATAAAACAGACAGGAAAGAAAAAATACCAAACATGCTGTGGAACCAGCATAATCCTTATGCTAAAATAAATACAGGTATAAATTTCCTCAGGAAAATTCTGGCAAAGCAAGTTAGAAAAGACGTTCATACATCACCAATCAAATTGATTTTGTCCCAGACATGCATTGCATAACTCAATAAGTGTAATATGATGTATAGGTAGACATAAGAACAGAAATTATGTGATCATCCTAATCCATGTACCAAAGAATTTTGTTAAAGACTAATAATCATATCTGATAAAAACCTGGAAAAATAGGAATAGATAGAACACACACACACACATACACATGCACACACACTGAGGATACAGTGACAAAATTAGTCATATTTATAGACAACATAATCCTATACATATGATACCCTTAGAAATCCATCAGAAATCTCTTGGAGCCCATAAGCACTTATAGAAAACCATCACAATACAAGATCAACATTAAGGAGAAAATAACAACAAAACATAGCAACTTTTCAATAAACAAATAAGAAATTTGCTTGCTTACTGAGTCAGAAAAACCACAGTTTTTAATACATAGGAATAAAAATAATCAAGGAGATGAAAGATTTCTACAGTAAAAATTATTTGTCATTGAAAGAACTGAAGACCCTAGAAAGCTGTAAGATCCTAGATTGGGAGATTTAGCATGATGAAAATGGCTGTGGTACCAAAAGTGACCAACAGATTCAGAGTAATCCCAACCAAAATTCTGTGATATGTCTTAGAAAACTAGAAACAAAATACTAAAATTCATTTGCAAACATAAAAGGCCTTTGATAGCCAAAGCAAGTATTAGCAGATAGAGCAATACTGGAAACATTATCATTTCTGATCTCAAGTTATATCACAGAGCCACAGTGATAAAACATGCTAATAGACTCACAGAATAGAACAGCAGACCCAACACTAAAGCTACCCAGATTCAGGACCTATCTTCTGACAACGATGCCAAAAATACAACAGAGAAATAGATGTAACAAATGCTGCTAAGAAACTGGATCTTCCCGTGTAGATGAATGAAATTGGATCCATAGCTCATGTTCTACAAAACATTCAATTCGGAATGGATTAAAGATCATAGTGTAAGACCAAACACTGAAACTACTAGTTGGAAACATAGTGAAAACATTCCACATTGTGAGCATAAGCAAGGACTTTCTGAAAGAACCCAATGCTATCGGAAACATCCCTGTAATCGAATTTTTCTCTGGGCCACCAGTCACAAATAACAACATGGAGACTTGTTATTAACTATGAAAGCTCAGGCTCAGCTGAGCTTGTCCCACTATCTCTTATAACTTAAATTGACCTATTTCTATTAATCTATGTTCTGTCAATTACTACCCATCCTGCTTTTTCCATGTCTCCTCTCTGTGTTCGGCTGGTGATGACCCTACCTTCTTCTTCCCTGAGTCCTCTCTGTCCCCAGAAGTCCCGCCTAACCTCTCCCTGCCTAGCTACTGGCTGTTTGGCTTTTAATCATACCAATCACAGAAATACATTTTCACACAGCATACAAATATCACATCACACAACCCCAAATCAAAAAATGTGATCGCATGAAATTAGAACGCTTTAGCACAGCAAGGAAAACAATCAGTAGAGTGAGCAGACAGTAAACAGAGTAAGACATAGCCTTTGTCAACTTTATCAGATGAGGAATTAATATACTATATATATATATAAATGCAATCTATCTATCTATCTATATCTATATATATGTATATATCTGTATCTTGTCAGTATATGGCTCAATATACTGAACAGATGATTCTCAGGGAAGAAATACAAATAGCCAAAAAATGCTTGAAAAAAATGTCAATATCTTTGGTGTTCATGAAAGTGCCTGTGAATGATGTTGAGAGAGAAGGTTTGGATGTGTCCAAACATCTATTCCCAGGCTAGATAAGCAGGCAATTCCCGTGGAGTTGATAAGTCAGTTGGGAGACCCTCTTGTGTGTTTTCCGCTGGTGTTGTAGCAATAGACCCAACGAAGTGCTTCTCTTGAATGATATTTTTTTTGTATTAGTCGGGCAGGCTATGCTATTATGACAAAGAAACAGCAGTGACAGTAGAGTTGTGGCCGAGGTGGCTAAATAGCTGCAGTAGCTAGTTTGGCAGGCTGAGAAGTGTGGGCAGCAGATGAAGAGAGAGAACCGGAAGGGCAAAGAGCTGACCTGGAAGAATTAAGGCTGTGATGAGGCAGAAAAGAGAAGCTGCAAGCTCTGGCTGCTTGAAGAGTTTTATAGAGCTGTCAAGTCATTGAGGCCAAGTGTTTCAGACACATGGCCAAGAGCTTTATCACTGGGTAGCTTTAAGGGGTAAGAAATCCTGACACTGTAGACCTACTTAAGAGCTCTAACACTGCTGGCTGTGGAGGAATTGCAATAACAAGCAAGATCCGCCTGCAAGCTGCAATGCTAGCTGCAACCAGGACCCGGAATCCCTGGAGAGTTGAACAGGTACTGGAGGGCTGGTTCCTGGCATCTCGCCTCTGCACCAGGACTGTAACACTAGAGGGCGCTGCTTGCGGCTGCTTCCACCTGCCCAATGCCTCTGCTTGCTGCTACCAAACACGGGGTGGCGGGAACAAAAGCAGCCAGAGATGAGTGACTGTCTAACTAGGCAGAGCTCTGAATACTCTCCTCGCTGTTCCACAGATTGTATTTTCCTCATGTGACCTGTGAGACTAGAACCTATTCTCAGCTCTCAGCCAGGCACCGTTTCTATTCAGTTGCCGCAGAGACTTTTGGGATGTTATTGTCTGAGTCTAAAGCGGTTTCCTCCAGAAATGACTACATGGCAAAAACTCAGGGTGGGTGGAGGTGAGGCTAACAAGGCCCTATGGCTCCTCTCCCCACTCTTTGTAGCTTTCTGGAAATCTAGACTATGAACTCTAGATGCTTTGATGGTCTTGCTCCCTGTATCCACTACCTTCATCCGGGAGTTGGCTATGCCTACTTCCTCTGTACTGAGTGTCAGCCTGGAGGAGCCCAAAGCAGTCAGCAAGGGCAGTCACGAGCCCACTTGCTTGTTTATTTAGCCTCACTAAGTTTTTGTTCAATGGTAAATGAATTTCTTAAGGATAGTTTTGAATTTAATTTTCTTCTGAGTGGGAACATCAATCATTCTCTGTAACGCCAATACCTTGCTGGGCATAAGGATTAGCAATTATCTTCTCGCTAAGATTTATTTAGGTATGTGTGTGAGTCTATTGAATGAATGTCACAGCTGTGTGGGTTGCTCACAGGGGCCAGAGGCACTGAGTCTCTTGGAGTTGGAGTTACAGGCGGTTGTGAGCTACCCAATTCGGATGCTGGAAAACAAATTTGGGTTCTCTACAAGAACAGCAAATGCTCGTAACTGCTGAGCCCTTTCTCCAGACCCACAGTGGCCTTTCTTTAATTGAAAAGCTAGATCATGATGTTAATGGGAACACAAAGGCTAGGGTTGAGCTATCTGCTTTGTTCCTTAGAACAATTCTTCAGCAGGCTTTTCCCAATGACTAGCTATGAAAACTGTTATTATCTTTTAAAAAGACATCTGAAGTATTTTTATTCAAGATGTCCTTCATATTTAAAAAAGAAATTTCTAGTGCTCTCCCTTGTGTCAATCAAAATTTGCCCATGCTGTTTTCTTTCTGCCTGGAAAACTTTAATGATGCAGTTATATTGGCAGTGAATTATTTCTGCTTTTGTGGGTCAGAAAAAAAAGTCACACACTTTTTAAAATGTATTTTTATTCGTCTTATAAACATTTAAATACGTAGGGGACAAATTTGTTGTGTGTTTTGTTGTAGAGACTACAATGTCTCCCCAGCATCCTCTAACTTCATAGTTCATGCCGAGAAATCTGTTGTGTTCCGTTTTCTGCTTTACTCCAAAGTCACTTTTCTCCACCAACCTTATCTTTAATTTTAAAAATTGTTATTTATATGTATGTGAGCGTTTCTGTGAATGCATGCCACATGTGTGATGCTTATGAAGAGGGCATTAGACCTCCCTGAGCTAGGGCTGGCTATAGGCAGTTGTGATCTACCTGTCTTGGTTGCTGGGAACTCAGCTCATCTTCAAGATCAGGAAGTACTCACCAGGTGGTGGTGCATGCCTTTAATCCCAGCACTTGGGAGGCAGAGACAAGAAAAATCTCTGCGTATTCGAGGCCAGGATTTCCAGCACTCCTGCTTCAGTCTCCGACTTTGAGACTGGTCTGAGCGAGGTCTGAGCAAGGTTCAGGGGCAGGACGTATAGAACATTCATTCTCTTGTACCAGGGCCAGGCCATTTTTCTTTCTGCTTAGTACTTATCTCACCAATGACAGTCTTCTGTGTCTTCCCTCACCACCGTCCACCCGTGGATTTTGGTGATGAATGGTCTGCATATGGTTTCCACCCGCGCCAGCGTCTCGCTTCAGCCATTGTACAGACTCCTCCCCTCTCAGTGGCACAGTTTCATTGCCGTCACTGCAGTGGTAGATGACCTGCCTAAGACACTTCCTGTCCCTTCCTGTAGGAAGGAGCTGCTTGTTTATCCTAGCTTCCCAGAACCGAAATAATCACACAGAAACTATATTATTTAAATCACTGCTTCTGGCCCATTAGCTCTAGCTTCTTATTGGCTAACTCTTACATCTTAGATTAACCCATCTCCATTAATCTGTGCATCACCATGAGGTCGTGGCCTACCAGCAAAGTTTCAGCACTTCTGTCTCAGGCAGCTCCATGGCTTCTCCCTGACACCTCCTCCTTTCTCCCAGCATTCAGTTTAGTTTCCCCCACCTAGCTCTGTTCCCCTATAGCTCTGCTATAGGCCCAAAGTAGTTTTTTATTAACCAATAATATTCACAGCATCCAGAGGGGGAAATCCCACATCACCTTTCCCCCAGGTGTTTACATCCCTTCTTCCATCAACAGAATTTCTTCCTCTGCCTCCCCCAGGGCAGATGGCTTTTACTCCACATCCGAGGTGCAGATGGAGTTGTGTTTGTCTTAGTCACACGCTGTGCTCATGTGAGGCCCCCAGTACAAACAGTCCGGCTCATTTCTCTCTTGGCTTGTCAGATCCTCACCCACTTGAGCAGTGAATGGCACCACTGGGTCACAGGGCCTTCTCTGTCTTTCTCAGATACACCCACTAGGGGCTGTTGAAGGGGCAGGAAAGAGCTGCTGAATGGGTAAGGATGCTGCCCATCTGGTGTCTGAGGGGTCTCAGTTGTCCACCAGCATCGTTCACCTTCAGTCTTTAAAACTTCACTCACTACTGTCTCCTCATGCTTTTAAGGTTGCGACCTAGCTCTGTCATGGAAAGACAAGAGTGAAACAGTTTGTGTCTTTCATTTCTCCTCCGAAGCCTTCATCTTAAATCCAGTTTGCCTACTTGCCTTGAAGCGTCAACTGTTCAAATATATTGTAATAGTCAGAACTGTCTAGGGGAACAAAACCAATGGGATGGATGTGTATAAGAACTTATTAAGTCAGCTTTAAAACTATAGCAACAACTTAATCGGACCCAAGAAGCTGAGAATCCAGTAGCTACTTGGCCCTTGAAGCCTGGATGCTCAGGATGTTATATTTTATAAACATGATTTATATATACATCAGTGCAATGGGATTACAGGGATGTTCTTGGATGCCTTTCATAGTAAATTCAGAAATTGTGGCTTATTCAATTTACTTCTGTAACTGAGAACACAAACCTTGCTTATTAACAGCATCTTCATTGGGAAAAATTAGACATGCTAAGTTACCTTAACCTGAGAAGGTGCATTCCCATCTCTGTTCAGAGATTTCTCCCATATTTACTCTTGGTTACTCCCTAGTGGTAGCATTTTTAAAGTGCTGACAGTCTTTATTCGTAAATTATCTGAGAGTACCTCAAGGAATAAAAAGAGAGCTGCAATAGAGACTTGAGCTGATAAGCTAGCACACAGAAGAGCAGAAATAAATCCTCCTGGAGGCAAATAAAAATTGCTATATTAAAGAAAGTTAAAGGGGGAAAAAATCACCGAGCCTTCTCTAAACAAAAAGCACTTCTGAGAAGTCAGTCAGCTCCGGTTTCTTCCCTGCAGCCTTCCCAAAGACAGACCTTTTGTATTGCCCACTTACGTTGTTTCGGGAGACGAACACAAGAGGCATGAGACAGATACCACCAGACGGTGAGCACGGCGCTGTGGGAATGGGATCACAGAAGCCTTGAAAACTCTGCACGTGCAGCAACATTGCTAAGACAGACGTTTTGCTAAGAACTGGATTCATTATCTAGAAAAAGTTAATTGTCAGAAGTTGACAAGCCTCCTACTATGTTTCCCCACCCTCTTCCTTAGGCCTGTTAGGCCAGACAGATATCTTGTGATTGACCTTCATTGCAGTGCACGTAACACCCTTGCTTGTTGCTTCCTCCTTTTCTTCCCTAGGGGGAGTTTGGTAAATCCCTGTCATTTCCTCATTTCCTAACCGATGACCTTCCTTGACACTCCAGCCCGTGGCAAAGACTACAGTTCTCATCAATAGTTCTGGGTTCATGAATAATCTTCGGCTCCTTATAAACAACTAAGCTTCAAGTATCTAAAATATTGTTCTAAAGATTACTTAGGGTCAGTTAGCAAACATCTATTTTTTGTTGTTGTTGTTGTTGCGCAGTTTAATTTTTGAGATCCTGGTGTTTTGTTTCTCTCAATCACATCATATCAATTTAAACTTTTAGAAGTTTGCCGCGAGAATTAAGCACAGTGTTATTTAGCACAGGCAATTATTTGATTACCTCCCTGGTGCTCGTCACAGCCTGGCATTTAATCTGGCTGAGGCCTACAGACCGCAATTTGAACAATCAGGGTAGTTTTCTGTAATTGCAATAAATCATATCATTAACCATGACAGACTGTTCCTCCCACAGACGTTTTATTTTGCAGGAACAGTTAACTCCTGAACTCCTCACGAAGGCCAGATTTCACCGCACTCAGGTGAATTTCGTAGTCAGCCGGCAGCACACAAACAGCCTAATGTTGGGAAAACACTGACTTCCCGAGAGCCAAATCTAAAGAAGTCGATTTGACTTGAAGTTGTGGCGGGTTCCCAGGAATATGCCACACACCGAGGCCATCTGAAGGAATAATTCATGGAAGGACTCTCTGTCACTAGAATGTTTGATGCTTCTAATAGGGAAGCAGATGGAGATCAAGATGTCAGATGTACTTGTATTGTTATATTTTGGTCATTTATGTAAAATACACCTGCTAGTGTGTTGAGACTTCCTGGGATGAAAAATAGAAAAAAGAGAAAATATTTTTAAATGAACACTTCATGTTCTCTTATGTAAGTTCACTTTACAATATGTCCATTTCATATAAAATCTGAAAAAGTGAACTGCCTTCCAAGCTCTATGATCATAAAACCCTTCACTTTGTCTAATGCCTGAGCTGCAAACTTCTTCGTCTTCTGTGATTTCAAATCACGGACTTGGTTATTGAATTTAGACATTTTATTTTATCTTTGCCTGAGGAAATAAATCTACTTTTATATTTTAAAGAAAATAGTACATTTAATGTAGAGAATTTTTTTAGCATGCCTAAATTGAATTGAGTGGCAACAAAAATGAGCAATTCACCAGTATTACCAAATAGATTTCTCTATTTCTTCATCCTGTTTTCCTTATTTCATCAGAAATAAGTTCAAAGCAAAATAACATGTTTCAATAATGAAATTAGTGCTGGGCAGTAGTGGCGCATGACTTTAATCCCAGCACTTGGGAGGCAAAGGCAGGCAGATCTCTGTGAGTTCGAGGTCATCCTGGTCTACAAGATCTAGTTCCAGGACTGGCTCCAAAGCTACAAAAAACCCTATCTCAGAAAACCAAATAATAATAATGAAACCAGACTAAAAGTAAATGATAGTCCACATCCCACTGTTACAGCAAAAATTCATGGTTTTAATGTTATTAAATCTATGGAGTTTGTGTTCAAACTTGAATTTTTAAATTTCTTGAACAGATCTTG
Organism: Microtus ochrogaster; assembly: GCF_000317375.1. Lineage (NCBI taxonomy): Eukaryota > Metazoa > Chordata > Mammalia > Rodentia > Cricetidae > Microtus > Microtus ochrogaster. The sequence goes on along the minus strand of NC_022015.1, from coordinate 56,878,488 downwards.
CTTTTTACTTATTTGTGGATATATTTTTAATAATACCATGAATTGCTTCAGATAGTGAAATAAAGCCTGTGTTTAGTCATGCTATATTAAAGGCCACCATGATAAAAAAGATAAAAGGCAATTATGCCAAATATAAAAATAACCCATCAAAACAATAATATGCTTTACTATCCTTGATCAAACAAAATTAAATTTAAAAATACTATCAGAAGCTATATCATTTTAGTTTGATTTTATTATTTTTAGAATTTCATTCATGGGTTTTTTATTTACATCATTTCCCTCATCTCCTTCCATGCTCCCCCTCTCAAGGGCATGATTATAGGGGTTGCAGTATAGATGTATCAGTTAGGAATAGGCCCCTGTGGTCAGGTATTCTCTGCATTCTGACCACTTTGTGAATTTCTGTGATAATCTCCATATGCTACAAAAAGACTTCTTTGTTGAGGTGAAAGAGACACTTATATGTGAATATTGTATTTAGAATGAATTTGGGAATTGTCCTGGTTCAGGAAGGTACGATAATGGGTTCTCTTCTAGGGTTTATGCCTTCACTAGCTATCGATAGCTGGCTAGCTTTACAGTACCAGGCATGAATTCCCTCCTACTGAGCAGACCTTCTTAAGTCTGATTAGACAGCTGTTGGTGGCCTCCAATGTGTAAATGCCACTATTTTTTTCAAATTTATTTATTTATTAAGGATTTCTGCCTCCTCCCCGCCACCGCCTCCCATTGCCCTCCCCTTCCCCTGATCAAGTCCCTCTCCCTCATCAGCTTGAAGAGCAATCAGGGTTCCCTGACCTGTGGGAAGTCCAAGGACCACCCACCTCCATCCAGGTTTAGTAAGTTGAGCATCCAAACTGCCTAGGCTCCCCCAAAGCCAGTACGTGCAGTAGGATCAAAAACCCATTGCATTGTTCTTGAGTTCTCAGTATTCCTCATTGTCCCCTATGTTCAGCAAGTCCGGTTTTATCCCATGCTTTTTCAGACCCAGGCCAGCTGGCCTTGGTGAGTTCCCGAAAGAACATCCCCATTGTCTCAGTTAAATGCCACTATTGCACTCTTGTGAATACCTTGCTATGCTGGCCATTGTTGTGGTTTGTAAGTACCTGAACTCACTCAAAACAGGACCAAGATGTGAATTTCCATCTGTAAACCTTGCCAACCAAGGGATGATGTCTCAGTGCTAAGATCTCGTCACTTGTCTTTCATTTCTTTTGAGCTTGCTTTCTTCAGTTCTTGCTGCCTTTATGTCTTATGCTAAATACCTGTGAGGCAAATTATCTGAGCCTCGAATGACAAAACAGTCTTATTTTCCCCTCAAATTCATTTCTGTCTTTTCTGATTATAGAATTCTGGCTTCTTTTCCTCAGATGTTGGAATCCCTTTCCCATCATGCTCTTGTGTTCAGTATTAAATTGAGAACTGTATTCTCAGCTTTGCAAAATCTTCTTTCTTAATGGGAAATCTGTTTCCTGCCTCTGTAGTTTTTTTTTTCTATACTTAGCATTTTAAAAATCTCACTTTAATGAGACCAACTCCGTTGTTCGTATTCTGATAACTTTTCTTCCTTAGCATTTGGTGGCCTTGCTTCCTTGCGTATTTTCGACCTAGTGATTGCACTAATCATATTGTCGCATTTCAGGACTCTGTCGTTTTCTAGTCCTTAGCAGCAGTGGCTCGTCTTTGCCCTTGTTTTGTGTGTGGAACGTCCTTTGGCCTGCTGACTTTTGTTACATTCGGCTAGTTTTACAGCAATTTTAGGTTGATAGCAAAGCTGATTGGAAGAAACCGAAGTTTCTCATGTATTTCCTGTCATTGCACATGTACAGATTCCCCAATTACCAACATCCCTGCCAGATGGGTGCCTTTATTACAGTTGATGGACCTGCATTGACACATCATCACCCAAAGTTGATAGTTTTCACTGGGGCACCTCCTCTGTGGGGAACAGTCTGTAAGTTTGCACAAAAGTGTAATGGTGTGGACCTGCCAATATAGAATCACGCAGAGAGATTTTTCTCCCTAAACATTTTCTTTGTTCTACTGACTCACCTTTTCACCTCCCTTCTCTCTAGTTCAGCAACATATATGTTTGTATGTATATATGCATGTTACTATGTATGCACACATGCATGCATACTACACAGTCATCAAACTTTGCCTTTTTCACAATGCTGTATAGTTGAAATACTATATTACGAGCTCTCTCTTTGAGAGTTGAGCTATTTCATTTAATAATATGTATTTGAATTTAGTTCATGTCTTGAGAGTTAATTTCTTTTTATATTTATTTATTTATTTTATGTGTATAAGTGTTTTTCTTGCATGTGTATATATGCACCATGTTTATGCCTGCTGCTCACAGAGGTCAGAATAGGACATTGGAAAGCCGGGCGGTGGTGGCGCACGCCTTTAATCCCAGCACTTGGGAGGCAGAGTCAGGTGGATCTCTGTGAGTTCGAGACGAGCCCGGTCTACAAGAGCTAGTTCCAGGACAGGCTCCAAAACCACAGAGAAACCCTGTCTCGAAAAACCAAAAATAAATAAATAAATAAATAAATAAGAATAGGACATTGGATACATTGGATCTAGAGTTAGGGAAGATTGAGTGCCACTGTGTGGGTGCTAGTAATTGAACCAGGTTTTTTGCAAAGAGCATCAAGTGCTCTTAGGCACCGAGAAATCTCTCCAGCGGCCACTATTTTATTTCTTTAATTCATTCTACTGGTTATTCTTATTAACATAGGTGGTATAGGGACATGTACAACAAATGTACAGAGATCAAAGACAACTTTAAGGAGTCAGCTCTCTCCTCCCACAGCGGGGTCACAGTGATGGATCTCAGGTCATCAGGCCTGTGTGGCAAGCACTTGTACCTGCTGAGCCATTTCACTGACCAGGGCTCATTTCTTTTTAGTGTTAAGGTTTTCATTGCCATTGTCTTAGAAACCACAGATTGTCCACATACTGAAGGACACCTCAGCTGTTTCCACATTAGAGCAATGATAATTAAAGTATCTGTTAGCATCTGGTGAAGATATTGGGTACATATAAGTTTTCAACTCTGTTGGAAAAGCCTTGGGGAGGCTCTTACTTGATGATGCTATAAGGTGTGACCAGTTTTGTGAGAGTCTTCAAACTGCCTTCCAGAGTGATGGACCTTTCCCCATTTTGCTCACCAATGAGTGTGAGTTCTCCTTGGCTCCTGTCCTCACTAGGTTTAATTGTGTCAGGATTTTGGCTTTTGATGCTTCCTAGTAAGTAGAGAGTAGCATATCTGCTTGCATTTGGAGTCTCTGTTTTTTTTTTTTGATAACATGGATTAAATAGCTTTCCTTTCTTCCTTCTTTCCTTCCTGCTTCCCTCCCTTCTTTCCTTATTTCTTATGATATGTGTATGTGTTTTGCCAATATGTATATGTACACCATATGTGTACCTGGTAACTGAGGAGATCATGGCGGGTATCAGATCCCCTGGGATTGAAGTTATAGATGGTTGTGAGCCACCAGGAGGATCCTGGTAACCAAACCTAGGTCTTCTGCAAGAATAGCATGTACCCTTAATCTTAGCCACTGAGCAATCTCCTCAGTCCACTAACCAGCTTTTCATATGCTTGCCCTCAGTATATTCCTCATGCATCGCCTGTTAAAGTCTTCTGCTTAACTTCAAACTTGATTTCTTATTTTTGAATTTTCTGATTTTTGGGTGGTATGTATTTTGAATAACGGTCCCTTTTCAGACTTCTGCTTTGATGTTATTAGCTCCCTAACTGTGTTTTGCCCTCTTACAGGAAAAAATATTTAATTTCAAAAACATCCATGTTATCTGTTCTTTCATGTATTTGTGGCTTCAACTAACAGGTCATTGTCAAAACTCAAAGAGACCCAGATTTCATACTCTAGGGAGTTTTACATTTTGCATTAATCCAGTGATCTATTTCAAGTTTTGAAAAAGGTTTAAGGTCTTTCTAGTTTGTTTGTTTTTTTTCATGGAAACACTCCATGGGTCTAGCACCATTTGGCATCGTGTTGCCTTTGCTCCTTTGCGAAGTCAGCTGGCTCTAGCAATGTGTGCGTGTTTCTGGGCTTCCTGTTCTCTTCCAGATCTATTAGCCTGGTCTTCTTCTAGTCTTCTGTCAATCACCTAGCTGGTACTACAGCTGTGTGCTTAGATATGCAAGGTTTTTAAATATAGAGATGTATTAAAAGGTGAGTAAACATAATGCCCAATACACAGCGACTACATTCAACCCCGGTTAACATTTGATATAATACTCTATAATACTCTTTTTCATCACTCTACAGATACTAAAACCTCCAGAATAATCCTTTCTGCCTACAGAATGATTGACATCACTTCTGGTTGCAATCTCCTGATGACTTCTCTCGGTTATTTTCTTTCCACACTGTAGGTTTTTCTTAAAGAAATGATTCCCTTACCACTGAATAGTATTCCAGCTGATGGGCATCTAGGCTGTTTCCATTTTTTGGCTATTTTGACGACGTCAGTGATGCAAATGTACAAACAGACATCTCTGTAGTAGGAAGGAGAGTCCCCTGGGGATACTCCCAGAAGTGTCAGATCATATGGTGTATCTATTTCTACCTTTTGGGAGAAACTTCAGCCGATTGTCAGAGTGGCAGTACCAATTTGCACTCCCACCAACAGTGAATAAGTGACCTCCTTTCGCCACACCACGCCAGGATCCATTGTCATTGGTAAAATAAAATCTCAACGTAGATTTGCATTTCTCTGATGCATAAATATTTTGAACATTTGAAATATTTGAAAATAAACATTTTATTTACTACTTTGAGAACATCAAGAACTTTTTGTTTAGCTCCATGCCCCAGAGTTTGCTTGTAATGTTTTCTTGGTGCATGGTTTTTTTTTTCCTTTGAGTTCTTTGTATGTCTTAGTAACTAACCCTTCAGATGTATAGATGGTGAAGATATTCTCCCGTGATGAATGTTGCCTCTTCATTTGAGTGATAGCATCCTTTACAGACTCTTTAGGGTATCACATGGTCCTATTGGTTAGTTTTCAGTAGGTCTTTTTTTTTCTGTCTTGGGTCATTTGTGTTTTCATATAAATTTTGACATTGTTTTTACATTTTTGTGAAGAATTATGTTGAAATTTTTATTATAACACTGATCATATAGATTGCTTTTGGTAGGATGGCTATTTTCATGATATTAATATTATAAATTCATGAACGTGGAAGGTCTTTTGAGATTCTGATATCCTGATACCCTCTTCAATTTTTTTGTCCTAAGGTTTTGATTTCACAAGTCTTTTACCTCCTTGGTTATTCATACACACACACACACACACACACACACAAATGAGGCTCTGTGTGTGTGTGTGTTTGTGTAGCTCTATATTGTGAATGGTGTTGTTCCCCAATTTTTTTTCTTGTTATATTTATTAATAGTATATAGGAAAGTTACTGATCTTTGTATATTAGTTTTGTATCCTGCTATTTTGTGCATTTATCAGGTGCAGACGTTTTTCTGGTGGAGTCTTTAGGGTCTTTTATGTTGAGAATTGTATCATTTGTGAATAAAGACACTTCAACTTCTTTTTCTTTTTTTATTTCTGTTATCTCCATATCTTGTCATATTGCTCTAGCTAAGACTTAAAGTGATGTAATTAGCAATAATGAAGACAGCCTTGTCTTGTTCCTTTTTTTTTTTTTTTTTTTGTTTTTCGAGACAGGGGGTCTCTGTGGTTTTGGAGCCTGTCCTGGAACTAGCTCTTGTAGACCAGGCTGGTCTCGAACTCACAGAGATCCGCCTGCCTCTGCCTCCCGAGTGCTGGGATTAAAAGCGTGCGCCACCACCACCCGGCTCCTTATTTTAGTATAAATAACTTTTTTCTCCACTTAGGATGTTTATTGCCATGGACTTCATGTATATTGCCTTTGTTGTGTTGACAAATAATCCTCTGTAATCCTATATTCTCTAGGACTTTTACAACAAAGGGATATTGAGTTTCGTATAATGAGATGATCACAAAATTTCTGTCCTTTGTTCATTTATCCTATGGGTTACATTCATTGATTTATGTACGTTGAACCATTCCTGCATCTCTGGGATGAAGCTGAACTTGATCCTGGTGGACATTCCGTTTAATGTGTATTTGAATTTAGGTTACAAACTATTTTATTGAGAATTTTTGCATTTATGTTCACCAGGGAAATTGGTCTGTAATTTTCATTTTTTGTTGTGTCCTTATCTGATTTTGTTATTAGAATAATGTTAACATCTTATAAAGAGTTTAGAAGCAGTGTTTCCTTTTCTATTTTATGGAATAATTTGAGAAGCATTGACTTTAGTTCTTCTCTAAAGATCTGGAAGAATTCTGTAGTAAATCCACTTGGGCATGGGATTTATTTTTATCTCTTTTTGGAGGCTCATTAGTATTATTTTGTGGATGCATGGTTGCCTGCATATGTGTGTGTGTGTGTGTGTGTGTGTGTGTGTGTGTGTGTGTATTGTATGACATGCTTATCTTGTGCCTATGGAGCACAGAAGATAGAGTTAGATCCCCTGGGCAGTTGTTAGCTGCCATATGGGGTCTAGGAACTGCTAACACTTCCCAGCCCCTGGTTGGAGGTTTTTAAAAATTGCTCTTTCAATCTTGTTGCTTTGAGAAATCTGTTTAAGTTCATTTTCTATAGCTTCATGTTTTAATTTTGGTAGGTCATATGAACTAAGAAACTAATCTATTTCTTCTAAGGTTTTCCAGTTTTAAGTATGTCGTTATGATTATCTGAGTTCATTGGTATCTGTTGCAATATCTCCTTTGTAATCTCTAATTTTATTCATTTGGCTCTTCTCTTTTGGTCTATTTGGACAAAGGTTTGTCAATCTTGTTAATCTTTTCAAAGAATCAGCTCTTCAAGCCTTCATTGATTTTTTTGTAATGTTATTTTCATTTTAATTTCATTAATTTCTTTTCTGATCTTGATTTATCTCATCTGTCATTTGTGTTTCTAATGCATTAAGATGGAAATCATGCATGAGATACTATTCACTGGGCCAAAACTGTGGCTAGATGAAAGGACCTAGGGAAGACACTAGTACTGTGATTCTTCTACATGGATATAGTATTAAACTGCTCCATAAACTTTTATCTATATACCCATTAATTAATGTGTCTCTCAGTCCTCTGCATAGGAACTTCTTTCTGAAGTAGATGTAATTAAAACAGGAACCTACAACTGGTTTACATACAGAGAAGAGAGATTGTAAAATGTTCATCACTAAATCTGTCATCTATATTGACATCCTCTTCCTCTAAGGCTCAGGGATAATTCCAGAAGAAGAAACAAAAGGGTTGGTAGAGTCATGGGGAGTATATGTCTGTACATCTATATATGATCAAACAGTATTCACTAGACTCAGCAAGGCCATTGCACGCATGAACTCACAGTGACTGTGACTGCATGCATAAGACATGCGCAAGATCCAGCCAGACAAAATCCTAGCATGACCAGCAGGGTCTTATGACTTCCCACCCCTGCCGTGAGAACAATGGACTACATTTCTGAAACTGTAAGCAAGTCCCAGTTAAAGCTTTCTTTTGTAAGAGTTGCTGTGCTCATGCCATCTCTTGGTAGAAATAGAGCATTGACTAAGACAACCTCCTACTCAGAGCAAGGGATGTCTGCACTGTTGGAAACAATCCTAACTGAAACCCACAGAGTTGATTCATGTCTGTGTCCCCCTCCTTTTGTACACTGACTCAATGGTACTGCATTTGTTTGGTGACTTCTAGCCAAATTATTTTCTTCCAGAACAGCCTTTGCCTTGCATTCACATTGCTTCATGATTAAGCAGTTATTGAGGTGCTGCGTGATTATCAGCTGAACGGATCAGTAAAGCCCAGTTCCTGCCTTCTCTGACCTTCGTTTCTTGGTGGCTTCTTTCTCCCCAGCCCTGTTTTATGTTTCAACAATGTCTGTGCCTCAATGGCGAAGATGGCCACCTGAACGTTTGATCTGCTCAGAGATGGTCACATCCACTCATCCCTCTATGTGTTCACCCAGGACCAGCCACACGCCAGACACCAGTACTTGTCATCATAGGAACCTGACATTTATTAGCAGTTCCATAGGCAAGTGCATCCTTCTCTGAAGGAGGGTCTGGCCAACAGGGAGAGAGAGAGGCGGGCAAGCAAGTGTAAACGCAAACATACAGCATCCTCTGGGCTGGGCTAAGCAACTCTTGTCTTTAGAGCAGAGACCCTGGGACCACACTGTCTGTGCTTGTGTCCTGACTATCCCATGTGTACTGAGAATTTGGAAAAAGTCTCAGCACCTAGCTTTTTGCATCCGTGGAAATTGTTAGCTATCATAATAATAATTTCTAGAGGAATGTATAATGAATCCCATAACTTGTAATCCCTTGATGTGGGGTTCCCCTTTGGATGCTGTCAATATGACTGGTTAATGAATAAAGAAAACTGGCTTTCCTGATAGGGTAGAACAGAGCTAGGCCAGAAAAACTAAACAGAATGCTGGGAAAAAGAAGGGCGGTGTCAGAGAGAAGCCATGTAGCTCTGCTGGAGCCAGACAGAACCTTAGCCGGTAAGCCACAGCCCATATGGTGATACACAGATTAATAGAAATGGGTTAAATTAATATGTAAGAGTCAGTCAATAAGAAGCTAGACAAAATGGGCCAAACAGTGATTTAATTAATACAGTTTCTGTGTTGTTATTTTAGTTCTGGGTGGCCAGAATGAACAAGCGGCCACCCACTACAATCCCTCACTTCTAATCTTGCTCACATCTATTTTGTTAAGATTCCTAGAAAGACACACTACATTGAAAAGTATGGAGAGAAGAAAAGTTTAGAGGTAATTTTTCTG
>NC_022015.1:56860471-56869414 GCF_000317375.1 Microtus ochrogaster | reverse complement strand
TAAAAAAAACTCATTTCGAGACTTGTGACATTTGGATATAGTTTTAAAACTCTCTCTAAAAGCATGACTGTCTCCTCAGTCCTTACCCTTCTTTATTGGCAGAAGGACCCAGAGAGGAGAATCTGTTTGTAGCCTAAGTGCTTTAAGCAAATCAATGTATTTATGCAGCATGTCTTAACCCCTTAGTCTGAGATGTACATACAATAGCAGAAACTTCACTGATTAAAAACCTGCTTCTGGAGTCACTAACTGCTACCTAGACATACCTATGTAGAGAAGATATATGGGGACCTTGTTTCAAGCATCATTGAACTGTGATGGCAAAAATGTACATAACCTATTTCTCTAGAGCTGCTCTTTAAGAAGCTTATTGATTTTGTCAGAGACCACATGCAACTGATAATATTTCCTTCAATGATCATTTTGGTGGCAATTGTGTTAAAATAGCATCCGCAGGACAGAGAGAGAAAAAAGAGCAATTTTGTGTAACTCTTTTATTGAGCCTGCTTTATACATACTATTGGGTGAAAGTAGAGCTGTGTGTGTGTGTGTGTGTGTGTGTGTGTGTGTGTGTGTGTGTGTGATTTCATGAGTATTATCCACGGAAGTAGATCTTTGAAGGCATTACTCTTGGAATGTGTTTGGACCATGAAACAATATTTCCCTTTATCTCTCTTTGTCATTGTTAATTGGGATAAATTGCCAGATTCCCCAGTGGCAGTGTGTCTAATTTAATAACCTGAGAGGCTAGTGCTCGAAAATATAATGAAATGTACTAATACGGTGGCAGTTTCATAATTACTGATACAAAACATATTGTAATGAATCTACTGATTAGAATGGCTTACAGTGTGCAAAACTCAGTGTGATGAGAACTTTGGCTATATTTGCATAAATCATTGTAGCCATCAATCATAAAAGTTTTAAGTATTGTCCGGGGGGTAGTACTTTGATTTGAAATATATTTATTTGGAAAAATGTGTTACCAGCTAGTAACTTGGTGAGGTTTGTTTCTGACTTCTGCAGAAAATGAACAGGAACTAATTCAGTGGAAGTCTCTCTTTCATTCTTTTTTGTGTGGATTTGTTCCTATCATTCAGTTTTCCTTAGCAGCCTGAGAGCATTCTAACAGGGTTGGTGATTTTGATATGTTTGTCATTTTGTAAATATGGCTGGAGCCAGTATTTCTACAATGTTCGAAGGATTCAAGCTCTCCCTTTTTATCATATTATTTATTTTATGTTCGAATGTTAGTCTGTGTGTCTTGGAAGGACAGTCTATACCATGATGTTTGTGTAGAGAGAGGTCAGAGGACAACTTATGAATGTTGACTATCCCTTTCTGACATGGGGGTCTTGGGAATCGAACTCAGGTCACCAGGCTTAGTGACAAATTCCTTCATGCACTGAGACAGCTCACTGGCTGTAGTATTTTATTAATTTAAAAAATGTGTCAGGCCAGTAAGATGGCTCAGAGGGTAAATCTGCTTGCCACAGAACGTTATGATATGAGTTCAAATCCTATTGACCTCTGACCCCACAAGTCTATCAAGACGTGTGTGTGTGTACATGCGTTCACACATACATGAGACAGACAGACAGACAGAGAGAAAATACATTTAGAATGGAATGTAGGTGGCAGTATGGAGAAGTGGTTTTCCTCATGTGAAATTCCAGTTATCCGACCTCAGAGAAGCATGAAATTCAGCCGGTAATTTAACCTTGGAATCTCAATTTCTTTATCTGAGAACTCAACTTTTTTTTTTCTGTGAGATTTAAATAAGAATCCACTGAAAGAGAATCACCTGCCCATTATAGCATCAAATGCAAGCCTTTCTTCCTAACTTTTCCTCTTGACATGGGATTCACAACCTGTAGGCACCATGTGCAGGTGACTCTAAGATAACGGAGCAGTAGATCATGTTTAAGTTCTTTGATCTTGGGGGAAGACCAAGTAAGCCATGTACATGGGTCGTGGTTCAGCATGGAGACTCAGAACTCGGATGCCTGTCAGGTGGGTCTGAGCTTGAATGTAGGCTCCTCTCCAGAGGAGTTTGTGGCACTGGGGAGACTATCTCTTGAATCTGTTCTCTTATGTTCTGTGAAATGAAGCTGATAGTTTTGCTTTGCAGGGCATAGATGGCAAAGGTTAATTAGTCAAAGAGGAGGTCAGTGTCCTGAGATGAGGAGGGCAGTGTCCTGAGATGAGGTGTTTATTTTTTCGTGAGTCCTTTTATGTTTTAGGTATATTCTCTTTGAATTTATATTCCCCAATCAGGCCCTTTATTTCATTATTTTTGACAGTCAGATTTCCATTACTTTCACAAAATACTTGGTAAAATCAATATAAAAGAAAGAAAATTTTATTTTGACTTCAGCGATTTCATTAGGTACGTTTTTCAGCCTCTGCAGAGGTGGAGCTGTCCGTCATGGAGCAGGTGATGAAATAGTCATTCAGCTCACTGGGGTGCTTGACAATCCCTGAGGGAGAAAAGGGGCTGGGGTCCTGATCCCAGGGTCCAGTGACCCAGTTTTCTTCCATTAAGCCCCACCTCAGATGTTCCACCATCTCTCAGTAGTGCTACAGACTGGTGGCTGGCCCTTCAACAGACTGGGAATTTGACAGGCTTCAGGGGTCCAAACTACACCTGACAGGCATCCGAGTTCCGAGTCTCCATGCTGAACCACGACCCATGTACACAGCTTACTTGGTCTTCCCCCAAGATCAAAGAACTTAAACATGATCTACTGCTCTGTTATCTTAGAGGGTCCATCCTATTATTCTACTGCTATTGCCTGAACTTAAGACATTTTTTTTTTAAATAAAAGCATCAGGTGCTTTTATAAAGCTTTTATAAAGCAATGTTAACAAATGACTTAATGAAAAGATTTGATTCTAGTCCCAGTCTCTTCTAGATTTGGGATCTGAAAATGACAGGAAGTGTAAAATTAAAAGGAGGTTATTTATGGAAAGTCAGTCTGCAGTTCTGATAGACAGCTCAGTGAAGAGGAAGGATCTTAAACCACCAGTCCATCATTCAGGGTCCTATGCTACATCTTCCCCTGGGACGTTAGTGGGCCAGTCTTTCACTTACTGTGCAGAAAGCAGAACTCTGTAGTGGGACTGCCAGAAGAGAGCCCCTTTCTGCTTCTTTGATATGTGTCCTGAGTTAGATGGGCATAGCTTCATGGGGTGTGGTTTCGATTTTTGGAGGATCGTTTGCCTAGGAACACTATGCAACTGGTCAGTCTGTTCTCATGGTTACATACATCCGCTTCCCATTTTCCCATTAGCATTTTAAAAATCGTGTTACTCATGTGACCTCCAATCATTTAAAGCATATTATCCTGGCTGCCCCTTCAAGCTGCTTGTTAAGGAGCAGTGGCCCTGGGTTCTGCCATCATCTCCTCTAAGTTGCCTGGGTAGCTCCCTTGGCAATTTGCTAGTAATTTGAAATGTTTTTTGTAGAATTGCTGGGTTTGAGCTAGCTCTCTTCTTGTTTTGAAAGGGTACTGGCTAGCATTGAATGTTCTCCACAATAAAGAGAAAAATGAAGTACCTGGTTGGATGGCAAAGTCTGGATCTTTATACTCACAACTGCTGTGCTGTGATTATGAAACCACACATTGAAAATGTGCTAAACTCTATACATGCAGAGGGTATCATCATCATCATCATTGTCATCATCATCATCATCATTGAAACCTAAACTAGCTCAAGTTTCTCACAAGCTTATTTCTAACTCCCACTTGGCAGGTTTAAAACAAGTTACATGGCAGTATATTTTCAGATATAGGTACACTTACAATCTAATATGTCATATTTATACAATGTGATTGTATGACTTTTATTAAATTATTATTATTATGTCATGACTGCCTTGTGAAGTTCGGCTGTCATTTTGGGATATCTTTGGGTCCGGGGCTGGCTTCCCTGTGAGCTTTTGCTGAAGGATCTGTCTGTGTGCAGTGACTGTATGCGGGGCCCAGAGCCCTCTGCTGTGAAATGTGTGACCACTGCCGGCTATTAAGTATGTGTTGTGATTCCAAAGTAGAGAATAGTCCCTTTTTTCCCTTTGTTCCACCTGAAAGCCTCTGCGAAGTCCGAAGCCTTTATTTCTTCCCAGGAGTCCTTGCAGACCAACACTGAGAAAAAAAGAATTCATTAGCCATTGTTTTCCAGCCTTCCAACCGGGAGGTAAAGAGAAAAGGCGAGTTCAAGTGATGTCAAGTATCAATGCCGGTTTGATTTTCATCCCGGCGCCGTCACTACTTTCATAATCCCGCCAGTATTTAACATCTCCTTGACTCTCAACTCCCTGCAGCAGTGAAGAGCGGCAGGTATTCACAGGGACACAGGGAAATCGCACATCATGAAAGCGTTGTAGTGGATGATGCCAAGTTCACCTCTGCTCTCCAAGGACATCTCCTTGTTTATCCTCTTTTGACCTCTTGCAAACAACATTAAATCTTCATTATGTGGAAGAAGGGGTGTAGATAACAAATAAATACTGGTATCCCTCCCTCTCCATGAGTTCTGCCTACCGTGGACTGAAAACAATCAGAAAATGTACACCTGTATCAGACACATACATTTATGGTACTATCACTAGATAATATAGTATAGCAGTTATATGGTAGTAGATCATAAAATCATCCAAGATGATTCATAGTACATCATAGAGTGTGAGGCCATTTAGTAGGAGACTCCAGCATCTGTGGAACTTGGTATACACAGGCGCTCTCAGAACCTCTGACCCGTGCTGATTGAAGACTCTGACTTTCACTGTCTTCTTCCTGCTGTTCACAGGCTATACTTCAGGGACAGGGCTTTTTGTTTTTGTTTTATTCACTTTTAAAAACTAGTTGATCATTTGCATATATGCAAACAACCTCAACATTTTTGACAATATTGATTTAGATTCATTTTTAACACAAAGATATTTTATCTTAAGGAATTTAAGAAACACTAAAGGTAAAAGGTAGACACAAGACCAGCCAGTTGGACAGTTGGTACATATATGATGCAAGTAATTTATTTTTGCATATTTGTTTCTAGAAGTACATCAAATAGATGATTTTGTCCTTGTCATTGCATAGCTGTTCTATGCTTTAAAAAGTCCCAGCTCCAAGAGCTGTCCCTGCCTACCACCTGCTGCGGCACTTGGGAGAGTAGATACTATAACTCGCCTGGGCAGCACAAAAGAGCCAGTCGTGGTGGTGGAGGTGTGGTTGAGCCAGCCATGAAGCTGTGAGCATGAGAGGGCTGTCTCTATTCCTCATCTATTATGTAGCAGCATGGGTCGGGGAGAAAAGCCCTCCTCCCCCACCCTCTGCCCATCAATGCCTAAGGCAGGTAGGATAGCTGTCCCTGAGGATAGAAGGGCAGGAGAATTGCCTATGCCTGCCACCAGCTGCAACACTCCGGAGAGCAGGCCTTGCACCTAGTATGGGCAACACAATAGAACCAACCCCATTGGCAGAGGTGTGGGAAAACCAGCTCCGATACTGTGAGCATGAGAGAGTTGTAACCATTACTCATCTATCATGTGGCAGCATGAATGGGAGAGAGACTTCTCCCCAAGACTACTCCCCCAAGCACCCATCAATGTCTGAAGCAGGTGGGAGAGCTGTCCCTGAGGTCATAAGAGCAGGAGAGCTAGCCCTGGTGGTGAGGACAAGGGAGAATGGACAAGGTGACTCTCTGCAACTATCCAGGCCCAGAACCAGGGTTATGGGTTGACCCACCCCCAATATCCATCCCATCTGTGATCTGCTGGAGCACATGAAAAGACTGGTCCTGCAGATCAAAAGCTGCAGGATCTCCACACCACAGAACAACAGCAGAATAACCAGAAGAGTCCCAGTGAGGGTCCAGCATCGCTAGTGTAGCAGAAACTAGTAGCCTCGAACCAAACCAATGACTGTTTGCAATCAACACTTGCAAGTAAAGATATAGGGACAAAAAAAGTTTATTGTATCATGCACCAGGTCACACTACAGCTTCTGTGATGAGATTTTTGTTCTTTTTTTTTTCTCTCTTAAATTATCTGGGATGGGGGTTAGTGTGGCAAGGGCAGAGGGAAGATATGCAGGGACGAGAAAAGAATGGGATCAAGACATAAAAGACACAATAAATAAAAAGAAAGTTAAAGGTTAAAAAATAACCCCAACTCCATATTTAAATGGGGCATTTAAGCGATTGAAAAATCTTTATGGTAGTTCAGCCAAGGGTCCAGATTTAAGCTGATAGACAAAAGTGAATGGTGGTGCAAAAAAATTAACAGAAACATATCGGGGCTTGTAGTGGATAAATTCTGCCTACGTTCTTACTGAAATCGTTGGGGTATAGCTTGAAAGATTTCTAGATATCTACAAAAAGAAATTATAACATTTCAATGAAAGCCTAAAACCCTTGATAAACAACCTGCCCAGTGTCTACTGGGAAAATCCATCACTGTTGATGCTGATATTAAAATTTACTTCAAACCATAACTAATAGACTCATCAATGGGAGTGCATTGACACCTTAGCAACAGACCCTTGTATCTGA
The DNA here is from genome assembly GCF_000317375.1 of Microtus ochrogaster. NCBI lineage: Eukaryota > Metazoa > Chordata > Mammalia > Rodentia > Cricetidae > Microtus > Microtus ochrogaster. The sequence continues at coordinate 56,862,862 of NC_022015.1, read as the reverse complement.
TTTCACAGATCGCATCTGTTGTTGTGGTTTGTTCTATGGCACTTTTGTGTATAGGAGTATGTGAAGGTCAATGAGTCAGGTGCATATGCGTGCAAATTCAAATATGCAGTGTTTTGCAACTCGCTCTTTCTCTTCAGAATTGCAATGTGGGGCCAATGATTCTTGTCTCGTTGAATAGCTCGCTATGTTTAATTTATACATTGAGTGTAGGCAATACATGCAAGACTTCATAATATTTCATCTTCAAAGATCTTGGAAATTAGAAATCTCAAGTGTTTAATGACACATTTTAAGATGTGAAGATGTATTGATTCTATTATATAATTGCCAAGTCTAAAGAAAATGTTATGTAAATCTTATAAATGTAAGAGAATTAATGTAACAACTGTCCCATGTCCACAATCTACCCTAAATTGGTTATTATGAATTCTGTCATCCAATCCTGGGTTTGGATCTGTCTTAGCAATCAGACCAGTATGTCAATACTTCAGTTAAATGCAGAATAGCCTGAGTTGTTTGTTTTAATGTTAAATATGTGATCGCATGCAGGTTAGTTAAAACAGAAAAATGTATCTGGTACAAAGTTGAAAAAGATGGAGGAGGAGGAAAAAGAAGAGACATAAATATAAGTCACAAGAAGAAATTTAGAATATTTGGAATGAAGGTTATCATCATTGATATTTTATTGTCCTCCTACATTCTCCACTTCATTTAGATATACATTTGACTTTCAAAACTGCTAAGTAGCAATTGTAAAATTTCAACAAAGAGCTTAGCCAAATTTATTAGAAATTCTTCTTAATAAAATGATTTCAAAGATGTATATTTAAGAACAGATAATGGGGATTCATTTTCAAAGATTTGAAAAGAAATTTAAATACTTGCCCCTGTTTTATATTAAATAGAGAGAGGGGAGGAAAGAGGAAGAGAGGGGGGAAGCAGGCAGGAATCTGGGCCAGGCTATAAACCCCCAAAGCCTAGTCCCCCTCCTCCCAGTGACACACTTCTTCCATCAAGGCTGTACCACCTAAAGGTTCCAGAATCTTCTCCAATAGCACCACCAACTAGGGTCAAAATGTTTTAATACGTGAAACTGTGGGGGACATTTCTTATTCAAATCACAGATGCTTCGCTATATTTTGAAGGAGTAATACTAACTTTTAATATTACTGAGACTTGCAAGCATACAGCTAAAAGACTTTTCTTTCAGTAAGTCCATCTTAGAAAGGTGACTTTTATTATTACTAGCTTTCTCTTGCTTGAGATAGTTATATAATTTTATATGCTTGGGATAGTTTTTCTCTCTTTTATGCAAACAGAAATTTAAAAATTATTCGATGTGGGAAAAGTCTTTCATATTTTGTAGAGAGTTTGTAGAATTTTTTCAGGGTCCTTAGATTCCCAAGCTGGCTTGTCACATCTCCTGTGTTTTGTTTCTCTTTTACATACTGTAGACGCTTACAGTGTCCTCTTCATGTTTCAGTTTGATGTAGAAAGGAGTCTACTCACATATATGTTTGTGACTTCCCAATTCAGGGCGACAGGGTTTGTGTAGGTTTTAAAAGGAAATAAGTAGATATTATTTTTTAAAATTTTTAAATGCATGCAAAGTTTCTGACACTCTGAAGATGCAGGACTTTCTGAGATCACCCAAGAATCCTTTGGAAGAGGAACTGGTCCTCTGGGAAGCTCTGTAATCTGATTTAATTGATTATACCACATCACCCACACCCGCTGGAATAGATGGAAGATCTATCATGAACAGTGACATTTCTCTCATCATCTCACAACTCCAATTCTTAGTTTGTGATATGCAGATGATATTCAGTGATTCCAGCAGCAATTCTAGAAATTCTAGAAATAATTCTCAAGGTAAAAATCAACCATGATTTCCAATGAATAAGAATGTCAGATTGATTCTAGGAAAATGATGGAGGAGGTTGATGCAATTAGTGTTAAAGAATAATCAGTGATCAGATAATCACCACTAATGACTCTAACACAGAGACATCCCAGGCATCTGTTGTGTGGAAATGCACCTTCTCTGTGAATGTAAGGCTTACACGAGGCTGTCTCTTTCTTCTCTTTCTCCAGCTATCAATGAGAGGGTTAGATTGCTAATCATGCCTTTGTCTATTTTTAAACTACAAGAATGTGCTGTGCAGAGAGGAATATTTTTCCTCTTCTTCACACTCTTCAATAAGCTTTATTGATGAACCAATCTTGCCTTTCTCTATCTTTTCATCATGTTGTAAGAATAGTTACACTGTTAGGACTCTGCCAGAAGCAGTCAGTTCATGCTATTTCTCTCACTGTTTTTCTAATTAGATATTGATACATAGTGAGGAAATTTGATAGTTATATCTGACTTAAAGAACTGTGAGTTTCTTG
>NC_022015.1:56848081-56860262 GCF_000317375.1 Microtus ochrogaster | reverse complement strand
TATATATATATATATATATATGTAGTAACTCCCCTTCTGTCAGGTATTGACAACTGGTATTGTCATTGTTTAGATCTCTGAGATTTCATGGGGGTAGATCGAGTCATTTCTATAAGACACAGTCATACAACAGATGCCTCTGGCTTTCATAGTTTTCCCAACCCCTCTCCGATGATGATCTCTAAGCTGTAGTATAGGGGTTGGGTTGCAGATGGGGAATGAAAGTCACACATATCTATGAGTAAAAGTGTTTAGAGTAAATTTAGGAATTAATACTCATTTAGGAACATGGCATTAGAAGGGTCTCCTGAAATCTATGACGTCACTACTATAGTTGTTGACTAGGTGTGCAGTACCAAAGTTCTTTTCCCTCCTGGTGGATATCCTTGCGGGTCTTTCTCTATCCTGCCAGCCAGTTCCCAGATGACGACATGGAGACATCTTATTAATTATGAAAGCTTGGCCGATAGCTTAGGCTTGTTTCTAACTAGCTCTTAAACTTAAGTCAACCTATTTCTATGAATTTACTTTCTACCTCATGGCTTCTACCTCATCTCTGCAGTGCCCATCCTGCTTGCTCGGTGTCTCCTGACATCTCTTCCTTCTTCTTCCCAGCACCCTCTCTGCCACCAACATTCTGTCTAGCTATTGGCCTTTTAGCTTTTTATTAAACCAGTCAAAATGCCACATCTTCACAGTGTACAAAAAGATTATCCCACTGCAGAAAACATTAGGAGTCCTCTGAGCAACAAGCCAAGAGGCTTCTCATGCCTGGTACTAGGGATTTTGTTAGGTAGTCAAGGGCTCTTGGGATGTAATTTCATTTAAATTCTTGTGTGTGTGTGTGTGTGTGTGAGTGCGCGCGCGTGCTCGTGTGTGAATAGAAAATAATAAAGTTCCCATGACTTTTTTGAATGAATAGATTTTGAAGAAGAATGAATGCCGCCATGGCATTTCTTCACTTGTGTACACAATTTATGCTCTAATTCACTTATTAACAAGGGTCTGATTCTAAACTTTCACAATGGTAACAATTTTGCTTACAATTCTCTAGAATTCATGTACTCTGAAAATGAAAAGAGGTCAAGGGAAGTTTGTGACATGCTATTTAATGAGGAAGAATCAACCAAGGATGACAAGGCTATTTTAACCCATGATAATGTGTGGTTTCCTACCTTTGCTGTTTCTGAGTCCCATTGGGTGGGACTGGAATAATACTAGTAAATTTCCTCTTATTTTGGGTGGAACTTTGAAGTGATTCTCCAATATCAATAAGCTTGAACCCGTTACATGGTATTGAATGACCCATACACTCCTTTGAAAGCCTGCCACAAGGCAAAGGCTCCCCGTTTGACCCCCAAGTCTAAATTTTTTGTGAACAGCATTGCTGGAATAGCCATGTGATTTCATCTTCTTCTTTTTAGGTTTGAACAAGTCTCATAGGAGAACATTAGCTTAACTGAGACCAGCCTTGGCCAGAGTGGTTACTTGGCTGAGCACCATAGCCAAGGGTGAAGTGTTGAAGGATTAAATGAGGTCATGCTTCTATTCTCCAACTTGGTAGTTTCTATTGCAATGATTCAGCTTATGTTTTGTTTCCTTTTCTATTATTGAAAAAAAATTTATATATATATATATTTTTTTTTAAATGTATATATTTTGATCATTCCCTCACAACTCCTCCCAGATCCTTCCTACCTTCCCAACCAGCTGAACTCCGCGCCTTTCTTTCTCTCTCTTTACAAAACAAACAGGCAAAAAGCAAACAAAGCACAAGAAACACACACACACGCCTTAAAACTACTCATCCATCCTATTGACACAGTCTGTCTGAAGATGAAATGACTAGAATCCAAGGTAAAAATCTTCTGGTTCAGAGCTCTTTTGGCTGCTGAGTAAGACCTTTAGAACAGCCGGCAGCAGAAGTGCTCGTTAGAACTGAACCTTCCCACAATCACCATCTTTGAATCACAGACGTTCCATGAAGATCAGGGTGGGTGAAGGAGAGCTGGGGCAGGATAACTCTTTTGCAGGGGAGCTACCTCCGTGAACTGGGAATTCTGGGGCTCAGCAAAGTCCCCTGCAGCTTTGCCTCCTTTTCAAAGACCTTTCTAGAAACTGTGTTTCTTTACACCCAAGACTGATGTTTCTCCCATCTGCGGATGCTCATCAATGCAACTAATTATCTACAATGGTTTGTTAAAATGTAACGGGTCTGAGTATCCATGACAGTTTCCTATATATATCAAATATACAACTGCAATAGAAAACACAGGCAAACAGGGAGACAATCAGCAAAAATGCCGATAGTAAACACTTCCTCATTAATAAAGAGTTTGCATTTTAATTGATTAAGCTATTCGATTTAAAGACATCTGGTGGCAGAAGGGACACAAGCAATACGTAAAACAAAGCTAGACCCCAATAATACACAGCTAAGAAACTGAGCTTGGAGGGTAGTAGGATAGGGGGAGGGATGGGAACCAAGTCTAACTACATATGTGTGTGAAAATGACATTAAAAATGAAAAGAAACTAACTTTGATGTAAGGACACATACAAACTTAAAGTGAAAGGAAGGGGGAAAATGTCCTGTATGAGTGGAGAGAGAAGCAGAGCAGAGACATGATATCAGAGACAAATGTTTCATGGTGAAACAATATCAGTCCACTGGGAAAACAGAGCAATTATAAATACATATGCAGCAAACACTGAATGGCATAAAATGTAGGAAGGAAAATGGACATAATAAAGGACTCCTAAGACAGCAATAAAATAGCAACACCGACTTCAGCATCACTGTGTTCCTAGGTGGTCAAAACATTCCAGTCAGTGTCTACAAGATGTATGTTCTTTTGAGGAGCACACCAATGTCTCTTAGACACCCCCCAAAACACCAGAACAAAGAGCAGCCTCCTGACGCAGAAATGTTCATTTCTGTATGCTGTAAATTTGGGAAAGTGTTGGTCAATTCTTTCACTTGAATCCTGCGCCTCTTTGGGATAAGCACTTGAACCCAGGGCCACATACATGCGAGGAAGCCCTCCATCCCCGAGCTACACTCCAAGCCCCTTAACTTGATTGTAAAGATGCAATTTTTAGATCATTTCTTCTTAAGTAGCAAAGGAAAAGATAAGATAGATGGTTTTATTACCGCTACAAAGGACTCTGAGTTAATTGACAGCTGGACCTCTAGGTATCTAATTACCATCAGAATCTACTATGGCTGCAATCAATTACTCCTTAGCCAAGGCGATTATTTTTAGCAAAGACTCTATACTGTTTAATTGGCTCCTACTTCATAAGTTTATAAAGGTCAAGCCAAGGACTTGCAGAAGAGTTAATTTTACAACTCAAGCGTATTAGGGTGTTCAGTGGGAAGTTACATCCCTTGCAGTTGATAGCATCTGTTTTGAAAAGTATCCAACAGAAACAATCTTAACCAAACTCTCTGGAAAAAATATGGGCCCTTGTTTGTTTTTTATGTGAAAACAGATACCAAGCTGTTTCCTCTGTGTACATCTGCTCTGCCCCTGGTCCATCATCATCTTCAACTTTGTTGGTCTGCCATCTGATGCACATTTTTCCCATTCTTCTCACCAGGAAAATTATGTGCATTCTAATCTCTTTAAGAGAAAAATCTACAACAATAGATTCCCAGGGTTTACACCACTTAACAATGTAAAACAAAACTCACAAAGACCGGGACCTAAAATAGTCCATCCTCTGTTCTAGACAGACTAAACTTCGTCTGGAGTAAAATTGGGTTATCTACCATTGGAAGACATTATTCTGAGCTCTGGGGTAACAGATTTTTTTTTTAAATTAGTTTGTCTTGAAATCCCAAATTTCAGCAGAAAGATGCTAAGTAGCAATCTGTATAAGTTTTCTTTGGTGGTGTCTGTGTCAGTGCGAGAAGTCTTGTTCACCTTCTTGCTCTCTGTTCTTTTTGTGAAAATTCAGAAGATATTCTACGAATTTCTGCTTTCCACAAGGAACTGATACATATTTGTCTTCAAGATACTGTGTGCCAGCATCTGATTTTGTTTATCTGTTTTGTATATCTGGCCTATCTACCAGAGAGATCTGATACAAATTGATTGCCTAATTCCAGGAAATATATAAAGGCATAATACTATGTAAAATGCAAGTTTGTGTACTTGACCTGGCTCAGAGAAGAGCCACATAGCCAACTGATGAAAGAGTGGGAAGCCTGGGTTCCCTGGCCTATGTTTCATTTGCTAACTGTGTGAACTTGGATGAATGAATAGTCCAGTTACTTGATCTTTCTAGGGGAAGAACCTGTAGAATCTTTCCTGAGGGTGTGTGTGTGTGTGTGTGTCTGTGTGTGTGTGTGTGTTTGTGTGTGTGTGCGCGCGCGCATTACATATAAAATAGTGTATGTTGTGACTTGTGCAGTTCTTTCTACAGTAGGTCCTCCCTCCCTCTTTCTCTCCTTCCTCCTTCCCCACTACCTCTAATTCTTTACCACTTCTCCCTGCCTTCCTCCCTTTCTGTCTCCCTGTTTTCTCCTCTTCTCTCCTCCCTTCTCCCTCTCTCCCTCTCCTTCTCCCCTTCCTCCTTTCTCTTTACCTTTTTCAGAGCCTGTAAACTACTTTTCAAAAAACTATAGATTTTTCTCTTTTATGATGTTTTCCCAGAGCATGCTCTAATGTCTGACCTTTGTTCCGGATACAATACATTTCTATCCTTAAGTTTTTTTTAATTGATGTATCCAAACCATTTAAAATGCTGTAATAGCTAATAACTTGCATGATAATTTTACAAATAAAAATATATAAGAAAGTAATAAAATCTGTCTAAAGTTTTTTTTTTAAAAAAAATGTTGAAGCCCTAGGAGTATAAGAATTAAAAATAATTCTTCTTCTTTTTTTCTTATTCTTTGGCATGAGGGTTCAGAGTAAGAACAAGTGATGTTGGCAATCCAGAGAACAGGCCCTCAGCTGACCCTGAGAGGCAGGCAGGTGGGGTTTCAGTTTGCTCAGCCATGGAACTGTGAGAAAAAACAGCATCTCTTCTTGAATATATATATCTGTACTGTCTTTTCCCTTTCATCTCAAGGGTAAAGTTGTTAAGATGACATGTTTACACACAGAAATTGTTCCTCTGTGATATGAGCATCTCAAAATAAAATTAACACAAGAATTTCAAAAGTTTGAATTGAGGTAAATAATTACCTACTTAAAAGAGGATTTTTCAAAACCAATTCATAGCTGGGTTCCAAACGACTCCTTTCAAACCTGCCTCCCTCCAGCAGATACAGACTGGGTATTCTCATGGGTTTGGGAAGCTGTCAGATAATTCTAGCATAGCTATGTTAAAATATACATTTTAGGCTTATTCTAGATTAATATGCCCTGATGTGGAATAATTGTAAAAACCCCAAAGCCTCACATTTAAAAACTGACACCATTTTCACTTAAATTTTCATTAGTTCAATAAATTCTTTCCCTCCTGCATTTAAATATGAAGAGTTTTTTTTTTATCATGAGTGAGCATCCTTATAACCAATGCCTGTATTAATCAATTTTATCATTAATATTTTGTAATATTGTTATAATTCTCATCCCTTTTTATGCATTCATTTCCGTAGCTCTTCACCAATCTATCTTTTCGTTCTTCTTACACATTTCAAAGCAAGTTGTAGACGCAACCACTGGAAAAACAGATTTATTTTGGATCTCCTGTTTTATACCCAGCTAGTCTAGACTCTGGGGATGAGGACATGAAAAAGGAGCTGATTCACAAGCACATGCCTGTCTTCTGATCCACTACATTGCCTGTTAGACTGTCTTTAACTGTGCATCTCATCTTAAACTCAGTACTTTTTTGTCTAGGTTGTTACTTATGCTATAAAAATTGTTAAAACCACTTGTCATGTCAGAGCTGGGAGATAGCTCAGTGAGTAGAACTCTTGCTGAGGAAGCATGTCCACCTGTGTGTGCATCTTCAGCATCTACACAAGACGTCAAGTGTGGCAGGACACACCTGAAACCCCAGCCTTAGGAAGCTGAGGACAGTAGGAACTGGGGTCAGCCAGTCTCGTCAGCCCATGAGCTCTAGGTTAAGTGAGAGGTTCTGTCTCAAAAAACAAGATGGAGCACAACAGAGGAAGACACATGTAAGGGGCCTCTAGCCTCCACATGTGCACGGTGGGTGCACACACCTGGTGCACACATACAAACATAGTTCTGTTCTCTCAAGTCATTGGTAAGTTGTTATTGAGTTGCAGAGTTCTCTCTGCCTTCAGCACTGTTCTCTCTGAAATGAGAGTCCAGGCTGCCGCTGCTGGCTATTGGTACAATTGCAGAGCTTTAAGGTCTATGGGGTTTTTGCTTCTGTCCTCAGCTTCTGGGTGTAGATTAGAGCTCACTGTCTGCAGTGCAGTGGTTGCCAGTAGGATGCTGGCTGCATGTGCCACCACACTGAGTGCTGATGGTCGCTGTGGTGTTTGTTGCTGAGATCTTAGAGAAGAGAAGCAAAAACACCATGCTTATTTGTCAAGAGCCACCTTATGTCAGCTACTCTGTCCTGATGTTTCCAATGGCAAGTGTAAGTTACTTTGTGTGAGAGAACACTGGCAATTTATGAATAGAGAATGCGCAGAGGAGTGTCTGTGTGGAAGCATTTGGGGGTGGGGATGATTTTTTTGTTTTTATAAAACTCGAAAGTGAAGCAAATTAGAAAAGTTAGAAACTAGTAACCATACTTGCTACTAACAATTTTACCAAGTTAATCTGTATACAGACGTGTACTGAAAACTCAGAAGAATCCACCAACAGGCTGAAGAGGTAATAGGTCCTAGTGTGAGTTTTTCTGAATGTAGGGTATGAAATAAAGACAAGGCCAAAGTAACTTACTAGAGAACTGAGCTTCTGTGAAAACAGAACAAAGCAAAAATGAATACACAAGCAACCCAAACAGTGGCACCAGGAAATGAGCCAGAGAATACAGAAAACCTGTGGTTGTTTCTGAGGTGTCCATGGTACAGCACCATGTGTGTGTGAGGCCCTGGATTTGACTTGTCCAGTGTTAGGGTGAGGGTGAGGGTTAGGGTTAGTACCAGAGGGGAAAGCTAAACATTCACGATGCAAGTCTGATTCTTTTCCCAAGATGCTGTGAAAAATTCTAGTGAATATGTTTCAGCATTTTATTTCTGAGGACTGAGAGGTGATACAGCTGCTGCCTTGGCCCCACATCTATGCTGATCTGCGCTTGCAGTAGCTGACCCTTGGCATGGACTGACCACATTTATGAGTCGAGTTACCCTATAAGCAGACAGAAAAGTGTGGGTAAAAAGCAACGAGATGCATCCATCAAGCTACAGGGGCAGCCTAGGCACAGTAGCAGGGAGTGACCATCATGTGTTTGCAATCCCCATATCCAGTAGAGGTCTTTTGTCTGAAGTTTGTGAAGAAGTGCAAATTGATTTGAAAAAGTGGACCCCTCGATAGATAGATAATAATCATAGGTTCATCAATAGGTTGTTCACAAAAAAAGTGACACACATTGTTAACAAGGGGGTGAGATATTTTAATCTCACTAATGATTGGGGGAATGAGTAAGATTTCATTGTGCACCTAGAAGAACTGATGAATGTCAACAGGTGACATAGACCGGCAAGCATCTGAAACGACTCAGCCTCTCTTACGCTGCTCCTGATTAGGAAAACTGTTGGGCAGTTTAAACAATCACATACTCCATGGGTGCAGGCATAGCTTATGGAAATTCACTGAGCTGTGTACTTGGGATTTCTTTCTTGTTATATTTTGGATTTACTTAGACTAGAAGATAAGATATGTTTTCAGAATTTTCACTTGATAATGAAATTCTTAGCTCTTCAAAATCTGTGGAAAAGTATTTTCTCATTCCTCAGGAAATGTGCATGGGCCAAGTCAGAAAATGGAAGAAATAAATAAGGACAACATGAATTTTGATAAGAGATTTGTTTCCCATAGAGGTGATCAATTTTGAGTACTTGCATTTCCTGTTTATTTTAATAATTGATTTCTTTGAAGCTCATGATCCAGATTAAGTAATTTGATCCTGCTAATAAAATGAAGATAGGCTTTTGACCGAATTTTGCCTTCTTTTTTCTTTTATCTTTCATTATTTATCTCTTATTCAATATTTTTGTTCTCTCAGGATATTTTTGTTCTCTCATTGATAGCCAAGGTTTTATTGTGACAGATTTTACAGTAGATGGTTGGGGGGGGGGTGTTCTATGGGAAGAGACAAATTGACTGTAGTTTGAAGAACACTGTGTTCTTTCTTGGGTAGAACAATGATTTTAATTAGTTTTGACTGTAGGGAATCTTTGTATCTCTCTTGAAGATGGTAACCTTCCAGGAGCAGCAAACGCATCTATGCCTCAGGGTGAAGCTGGGGTGACTCTCTGCTTGAGGACAGTAGCTGCATAAGAGTTCTCTAAAGATGAGCTCATTTCATAGTTAATTGTTTGATTTTCCCGTAGAAACATTTCCAAGCATGCATTTTTGAGGTGTTTTTAAGCGTCTAACGTTTTTAATATAGGCAGAGCTCATATCATGTATACTATATAGCAAGATACAAATTCAAATTACTTGGGAGTAGGCACTTAGCCAATGTGCACATTTAAGACTGTGCTGCCTTTGAAATGAAACGTCCGTGGCCACCATTGATCTTCATAAGCCTCAGTGTACGTTTGAACTGCTTGTTAAAGTGTAATCTGCTGCGCAGCCTCTCGCACCGTTCATTAACCCTCCTCTAAACCCTTTCTCTGGAGTTCCTTCTTTTGTTTATTCCTAACAGAATACCAGATGAATGAGCATCCAAACCATTCATCTATTAATTTATTTATTCATAGCTTATCAAATATTTATTGATAGCTTATTCTGTGCCAGTAATAGTGCAAGCTGCTGCAGATAATTGGAATTAGGTCATAGTCTTGGGCTTCTGAAAGTCCCAAGTCCAGTAACAGAGGCCAATAAATGAATACCGAAGTGAAGTGAGCTAAGATCTTTAAAAACAAAAACTTCTCAAGGAAGTGAAGTGGTGAGAATTTTCCTGGGCTTCCCAGCCAGGAACATCAGAAGGTCGGGGCGGTCAAGGGGCAGTCAGGAGGGCGGGGCGGTCAGAAGGGCGGGGCGATCAAGGAAGGCAGGGCAGTCAGAAGAGCGGGGCAGTCAGGCAGTGTTTGCATACTTGCAGAGGTAAATTTGCCTTCTGTTGAATTTGGCCAAGTAGACATCCACCTGTTATGGTGGTAGAAAGGCCAGCATGGCATCCTGTAAAAATTAACATAATGAGAACTCGAGTAGCCTGTTACAGACAGATTGGAAAGAGTAGGGAAGGGCATAGAGTCCAGCAACAATATCCAGTACTGCATGGATAAACGGCTCAGAAATTGTCATTGCTTTCTACTCATAACTCTTGGGGTTTTTTGTTTTTGTTTGTTTTGTTTTGTTTTTCCAGACAGGGTTTCTCTGTAGCTTTGGAACCTGTCCTGGAACTAACTCTTGTAGACCAGGCTGGCATCAAACTCACAAGATCCACTTGCCTCAGCCTTCTGAGTGCTGGGATTAAAGGCGTGCACTACCACCGCCCAGCCCCCCATAACCCTTCATCCTCCCAAGAGTCTATTATAGTAGCTACTGTTATTGTCTTTTCACAGAAAGAGAAACCTAAGAACTGTAATTTTTACAGTTGCCAGGATGTATATGGTCATTGTTGATACCAGTATTTGGATTTCTATCCTATCAACATTTTGGAGAAAAAGATCTTGGAGGCTCTGTGCCATGAATTTGAGCTCAGCTCTCTATATAAGAGAAAGCTTTCCGAGACCTTTAAGAAGGGTAGTGTAACAATAAATAGTGTGTGTTAGCAATGCACTGGGCATCCACTGGGAGGGGACCTATTAGGAAGCTGCTTGAAAGCAGGGAGATAAGCTCTTTGTTTCACCTGTCCTTTGTCTCGTTCCAAAATTAATTTAATGAGATTTACAATGCACTGCACGTGCGCGTGCTCAAAAACACACACACACACACACACACACACACCTGTACAAGCAAGACACGCATACAAATAAAAACAAACAACAAAACAAATACATGGAGGAAATGGAGAGCGGAAGAAAAGGAGAGGGGGAGTAAGGTGGATAGCTGATACATTTCTGACGAATTGGCATGGTATAGAGATAGACATTAGAACGGCAAAACTTGACGTCAGTATTCCATAAACATTTCATTTCAGCTCTAGGCTAGCAGTGGCGTTGAAGAGAATTGATTTAGGCTTCTAAATAATTTCTGTTTTGCATCCCGTGAAGTGAAGTGTCAATGGTTTAACTGTCAACTGATCCAGGGATATAACTGAAATTTCCTTACAAAAATGGCAATAAGAAAGAAAGTCGATCTGCTGAACAGTTAGTCCTATGTCTTTGTGTGCACTTAAGTACATATATTTTGCTTGAGGGTGATTTATGCAGCAGAGTTGAGGCTTAGCCACCTTAGGTAGGTCAATATTATTGTAAGGATCAACTTTTCCAACTGTACTAAAGTTAATATGGTCAGATAAATACCGAGTTCTATTCCATATAGCATGACCAAATAAATTCTTGTCTGGAAAAATAGTCGTAGGTGTAACAAAATGGCTATAACTCATGGAAACATACAGAAGGCTAAGTTTGAGCAGACTTGACTCCCGATGTGAAATAGAAGTTCAGATACCAAACCATCCGAAATAGGTAATGTACTCCATAGAAATATTTGGCATAAATTCTTCGAGGTTTTCTGTGATAGCATTTTTTTTTCACACAACCATTTTCTCATTAAAGCATCTACCTTGATTATAATTAGGAAAAAAGAAACACAGACTCTTCAAACTGGCATGATTTTTAAAATTGAAAAAGAAGCAGGTAAAAAATATTTTTATTTATGGAAATATGCTAGTGAAATCTCTTGTTCATACCCTTATTTTCTCCTAGTTGCTAGAACAAACTGGCCCGAAACCAGCTCCCTGCACAAAAAGTAAGTAACTTTTAACCTGTAATTAATCTGGGCATCTAGACTAAAAGGCAACTCCAGGAAGGCAGCAGGAGTCACAGTGACCCCACATTTGCCCATTTGCACTCTCTGGAAATGATAAATGTACACCGTGGTTTTCTATGGACCAACCATGCTCTTCTTCCTTGTCCCCCTCCTCCTCCTCCTCCTCCTCCTCTCCACTTGGGTAAAATGCTGATCCGAGAATCTCTCTCTAATCGATCACTTCATCAAAGCCAACATCATCATATAGATCAGGCTGGATTTCCCAACAAGAAACAAAAGGCTGTAATTCTGGAGAAACTTTTAGGCTATTTTTTTTACTGGATCCAATGGGTCTACCAGGAGAATATTTCATCGAATCGTTAAGGAAAAAGTAACACCAGTGTTGTTATAATCCTTCTACATCGGGCATTTGCTCGACTTCCTAAGACACATATTTATCCTCAGGAGAGAAACAAGGGGTCCTAGATGAATCAGAGAGGAGAATAAAGCAACCTCAGGCCAGTCTTCAGCAGAACTGAAGATGTGAAAATGCATAGAGCTACCTTCCTAGGAAGACAGTTGCTATGAAGAGCTTCATAGTTCCTATGAAATTACAAAGGATTACTTCCCTTCATCTGCACATGTTGGTGCTCAGCTAAGACAGAAATTATATAGTGTTTTGTTATGTAATTTAAAAATATTTAATATTTTATCATAAATGAATGTTAAATTCATTAAGTAAATTTTAAACAGCTAATCAAGCATTCTTCTTTTATATCTAAAATATTAAATCTTAGAGTTTTTTCACAAGTATCTTATGAAACTCTTCTTGTAGACAAATCACTATATAATTTAAATGAATGCATAATATAGTACAATTATGTTGTAAACCTTCAGGGCATAGCAAACTAAGCAAACAGATATCAATGTAATATTAAAATATTATGCAAATGAACGGTAACTTCATGATGTCATTGAATGGTGTTTTGTTTCTGCTATTTTGCTGTTGGTTTTTCAGGTGTTCGAACTGTGGTTCATAATGCAGGGAAGCATTCAGTCACCTCGTGTGCTGGCTCTGCTCCTCATTAGTGTAAGACTTCTCATTTCCAAATTGAAGACAATCTTTTGGAACAGTTTTAGGTTTGCAAAGAATTGAAT
>NC_022015.1:56846032-56847921 GCF_000317375.1 Microtus ochrogaster | reverse complement strand
CCCTCTGCGTTCCTTTGTTCTCTCCCCTCTCACTAGTCTCTAGAAGCTGCAACAGCTGCTGGCTAGTGTTCTTGTTCCTTCCGCCTTTTCAGACTGCTGTCTACTTGGAGCTACAAGGAACCCTTTCAGACTGGCATCTTTCACTTAGTAATGAGTATTTCAGTTTCTCCTATATCTTTCAATGCTATAGCTCGTTTGTTTTTGTTTTAAAAGCTGTGTAAATGGTTCCTTTCTCTGATCCACTATAGTCCATTTGTCCGATCACCTAAAAAGTTTCTTCATTAGCCTCCGTGTACAAACACCTGTGTGTGCGCTCTATGTGGATATAATTTTCAAGTCCTCTGTGAGTACTAAGAAGTGCAGTTCCTGAAGGGCATGGTAACAGTGTTTCATTTCAAGTGATGTCATTGAACTTCCTTCTAAAGTAACTGTAGCCTCTTGCACTTCCCAGCAGAGATTGAGAGTTCCTGTTGCTCCATGGCCTCACCATCTCCTGTCCATGTCAGGACTCTGGAGCTTGATCATTCTAACAGAGGAGTGGAAAACTCTTCCCCCTTCTCAATTTAGTTTGATTTTCTTTCTAAAACATGGCGTGGAGCCCTCTTCACAGGTGAGGCTATCCATTATGTTCTTAGGAAAATATTTAATGACATCAGGTACATACTTTCCCTGCTGCTATTCAGCTTTATGATAACTTTGTGTGTTTAGGCAACAGTCCTTTTTTCAAATATGCCATTCACAACAATTTTCTCTAGTCTGCAGCTTCATTCTCTTGGTGGGATTTTGATAATTTTATATGAGTGAACAAAGGGACTTTCCCAAACATATCACTATGACCTGACTCTGGAGAAAGGGGGAGCATTCCGTCTACAGGAGGATGCATTGTGACTAAAGGGGTTGAATTGTGACCAAGGAAGGGTACATTGTGACAAAGTGGGGGGAGGGAATTCATTGTGACTTAAAGGGAGTGCTTTGTGACTTTTAACTTATAAAAATCAAGAAAGCAGCCGGGCGATGGTGGCACATGCCTTTAATCCCAGCACTCGGGAGGCAGAGGCAGGCAGATCTCTGTGAGTTCAAGACCAGCCTGGTCTATAGAGCAAGTTCCAGGACAGGCTCCAAAGCCACAGAGAAACCCTGTCTTGAAAAAACAAAAAAACAAAAAAAAGCAAACAAAAAAAATCAAGAAAGCTGTTCAAAATTATGTAATATACATTTACATATAATTCAGCATGTTTAGATGCTATTATTTTGTGGGAAATTTTCTTCCTACCAGCAACATTGCTATTTTCAAAAGATTTGTTCTGCTTTTGTGCACACACGTGTGTATGTGTGTCTGTCTGTCTGTCTGTAGGGGGTATGTGTGTATGTGAGTGAGATACCTGTAGAGTCCAGAAGACAATGTTGAATCCATACAGCTGGAGTTACAGGTGTTGTCAGTTGCTGATGTAAATACCAAAGTCTGGTCCCTCTGAAAGAGCTCTTAACTACCGAGTCTTCTCTCCAGTCCCAATATTGTTATTTTAAGTTGTTCATTTTGTCATTAAATTGACTTACAAATGTTTGTAAATATGAATTTTTATTTTTACATATTTTATCAATTAAGTCTGAATATTTTAACTATTAAATTATTATAGCAATTCTGTGATATGAGGAAAGGTAAGAGGTTAGAGTTAGAGACATCTATAATAAATAGGCAGATGTGTCAGTAAATTAACAGTCTGACTTTGATATAGTTGCTGGCATTTTAGGTAATACAGCACACTTTAAAAAGTAGAAAAGAAACCATGATCACTTTGTCAGATTTTTTTAAAAATTTATAAAACATGAGCCTCAACTGAAAACAATGCTATGTATAATAATAAAAGGATCACATAGAAGCTTAGATT
>NC_022015.1:56832149-56845352 GCF_000317375.1 Microtus ochrogaster | reverse complement strand
AACTGCTTGGCCTCTGATAGGACAGAAAATTAGGTAGGCGGAGTAGACAGAACAGAATGCTGGGAGAAAGAAGCTGAGTCAGGTCAGTCACCATGGTTCTCCCGCTCCAGACAGATGCAGGTTAAGATCTTCCCTGGTAAGCCACCTCATGGGCTACACAGATTATTAGAAATGGATTAGATCATTATGTAAGAGCTAGCCAATAAGAGGTTGAAACTAATGGGCCAAGCAGTGTTTAAAAGAATACAGTTTTCGTGTAATTATTTCGGGTATAAAGCTAGCCGTGTAGGCGGCCGGGTGGCGGGGATGCAGCTCCGCCGCTCACAGCGCTGCTCACACTTCAACAGCTAGCTGTTTTGCTTTTTGGATCTTCAGGTTGAACCCCAGTTTCTGACCCTGAGCTTTTATTAATAGTGCTTCAGTTTGAAGTCTCCAGGTGCATTTATCATCATAGCATATCATAATAAGAGCCCCGCTGCTCTTATTACAGCATTTCTGATACAAAATAAGAAAAGAACTTCAGATAAAAGATGGTAATGGAAGAAGAGGCTACTGGTGTACCAGAGGGTAGTAGATACTGGGGAACTGTGATATGCTTGGTCAGGCTGAAGAACAGTCAAAGAGGCTTGAAATTCCAATATGTAAGAAGGGATAGGAATGGGATGTGCAATGAGATATAGATCTTGAGGGCGAGGCAAATGGACAGGCATCCAAAAGCTGTGCTCCTCCTACCACTTCTGATGGTGTAGGGGCAAAATTATACATAAAGTTCTTTAGGACCACTCTTGCTTTCTTAGTATCCAGTAATTTGTTAGGTTTTTTTTTTGGCGGGGGGAGGCAGTGCAGAATAAGATTATGTCATTGGAAGCAGAAAGTTGGAAATTGTTCTTTTCTTATATATTTCCCATAAACATGTTCAACCTGTGTCTGACCCAGGTTTCATGAGCCCCAGGATAGTTATGAATGCATCCAACACAAAAATTCATGAAATGACTTAAGAAGATAA
This sequence comes from Microtus ochrogaster, assembly GCF_000317375.1. Classification (NCBI taxonomy): domain Eukaryota; kingdom Metazoa; phylum Chordata; class Mammalia; order Rodentia; family Cricetidae; genus Microtus; species Microtus ochrogaster. The sequence continues at coordinate 56,844,346 of NC_022015.1, read as the reverse complement.
GAGGTTTTTTTCTTTGTGTGTGTGTGTGAGTGTGTGTTTGTTGATAGCTCAATTGTGTGGTTATCAAGTGTTCACTTTATAGATAATGTAAAGTCCAAAGAGTATATAAGTAGAATGAGCAGAGATACAGCACACTTGAAAGACTGTACATGCCAAACCCGTGATGTCTGTGAAGCAGAGAAAGTAAGCTCCCAGGTAATAACCTGACTCCTCATGCTCCTAATCTTTCAACCTGTCAATCTCCCATGAAAATCCTAGGTGACTGCCATTGACATCATGCTTAATGGAGAAAAACTGAAAGTATTTCCCCAAAGACCAAGAGAGAGAGGTAGGATGTCTGCTTTTGTCTGTCCTATTCAGTATTATATTGGAGATAGCATCCAGGACAGTCAGATAAAAAAGTTAAAATTGATCAAGCATTATGTTGACAAGAAGTCAATGTGTGTGTGTGTGTGTGTGTGTGTGTGTGTGTGTGTGTGTGTGTATAAAATCTAGGGAGTCTCTGTCCCAAACCACAAACTATTGGAACTGGAAAGAAGTTTGCCACATTAGGGTACCCCTATCTACTAACTACAAGGACTCCTGAAGTGATCCTCAAACAAGTTTAAATTCTTTGAGTAAAGTAATGAGATACTACTTTTCTTTCTTTTTTTTTTTTTGACCCATTCATGGCTATTTAATTTTTGTAGCTGGCATAATTTTAGTTTCAATTTCTGGTTGTTTTCTACAAGTTTACAGTCTGAGAGTAGAATTTATTTTGTATTCTACAATTTGTTAATTCCTCCAATGTTTTGATATGTTTTTAAATGGAATTTCATTGAGTCTCCCCTGAGAAAACTCATGATACCAGTGAAACAAAGACACAAAGTTATAAACCAAGTACAAAACTGAGCATCATAGAAACATGAGATGAAGAGATACTACTTTTCTATCATTATGATAAGACACCATTTGTTTGATTTAGACTTTTGGCTTCAGAAGGGTCAAGTCCTTCATGGTAGAGCAAAGGCATGGCAACAGGAACAGCTGCTAGATTACGTCTTGGTGAAAAGGCATAAAGACAGAGAAAGAGACCCACTGGGAATGGCCTGGCCTTTTATAACCTCAAAGCGCACCCCCAGTGACACACCAACTCCAGCAAGGCCACACCTCCCAGTCCTTCTCAAACAGTTCCACTGAGTGGGGACCAACTATTTAAATATTTGAGTGTTTGGAGGCCAGTCTCTTTCTGACTACTACGTTAAGCTATAGATTAATGAGGTAGTAGTACGTGATATGTCAAAGTTGAGCCTTGACAATATGCTAAGTGAAAATAAGTCAGGCACAAATATTCTATAGTGTGAACTTGTAGCTCTTGTGGACATGAAATTTTCAGGAAATGTGACCACACAGAGACATCAAAGGGGAGAGGCCTGTAGGAGCTAGGGTAACCAGACATGAGGAGTCTGTTATTGGACTTGATGGTAGATAGACTATGAACAAAAGCTCCACTGAGCTGTATGCTCAGAACTGGTGACTTTTATAGCAGATGAACTACATTGGAAACAAAAATTCTGCATGGAACCTGGATGTTTCATGGTGCAGTGAAAATCATGGTTTGGATTGCAGCATGCTTCCACATCAAGGAGACTGGAGTCTCAGCAGTCAAGGGTACCTGAGAAAGTTTGGGGGGGCTCAGAGATGACGTAGGGTCATCCCTTCTGATTTTGCTATCATGAAAGCTTTGGGGATTTAAATTCAGTATGTGTTTTGGTGATAGAGGCAACCATATTCCCAGATTCTTGTCTTCAGTTTCTGTGTTGGGAGGTAGAACGGAAGCACCCACTTGGCAGGCACTAATACAGCTAAGGATGCAGCCCTGGAGCCACCAACTACAGAAGGTGTCCCTGAATTGTCCAGGTCATCATTATGAAAGCTCTGCCAGAGGGGTACATGGGAGTAAAGGAGAGGGAGTTGTGGGGTCACTGCTTGAACAGAGCCTTGAAGGTGCTTATTTAACCCTTCCACAAAGCCCCCTCTCTTTATTGTGTCTCTATTTAATCTAACTAGAAAGTTTTCCCATCCTTCAACTACAGTCAGATAAGTGAACACAGTGCAGGAGGCTCCTACTAACACACCCCTCCCTGCCCCAGCCATAGGGATCCTTCCTGCTTCCCCACTGTGCTGGTATTGCCCCCTACAGCCCACTCTGCCTTTGTACCCGCTACCTTTCTGACTAAATTTTTTGTCATTTCTCTGCCTACTCATTTTTTAAGCCTAAATTTAGAGTCATTTCCTGGGGTGCCTGCTATCCTTTCCACACTCAGGCTTGGCTCCCTCTGAGCATACTGTCATTGAAGCACTGTTGGTGTAACACTAGATTGGGGACAAAACTTCTTGCTGCTGCTCCCGGTCCTTCTTAGCAAAACCTGATGCATTCTGACCCTTCAGTACTTGCTTTCCAGAACTGTTCTTGGACTGTGAGCATTCCTATGACTGTGTGTGAACTGTCACAGACAGACTAAAGACCACCTCCAGAAAGTAGATTAAAATCCCAGAACATCTGTTAAAGAAGTCAAGTGTAGACTCTATTTGTAGGTCTGGTAAAAAAGATTTCTTTTTTTCAAATCTGTTACTTCTAGAGTAACTTAGAATCTCATTACAATGAGGAAAGAGGAGTGTTTCCTACCAATCAATGAATAGGGTGAAATTAGATCAAACATTTAATGTAGCTACTCAAATGATAGCATCTAATATATTAAGGAAACCTAGAATTAAAAATTTGTGTGAGCCAGGCATAGTGGAACACTCTTTGAATCCCACTACTCAGCTGTGTAAAACTCTTTGTGAGTTTGAGGCCAGCCTGGTCTAAGTAGTGAGTTCCATGCCAGACAGGGCTACACAGTGAGGACCCTATCTCAAAACAACTCAAGTGACTCAATAATAGCAAACATGCCCAAAGTTTCTATCAGTCATTTCTTATTTATTGAATAGTACTTTATACCTATATGAGGCATATTTTATTCATTATTAAAATAAATGCATGCATATATTTTTTTAAACAACAGCATTCCAGGTATTGGGGATCTAGCGTTTAGATCCTAGTCTTTACAATATGTCACCCTGCTAAAAGAGAATCTTTACCAGAAATAAGGCATAGGGGAGGAAATAGGGTAGAGCAGTATTTGTGACAGTGGCTGCTAGAGTTTGGATCTTGAGTGTGCCCAAAGGCTAAAGAGTTAATCCTTTGTCCCCTGGTAGCCACAGTTGGGAGGAGGTAGAACCTCTAAGAGTAGGTGTTGTCAGAGGCCTTTTAATTATTGAGGGCCTTCTCTTCAAGGGTATTGGAAGACACTGGACCCCGCTTTGATCCCTCTTGTTTTCCGGACACACACTGAATAGGTTCTCTCAGCCCCAGGCTTCTGCCAAGATTGGCTCACCCAGGCACAAACTCAAAGCAACAGAGCCAATGGATTATGGGCTGGAAGCTAGGAAAACCAAAATAATCCTTTTTTTTTTCTTTAAAACTTGATGATGGCAGTATTTCAGGATAGTGTCAGCAAGCTGACGACCCAGGCTCTTCGGATTGTGTTTGGCTGAATACTCAATGGCTTTCCTTTGGCACAAGTAGATTTGGCTTTACCAGGAAGATTTGTCAGATAAAAATGAAGGCCTTTAATCCTATCCCAGCACTCAGGAAGCAGAAGCAGGTGGATCTCTGTGAGTTCCAGGCTAGCCTGGTCAACAAGAGCTAGTTCCAGGACTGGCTCCAAAGCTACAGCAAAACCCTGCCTGAAAAAAAGAAAGGAGGAGGAGGAGGAAGAGGAGGAGGAGGAGGAAGAAGAGAAGGAGGAGGAGGAAGAGGAAGAGGAAGAGGAAGAGGAAGAGGAAGAAGAAGAAGAAGAAGAAGAAGAAGAAGAAGAAGAGGAAGAGGAAGAGGAAGAGGAAGAGGAAGAGGAAGAGGAAGAAGAAGAAGAAGAAGAAGAAGAAGAAGAAGAAGAAGAAGAAGAAGAAGAAGAAAAAGAAAAAATCTCATAAATTGAGGGTAGAATGGAGACATTGGGAAGAAGTTGATCAATTTTTGTTTACAATTAATGTATTGACTTGGCATGGTGGTTCATACCTGTAATCCCTAGTCTTGGGATGCTATTAGTTTGAGTCCATCCTGGTCTACAGAATGAGACACTGTCTCAACCCTCCCTTCCAGAAACAAGTTCAAGAGATTTGTTGGATATCAAGGTGACTGCAGCTAACAGTGTTGGTGTATATGTGAAAATTGTGTATATGTATAAATATTTATAAATGTGTATATATGTATATACAGTATGTATATATATGTAAAATATATGTATATGTGGTATATATGTGAAAACTGTTGAGAGTAAATAATATTCAAAAAATGTTCTTTCCACATTCAAAAAATCATTATGATGACATGATGCTTACATTAAACAGCTTATTTTACCCAGCACACAATGTGAACATACCTCAGAACATCATGGCATATGCCATAAACCTATACAATTTTGATGAACAGTTAAATAAAAATATTATTGATTAGAGAGGCTATCATCAGATCTAGTTAATTTAATTTGATCTTAAGGTCAACAAACATAAAATACATACTAAAGGTATTTTTCCTATTGATAGTAAGATTGTGTATTAGACTGGTGAATTAATTCTTGATAAATATTCATCAAAAAGATATATATATATATATATATATATATATATATATATATATATATAGAGAGAGAGAGAGAGAGAGAGAGAGAGAGAGAGAGAGAGAGAGAGAGAGAGAAAGTGGTCAGATCAAACATAGCACTGCATTGCCATTTTTGATAGTAGTGAACTTGGAAGAAATATAACAGTATTTTTGAATGTGCACTCATTTAATTTCTATGGGAATCTATGCAAATTCTGGGTGATGTAGGAAGTCAGGCATACACAGCTTTGGTGCCTTCATTTTCTATGATACACTTAGCAAATTCAGTGCCAATACATTCCACTAATTCCCCAGACTCAGGAGCCATGGTGCTGGGTGGATGCGTGTGGCTCATTTCCTGTGGTTTCCAGCTTAAGACAGTCCTAAGTCATTAGCAAGCCAGAGCATTTGATGCGTATGCTGTGCCCATGTTTCATGTAAAAAAATTATTATCTTTTCTTGCCACCAAACAATGCATATTAATTACTTGAGGAAAATAAAAATATGGGGATAAGCAGAATATAAGCTGTAATTCTTGTAATTCTACAACTAAAAGTCCACAATGTTATTAGAGTTATACTGTCTAAATTTCCAGATAATTGTCTAAATATATATATATCTTCTAACTATATGTATTTTTATAAAATTTAGGTTACATAAACCAGTTTATGCTTTTAAAAAGCATGAGAAACAACTCTTCACGTTCATATTTTTATAATTTCATAGTGTTCCTTTATGCACATGAACTATAATCTATTTAATTAATCCCCTATTGCTTGACATTTAATTTTTTTCCAATTTTTCAAAAGTGCAAGCAACGTGGTAATGAATAGAACTGCAATTAAATCTTTGCACACATCTTTTTATATTCCAAGGATACACTCAGCAGATTGAAATTGTGAAGTCAAATGGCATGGTTATTTTAAAAAATCCTTCAATATATATTAGCAAATTGCCCTTCTGAAAGTGTCTGTCTTTATGCCCTTCCTCCTACTTGAGTGCTGCCTCTCTGTATCTTAACCACAGTCACTAGAACGCTGAAAGTATCTTTACATATTTGGCAGACAAAAATTATTTCTTGTGAGTGCTAAAGCTCTCACTCTGCCTACAAATTCAGGGTCTTCTTTGGATCTAACTTGCCATGTGTGTACTGTCAAGAGTATGTTTGCCAATGTATTTGGTTTGTTTTTCATGGCTGTTTCCCGTATTACCATGCCTGCAAATTGTATATAAATATTGCAGATTTTATAGCTACTTGCATATATATATGGGGGGAATACTTTTAACTTCTTCAATAAGTCTTTACTACTATGTATTTGTGGGGGGACAATGAGGGGTAGAAATGGGACAAGTTCTATTCCTCAGATATTACCCATTTGCCACATCATAATAATTAAATAAGTAACCTCATCTGTACTTTATAAAGTTGAAAGCTGATCCCAGTCATTGCGAACCTCGGATTGTGTTCTGTGAGAACATACTGATCTAAGTGGTTAAGCAACTTTTTGTGGCTGTGGAGAAATCCAAGTGCTATAGGAGATGAAATCATTTGCAAAGGACTCTTGATTCCCTCATAAAGTGAAAAGCGGCACAAATTTATCATTTGGCTGTTAGCGTGACCCTCTGAGAGCCATCTGGTCACCGTCACCCTTCCTTCAAGCCTTGAACTTCTTGGAAAATTCTGAGAAAAGACCTGGAGTGTGGGGGACAAGAAGAAAGCACTTCCTAGCGTCCCCTAAACGGGAAAGAACGCTGAAAGTGCTCTACATTTCACACTCTAGGTGACTCAGAAAAATGATCTTCTAACAAAGCCAATGAAAATGCCAGCATGGATGAGAAAGGGGCTCATGAAGTCCCTCCCCTCGCTTGGGAGCTACTGACAATTGGAGGCTCTGGGAGAGGTCAGGTTTTCTCAGGGACTTAGTCCCTGAGAGGCTGCCCACTCTCCAGGAGGTTCTCCTGGACGCAGGCACATCTGGGCAGCACTCCATAGACTCAGTGGTTTCTAAAAAGGAGCTCAGGGAGTTCAGCAAAAGCCTGCGGGGAGGGGTAGAGGTAAAGGAAGAATTACAGAGAAAGTAATGGGAGTGAATTTGATCAAAACACATTATATTCCGTGTACGAAATTCTCAACTCAAATTATAAAAGCCAGGTTGTAGGTCCTCTACTCTCTCCCTTTGGTCTGTACTTTTGCTTTTATGATCTGCAATGTTACTTTTGGTACTGTGCTCAGGAGTGCAATCTGAACTCGGGGATTGTGATACTTCCATCCTCCTTCCTTTCACTCGGGATTGCTTTGGCCCTTCAGGGTCCCTGCGTCCATGTGCATTTCCGTGTTGTTTTTTCTAAGTCTGTGGCGAATGTCACGGGGTTTTGACGGAGACTGTGAGGAGCCCTAGCTCTGCACCGGTAGCTGGTAGAACAGCCATTCTCATGGCACTGACGCTGTCACTTTCATGCTACTTTCTTCTATTTGTTCCGTTTCCCCCCCTCTAGTATTTTGCGATTTTTATTTTAAGGGTCTTTCACTTTCGGAATTAAGCTTCTTCCTGGGTACTTTTCTGAAATGATTCTGAACGTGTTTATTTTCCAGGTTTCTGTCTCAGCATCGCTGTTATGAGTCTGCAGGGAAGCTGCAGCTTTTGTGTGCTGCTGCTTTGCTGCAAGTGTTTATCAGTTGTAAGCGTGTTCTGCTGGAGCCTGTAAAGACTCTTGAGTATAATGCATCATCTATAAAACGGGATCATTTGACTCCTCTCATCCCTATTCCTAGCCCTGTTTCTTTATCCTGTGCTTTTGTTCTAGCAGACACTTCAAGCAGTGTATTGAATAAGAGGAGAGAGAGCTGACAGCCTGTCTCACTCCGAATTTTAGAGGAAATGCGTTTAGCTTTTGCTCCTGTAGTGAAATACTGGCTATGGATTTGTCAGAGATAGCATTTATTGTCTTGAGTTCTGCTCTTTCTATCTCTGATTTTTTTCAGGGATTCTATTAAGAAGGGATATTGAGCTTTGTTGATGGCTTTTTATAAATCTATCGAGATGGTCATGTGATTTCTGACCTATTGGGATATTATAATGCAATTAATTTCCATGTGCTAGACCATCCTTGTATCCCTAGGATGGAAAAAGATGAACACTTTTCAGTCTGCTGGTATTTTATTGAGGATTGTCAGTCCTATGTTCATTAGGGAAATTGGTCTGTATTTTTCTTTTATGCTGTATCTCTATCCAGCTTTGGTTCTGGGATAATACTAAGTTCATAAAATGAGTTTTATAGCATTATTTCTTTGTCTGTTTCATGAAATAATTTGAAAAAAAATGGTGACAATAATTACTTAAGTGTCTGGTAGGATCCAGCAGTTTACTTGGCTTTTTAAAATTGGGACATGCTATTATTACATAAATATTATTTTTTGATATTTTCTTGTACTTGTTTATACTTGCCTTGTGTCCTTGAATATGATCTATATTTGAAGAAAATTCCATGTACTGAATGAACAGAATGTATGTTCTGGCTGTTGATGAAATATTATGTAACTATCAATTAAATCCATTTGATCTTAATAACTTTGATGTTTCTTGTCCCTTTTATGTATGAATTACCTGTCTATTGGTGAGTTGGACATTGAAGCTAGCCACTATTATAGTGTTGAGGTCAACATGTACTTTTGCATTCATTAATATTTGTTTCTGTGGAAATGTGTGCACTAATATTTGCTATGCATGCTTAGAATTGTTATATTCTCTGATCTTTCTTGTATAACTAATTTTAGCTTAATGTCTGATTTCTCAAGCATCTATTCACTTTTGAGTTCTACTTCTTGGGAATATCTTTTTCCATCCTGTAGAACAAATACAGTTCTACAGCTGTATTTATTTATGTCAGTGTAATGTGGGTCAAGGCTTTTAATCCGATAATGCTAGTTTCTATCTTTTGACTGAAAAGAAATAAGAACATCAAACTCAGAATTATCATTGAAAAGTTATCCATTATTCCTGTCATCTGGTTGTTCTGTAGTCTTTGTTTAGTATTACCCTAATGACCATGTACTTGCCTAGTGTTCTAGCACAATTTATTCTTTTTTTTATTGTATTGGTTTTTAGTGTTTATTTTAAGTATTTATTTATGCATATATGCTTTACTCTGTTTAAAATGTTATAAAAATATATCATTTCCCCCTTTCCCTTTCTTTCCCCCACCCTCTCTAATGTACCCCACCCCTTGGTCCCTTTCTCCCTGGCCTAATAGACTTTTATTGTTTTCTCCAATTGTCAGCTTCTTTCATGTATTTTCTGCAGTGTTAGCTTAGTAATCATGAATTCCTTAGATTTTGTTCATAGTGAAAGTTTTTTCTTTCTCAATTATGAGGGATGGCTTTGCCGAATACAGTAATCGGAGGAAACAATTATTCTCTTTCATAGATTAAAATATATCATGGCATACCCTCTTTACCTTTAGAGATTCTCTTGAGAATTCTGCTATTGTTCTGTTGGGTTTTTCTTTAGATGTAATGTCATGCTTATAGCTTTCAAGCTCTTTTCTTTGTTCTGCATATTTAGTGTTTTATAAAATGGGGAGATTCTTTTCTACTCTTAACAGTTTGGTGTCTAAAGTATTCCTCTACCTGGATGGACATCTCTTTCTACATACTTGGGAAACTTTCTGCTATATTTTATTGAATATGTTTTCTGTCTTTTTAGTTTGTACCCCTCACTGTTCTATGCTTATGATTCATAAATTTGGTCTATTAGTAGCTTTCCAAAGATCTTACATATTCTCCTTATTCTTTATTATGTTATTCTTTGAATGCTCTAATTCATGGCTTATCTTCAGGCTCTGATAGTTTGTCTTCTGCTTAATCCATTCTTTTGGTCAGACTTTCTACTGAATGTTTTATTTGACTTCTTGAGCTTCTTATTTCCAAAATTTCATTTTGGCTTTTTCCTTGGTATTTCTATGTTTCTAGGCTGTAACTATAACCCCCTATACTGTGTTCTGCATTTCATTCTGTAGTTTACTTACATTCTCTTTAAATACATTCAGGAGTCTATTTGTGATTTCTTGTTGAACATTTAATCATTCTTTGAGTTTTTTTTTTTTACCTGGGATTTTGTTGATTTCATACTCATTGAAATCTATTACCACAACCCTGCTTTTATGGGAGTCACACTGTCTTCATTTATCACACCTAGGGTGTTTCTGTATTGGCACCTGCACATCTGGGACTAAGTTGTTGGCGGGATTTTAAACCACTGTATCCTTTCAGTTGAAGTATTTGTAATATTTTAGTGTGGCTGGGTTGTTATATAGCTTTAAGGCATATACAGTTTGTCCTCGTGGACTAGAGGGGTAACTTCGTGTTCTTGCTTGTGCTGGGGCACAGTGGTTCTGAAACGTTGCTGCCTGTGTATTCCTTGGCCATTTCTTGCCCACCCCCTTCCACCTCTTGCTTGGTAGCTAGGTTCCTATTTTAGTGTTTGGGTAGGGAAGTGAGGGTATGTGGGGCTTTCCATGGTTCTGAATCAATACTTTTTCTCCCACGACAAAGAGCTTCTGCAACTCAGTTGAGAACAATTGTCAGACACTTGCTCTAGATTCCCAGAGTAAGATATGGAGAGAGGAGCTGTTGACCGCAAAACCACCTAACTTCAGTCCTAGCAGGGATCTTGGCACTTTTTTGGTGGGATGCTGGAAGAAAGAAAGATTTTTTTCCTGACACTTGTACTCAATGCAGACCCGAGGCTTCCTGTGTAGTTAGACTGTAAAACTGTCCAGTGGTGAGTCCAGTGTTAATTGTGTTTTGAGTCTCCATGGGTTCCCCTCATCTCTTTGATGGTCAGTCCTCCCTCTGCTGTGTGTCTTTGGTCTCTTGATATCTAACCTCTCTTTCTGCTCTCTGATTTGTCTGGAACTGAAGACACAGTACCCGTTTCCTGGTGATCTCTGTGTTTATGCTGGTTTTCGTCCTCTGCAGATACCACATTCATTTTGTATTTGAAGCTGAATGTGATGCCAGTCTCTCTCTTGTTTGGTTCCACTTTCTAAATCGTCTTTGTTTCTTTGGCACTAGATTTTAATGCCTGCACTGCATCATCTGTCTCAGAGTGTGAGATGCACTCCAGCCCTTTCCCTATGACATGCAGTAGTGGATGCCATTCCCCGACTTCCCTATGTCATTCCCTGAGTCACTTACGTCATTCCCCGAGTTCCTTATGTCATCCCCTGAGTTCCTTATGCCATTCCCCGAGTTTCTTATGTCATCCCCTGAGTTCCCTATGTCATCCCCCGAGTTCTTTATGTCATTCCCTGAGTTCCCTATGTCATCCCCTGAGTTCCTTATGTCATTCCCTGAGTTCCTTATGCTATAGAGAGTTCCTGACCCCATTTCATGATTTCTCATGAAACTCAGCACTTAGTGTCTCCAAAGAGGAGAAAGGTCTTCATGCCGAGGCAAGCCTTTTGTAATGTTGTCTTTCCTTCAGGAAAATTAGCGAATAAAACTACCAAGGTAGATACCTACCTTCATTTCCAGTAAATGGCTCAATTTTTCTTACTCCAGATAGCACAGGCTACACTATTATGGAATAATCTTTTTGCACTCTATGAAGATGTATTATTCTGATTGGTTTAATAAAAAGCTAAATGTAATAGTTAAGCATAATTTCCAGGCACAGAGGATGCTGGGAAGAAGGACAGAGATGCCAGGAGATGCAGAGCAAATAGCATGGTCAATACAGAGTAAAGGTGACTGAGCCTCATACAAGTACCTAGATTAAAAGATATGAATTAATTTAAGTTATGAGAGTTAATTAGAAACAAGCCTAAGATATCAGCTGAGCTTTCATAATTAATAATAAATCTCCATGTCATTATTGGGGAGCCAACAGTCTCTACAAAAAAAAAGTACAACTACACAACATAATCCTCATTGCTAAGCAACTTTCAAGTAGATGATTATCTAAATGCATTAAAATGTGAAGTGTTTTCTCAAGGAGGCTGGGCTGCATCTTACTGCAGTCCTCACAATGCTTCGTTGACCCCAGCACCATGTATGACTGAACCAGCCTTTAAAGTAAGCAGAACAAACATCTACACTCTGCAGTCAACCCTCTGTCTATACTTCTCACTGCCCACCAACTTCTAGCCCGTCTCTTCTTCAGATTATAGCATAATCTAATCACGTTCAATAGACACTAACTCTTAGTACCATCATCAGCTTGGTTCCTCGAGTTTCAGCATGTGTGTTTGGGGAGAATACAGATATTCTCTACTTGTAGGCAAGCTCTGTCATGCACACGCTGTGTTACTCTGCTGCTTCTCTTCTTTCTGTCTTGGTTAATTCACCTGGAAAGTTAAGATTAGAATATTGGGAATATGCCCAAGAGAGGCCTTATCATACAACAAAAGTATATGCTCTACAATGTTCATAGCAGCATTGTTTGTAATAGCCAGAACCTGGAAACAACCTAGATGCCCTTCAATGGAAGAATGGATGAAGAAAGTATGGAAT
>NC_022015.1:56824734-56831304 GCF_000317375.1 Microtus ochrogaster | reverse complement strand
TGAACAGATCACCCAAAGGAAGTTCTTTACTTCCAACCATTTTCACCTGCCAGAGTAGGACTCGGCCATTGATAAATTTAATAGAGGCCTGAGTCTCAGTAGTTTACCCTGAAGCAACACCTGGTTGTAGGAAGAACCATAAAACTGAGATTATCTGAACACCACCCAAGAACAGACCATGCAAAGGAAATGCCTAACATTGCAACCTCTGTAGATGGGACTACCTGCCAGCACACACTCACCAGGACACCCCTAGACAAAGGTCAGCCAATCAGGGGTCCTGAACCTCAGAAATCCCTCACCCCCACTTTTACTACTATAAAAACCCAACTCTAACTGAGCTCAGGGCTCTCCTTTTATTCCAATATGTTGGACATGCAGAGAGACCGAGTTTGCAAACTTGCATAAAATAAAGGCTCTATGCTTTTACATTCGGGACTCGGTCTCCTTGTTGGCTTTTGGGGGACTTCATGGATTTGGGCATAACAGTCCATACAGGGCATTGGAAAGATTCGGAATGAATGTGTAGGAAGGTCTTAGAACATTGCTTGGGAAGAAGCCAATGTAAGCATTATTATCATCAATTTTCTTAATCTTTAATGCATATTATGTTGCACTGTTGTTGGGTTTTATTGTCTTATTAATGACAATCATACCTATGAAACAAGTGTTTCTGAGGAGATAAACCAAGTGACTTTGGTAACCCTGATTCAAATCTAGGCTGTCTTCATTTTGCTCTGTTTCAAAGAGGAGGTTCATCTTTACTTTGAAAGTTTTTCGTCATTTTATCATTCTGCTGTATTGGTTTAGTAAATGATTTAGAACATGTTCCATCTTTTTGTCTATTCTGAAAGAGCTTAAATAGCATATAAATTGCCTATTTCTCAAACATTGAATAAAATATTTCTTATAAAATTATTTGGGCTCTAACATTCTCTTAGATGAAATTCTACTGAATTTCATTTTTTCCTCTTAGAACCAGGGCAGAGTCTTGATTTGAATAATGGAAACATCATTTTCCTTATGTATAGCAATGAGATAGGAGGGGATAGGGAAGGGGGTTGGAGCAAAGGCCTTTATTTAATAAGTCACTGTAGGATCACCAGCAGATAAGGCTTGATTTGAGGAGAGGGTAGGGGGAGTTAAAGGGTGTAGGGAACAAATGAAGTTACCAAGAAAACTGACTTTAATTCACTCCTGACAAGGTGGTTCTTGTGGGCCAGTGACCCCAGCCCCTTCTAATAAGGCTTTAAATGGGGCTTTCAGTAGCTGAAATGGAGTTGAGGAGGGAGCCTTTGTATTTAGTCACAAACAAAACACAACGAAAACAGATTCCTAGCCAGGCAGTAGTGGTGCACGCCTTTAATCCCAGCACATGGGAGGCAGAGGCAGGCGGATCTTTGTGAGTTCGAGACCAGCATAGGCTACAAGAGCTAGTTCCAGGAGAGGCTCCAAAAACTACAGAGAGACTCTGTCTCAAAAAAAAACAAAACCAAAAACAAAACAAAACAAACAAACAAAAAACCAAAACAACCAACCAGATTCCTAGAACTCAGGGGATGGGACATTTTTGGAAGTCCTTTTGTTTTTTCCGTCCCTGGGAGGGAATTGTTATGCAGAGTAATGCCAACAGCCTTTCCCAGCAATAAAAACAAGGACAGGCTTCAGTAGTCCTGGGACAACCAAGCCTCAGTACCCCATTCATTCAGAGAGCAAGGGGAATCCCATTTTAGTGATTAGCTGTTGTTGGTCAAAATGGGATCATTAGTAACAGCAAACCAAAGTCTTTTAAAATGCCTGCTCCAATCTACCTGTGCATTCTGATGTCTTACAGGCACATCCACCCCACCCTCCACCAGCCTCATCCTTGGGCTGGCCATGTTTGGTCAGGACTTTTTCCTTCAGTGCCCTTTGCACAAACAGCTTCCCCTGCTTGGACTGACCCCTCTCCCTCCCTTGCTTCCCACTTGGCATTCACGTTTTTTCTACTACTTAGTGCCAGTACTATAATGCCAATGAAAGGCTTCCCAGGCCAAAATTGCTAAAATTGCTTTTGTGTTTTGCTGGGGGTTTATAGCATTCAGAACTTTTTTTTTCTGCAGAGTGAGCTCTCTGCAAGCTGTGGCTACAATTTATTTATTTTTGCATCTTCCCTTAATGGCAATAGATAGTGAACAGCAGATAACAGACGTTCAAAACAGTTAGCTGTGAGTGCAGGTAGGAAATGATTCCCCACTAAAGGTGGCTGTTGTGCACAGCTGCCACGGGGTGGGAACAAAGAGGCAATTCCAGAGCAGCTCTTTTTTGTTGTTGTTTGTTTGCTTGCTTGCTTTTGAGACAGAGTTTCTTTGTAGCTTTGGACCCTGTCCTGGGACTAGCTCTTGTAGACCAGGCTGGCCTTGAACTCACAGCGATCTGCCAGCCTCCTGAGTGCTGGGATTAAAGGCGTGTGCCACCACTGCCTAGCTCGGAGAAACTCTTGACAACAGACTTTATTTCCTGTTCTGTTGGGGGAAGCTCCCGCCTACCTCTGCCAAGACAGGGTTTCAGGGGTTCTTTGTGTAACAGCTCCTACCACTAGGGAGGGGCAGACAGGAGAGTCTCTGGAATGTGGTAGTGACTGTTCTTGCTGAATCAGTGACCTCCAGGCTCAGTGGCAGACCATCTGAAAAGGTAAGATTAAGGATAGAAGAAGGTACCTGACCTCTAGCCTTCCTATGCATACACACACGTGAGCACCCACGGGCTCTGCATTCAGCTCCACTTTTCTGCCATCTTGTCACTACTGTAACTGTGTGCCATTTGCATGTGCTTGACAGCTTCTTTGGCAGAGTAGGGAGGCTGTTTAGAGGGTAGTAACTGCTTTGGCAGAATTAGTGTAAGTTGCTGGGTATCTTGCCTTCCAGCGGGAGACACTGGCCTTTTCTGTGTGGTGAGAATATTGGAGGACTTCACTTGATCTTAGTCAAAATGCCATGGAGTGGCTCCTCGGAGGAGGAGCAGAGTCAATGTACCCATGCTGCATTTTTGTAACCCACAGGCTTGCAGTGGCTTGAGCTCACATTCAGTGGTATAAGCAGTTGACAGGGAGTGAGGGAGACACTCTCCCAGCTGTCTGGTGACATGCAGTGAGACCGCAGAGTGGGCTTCTCTAGACCTGACACCAAAAGCATGATCCATCAAAGAGAAACACTGCAAAGTTGGCCTTCATCCAAACTAAAACCTCTGATCTCTGGAAGTTCCCGCCCTGAGGATGAAAAAAAAAAAATCAAACTACAAAGTGGAGAACATCTGAGAAACCACATATTTGACAGTGGACCATAGTCTAGAACCAATACGAGCCCAAAGAGGGTAAAAGACATTAATGGACAGACATTTGCTAAAGATCTGTAGCTGGCATAAAAGCACAGGATGTCTGTCATTGTTATCCCTCATGACGGGATATCCGCCATCATTATCCATCATAACAGGATGTCTGTCATTATTATTCCTCATGGAAATGCAAGCTCATTCCACGATGAGGCTCTACCACACAGCTATCAGAATGTCTACCATGAGAAAGAGTAGCAGCATCCATTGCAGCAGGGAGAAAAATAATATGGTCACTTGAGAAACTAAGTGGACAGATTAGATAGATAGATAGATAGATAGATAGATAGATAGATAGATAGATAGATAGATAGATCAGTTAGTGGGATGTTTTAGCTTTTTTTTTGTTTCAAAATCATAGTTTTAAGAACCAACACCATCTCATATATTTCAACCAGTGGATTATTTGCTGTGATTCAAAATTTGGTGGTGATTTTTATTTTCCTATGACAATAAAATTCATATACTTTGAAATAGATAAATGTTGCTATTTGCATCATTCCTAACAATTATCATGTCTTTTCTAATATCTCCCCCTTACCTTTCTACAAGTAATCCCCACTCTGCCTTTTTTCCAGCATAGATTACCATTATCTTTCTGAGCTCTTTCTACACATTCAATGTATGCTTTACTGAGATCATGTAATGGGATGTGTTCAGGATCATTTGTTTTCTTGCATGTGTGTAGTTTGTTTTTACTGCTTAGACCTGTTCACAATTTGTTTTGCCTTATTTTGATTACTTTGAAGCTATTTCAAGTTTTCTGCTTTTATGGATAAGTTGGTATAAATATTCTTATAACAATATTTTTGTGTGTCTGCATTTCTTTTCCTGATGCTGTGATAGAATACACAGATAGAAACAACTCAAGGTGGAAGGTGTATGGTTAAAGAGACAGCACATCATGGTGTGAAAGTCAAGGTAACAGGAGCCTGAAGCAACTGCCCACTTCACGTTCATGGTTAGGTGTGGAGGCCCAAAAATGTGAGCCTATTTCCACCTTGTCTGAAGGTCAGAGAGTTTCATCTTGTTCAAAGTTGTTGACAACAAGAATGGCTACACACCCTCACCTCAGATGAGGTTGCTTAATGTTTTGGACATTTAAATGGTCTGTATAGGTAGATCCACTTCACCCTGACTGAAAGTCACAGAATTCAAGCACATTTCTGTTCCTTCCTTTGAATTAAGAGGTTTGACCTTAGGAGTGGTTGCCTTCAGGATACTTGGTCTAGGATGAGTTCATTGCCTAAAGAACAGAATGATTTTCTTAAGAATTAATGACTTGATATCTCAAGTATTGAAGCAAGTAGCTGTTCTAGTTGCCCTTTGTATCATGTTAAAGCAGTCTTTTGTCTTCCCCCTGTTGTATTTGGGTATAAAAGTGTATGGAAAATTAAATGCAGGGATTTCACTATTCACTGGAACTCCCCCATACTATCCTATATTTCTGTTTTATTATTTTCACTTGTGTCTTCGTTCTTTTTACTAATTTTTCTAATCCCCATGCCCCTATCCTAGTAAGTGATATACTTGCTGAAGTAGGTCTCCAGCAGTCAGGAAGAAGAAAAAATTGAATGCATTCTGTTACAGCCGTTCTGGATCTTCCCTCTTGATTAATGTAATGCCCCCCAGACAGACCCAAAGGCCAATTTCACAGGCAATTCTAGTTTCTGTCAAGTTGAAAATGAACTCTGTCACAATCTGCATTTTTTTTTTCATTTCTCTTAGGTCAATATAACAATTTAAGCTGGGAGTAGTAGTGCATGCCTTTAATCCTAGCACTCTACACTGGGAGTTCTAGGACAGCCAGAGCTGTATAGTAAGAACCTGTCTCAAAAACCCCAACTCCATAGAAAAGAGGAAAGAGAGAGAGAAAGGGAGAGAAGGAGAGAGGGAGAGAGGGAGGGAGAGAGGAAAGAAATGAAGGAATGAAGGAAGGAAAGAAAGAATGAAAGAAAGAAAACAATACAGTCAATGCTTGATTTTATAAGATATAGACAAAAAAATTTATAGTTACGAGAGTACTGGTTGTTCTACATCTTTGAAAATCCCTGGTCTTTCAACTTTCCTGTTGTTTTTAAAGTTAACTTTTCTTTTCATCCTTTATATATTTTTATTTTTTATGTTTTTGCTTTTTTTTTTTACAATTCTTACTGCCAGTGTGAAACTTTTCCAATTGGGAGAATGCCTACCATGTTACTATAATGTGTAATATCGTGGGCTGTGTTTGTGAGACCCTTTGAGATTGGGTAGTCCTCTTTGTCCTCAATATGCTTGAAATTCTCACTCTTCTTGACTTTTATATTGTTAAATGTTTTTTTTAAAATACTGATATTACTACATCCCATACACTTGGAAAGTTATTTTGAATGAAAACTTTGAATAGAATTAGCATTCCTCTATTTAGTGTTTGATAGATGTGAACTGTGAAGCCACTGGGACTTGATGTTTTATTCGTGGCCCCTGTACTCACATGCACATTATGCCACCCCATACATACTTCAATCAAATAACTTTAATTCCATTTTCATAGTTGCTAAGAGCTATGAGAAGTCCACCACTGTATTCCATCTGCAAGTTAGTGAACTAGGTCACTGCTGTGTTAAAAGTGTTGACAAATGACAGAAAGTACTGGGTCAGAAATGAAAGAGCTTGTGACTCAGGAAAGAACAGCAGTCAGAGAACAGAAGCTATGGAGGGGCTGGTGCCATCCTTTGCCTTACAGTGGGACACTGAGCCTGAGAATCGACCGCATTGCAGCAAGCAGTAGTCTTTGTTCAGATGAAGATATTACTCTATCCTCCGAGATTGCTCATCTCTCTCACACACAAACCTGGGAAATAGCTCAGGCAAAAAGCAGCCAAAGTCTGTGTTCCCAGCATGCCCAGCAAAACATCTCTCAGGTTGTCCAAAAGGTAAATGGGTAGAATTAGAGAAGATCATATTGAGTGAGGCAACCCAGACCCAGAAAGACAAACATCACACCCTAGTTCCAAATCTGTAGAGTTGAGTATATAATCAGGAGCAACACGGAAACCAGGAAAGTAAAAAGGTACTGTGGTAGTTTGAATGTAACTGGCTCCCATAATCTCATAGGAAGTGGTACAATGTTGATGGAGGAAGGTCATTGGTTAATTAAATAAAGAAGCTGCTTGCCCTGATAGGTTAAAACATAGGTGGGAGGAGTAAACAGAACAGAAT
>NC_022015.1:56819354-56823989 GCF_000317375.1 Microtus ochrogaster | reverse complement strand
TAGTGGGTTTTCCTTGTTGGAGGAGGTGTTTCACTGTTTGGGGGTGGGCTTTGATGTTTCCTATACTCAGGATACCACCCAATGTCTCAGTTGACTTCCGTTGCATACAAGATGCAGGATCTCACTCTTAGCTACCAATCCAGTACCGTGTCTGCTTGCATGCCTCCATCCTTCCCACCATGATGATAATGGACTGACCCTCAAAAACTGGAAGCAAGCCGAAATGTTTTCTTTATAAGAGTTGCTGTGGTCATGGTGTCTCTTTACAGCAATAAAAACCCTAACAAAGATGGGTACCATTGCAGGGGAGGGATAGGATGAGCAATGGAGAGGGGAATGGTAGAGCCTAAGTGATCTGAAAGTGATCTGAAGGGGAATATAAAAAAATGGGGGATCTAATTAGAGATGAAGAAGGGATATAAATACAGAAAAGGGAGTTAAAGTGATGTTAAGGATATCTTAAAATATCAAAAAGAATTATATTATTACCCATCTACTTAAAAATACCTATAATACATGTCAGTCAGTGTATAAACATGTGTGTATAGTTTAAATATTTTGTCATTTGGGCTAACAGTGCTTTCCCCAAGAGCCATAGACCATCTATCAAAAACCCCAACATCAGGTATGAAAAACCCTCTTCTGAATTGTTGGTCAGGGTTATTCAAGGGACTCCAAGAATACTATAAGATGTTGCTGTTGCTCTTGGATGCCCTCCAGAGTTGGAAGATAAGAACCCATTTCATAATACACCATGCACTTTGGACACAGGGCTCAGAGGTCCTGAGTTAGACTGACTAGAATGCTTCTCCTTGAAGCCTAACTCTCCTGATAGTAAAAGGCAGCATGCAAGTTTCCAAAGGAGGAAATCAATCAACAGTCCTTCCCAGATATGATACCTATGGTGCACAACAACCACCAGCATGGCCCAGTGGTGCTAAGGGTCTCATAATTGTGATAATTCCTTAGCGATAATCTACAGCTCTCTAATTGAACTTAAGATCCACTCAGTACAAGGGAAGTCTGAAAATATCATAAAGAATTATACTATTAACCATCTACCTAAAAATACCTATAATACATGTCAGTCAGTGTATAAGCATACATATATAATTAAAATATTTTGTCTGGCACTAGAAACCTAGCTACCCAGAGCTAGTGAAGTCATGAATCTTGTAGCAGAATCCCCAACCACCAAATTATTAGACCAACATAATCCTTAACTACATTCTAATTATTGATCTGTATGACCACAGATAAGTATAGTTCTCACCTTTCATCAAGAAAGCATCTCCTCTTTGCTACAGAGGGAGGATATTACAGAAAGCCACCAATCAAAATGCAAAGTCATGGAGCTCAGTCTCTATTGATACATCTACAACACCTCTCCTGACCTAAGGCTCATGGATCATTTTGAAAGAGAGGGAGGAAAGATTATAAGAACCAGGAGAATGGAGTTTTCGGTGTAAATGTCTCCTATAAATGTCCAAAGCTACATCCATGAACTCTCAGCAGTCTACCTAAACATGACTTGAACAAGGTCAACACCAATAAAACATACTGATGTGGATGGGGAAAAGTTCATGAAGCCTCAACCCTAGACAAAGAACTACAGGAAAATAAGGAATGCAGAGAGCTAGAGAAATAGTCTTCCTCAGGGAAGAATATACCAATTAGTTATCCAATATCTAATGGTCAGTATTAAAACATACACATAAAAGTAACATTATACAACTGAACATTTTCTATTTATGTTTATATATAGTGTTTATGTATATATATAGTATATGTCCTATATAAAAATAAATATTCTCTATATATGTGCATAAAGAGAATATGCATATATAGATAATATTTATTTATATATCGTATATAGATTTATATTTATATATAATAAACAACAATTAAAGAAAAGCAAACCATGAATTTGAAAGAGAGCACAGTAGGGGAAGGGAGGACCTAAGAAAGTCTAGAGGGAGAAGAAGGGAGGAGGGAATAATGAAGTTATATTATAGTTACAAAAAATAAAAACTAGTTTTTAGAGAGTGCAGAGAACAAGAGCTTGTGTAGTAACTGCCAGAGGAACATAAAGTTTTCTGTGAGACAAACCCATGAAGTCTCATCAATATGGCTGACTCAGCGAGATAGGAACATGAATAGTACCAGGGACATGCTAACATGGAACTGGGACATTTGCAGGGCCCCAACCCTCGACAAAGAACTATGGACAGTTGAGGAATGCTGAGAGGAAGAAATGGTTTTCCTGGGGAAAGCTCCCAATACCAGTAGGAGAGGCAGGAGGGAAGGAAAGAAATGCTGTTATACTTTCAAAAAATATGTTAAAAATGATGTAAGAAACCCTCAAAGGAATGTCCTTAGATGTGTTTGTTTTGTGTGAGAGAGGGAGAACACTTTGTCATTTATAAACATAAGAGAGAGTGTGGGTGCCTATGATCAGAGAAGCTCGGGGCCAAAAATGTCTAGGATTTTGGAGATTTTATGATTATTTTTTTTAACTGGACTTTATTAGTTGAAAATCCATGCCCCATAAGTGGGTGGTAGATGTATATATTTATATATCTCCCATTTCATATAATATATATATATATATATATCTTATGTCAAATCAAATACAAGCATATATGTTAACAGTCTTTTTTAATAAAAACAGACAGAACAATCCAGTGTTTCTTTTCAAGTGAACACTCCACTGTTTTGATGGTGTGAGTGTCACACAGTGACCACTTCACAGCAGAACAGTTAGGTCAGGCCTCATGCTTAGGTAGACTCTCTGACTTTAAGCCTTCAAAATATCCTGAAAATTGTGGCCAAACAACACTGAATTAGAATAAATCACAAATTCTCAGAAGCTTTCATTTATTGGCGGGAACCAAGTACCCCTTATGCAAAAATAATTCTAGTGTGTTTCAAGCACAAATGAAATGAAAAATCCAGGTTACAATAAACTAGACATAATTTAGAAGGAGATTCAGTAAGTACAAAATCCCTCTTACCCCAGAGACTCAATGCCAAAAGCCAGAGATGACAGTCTGGGATGAGGGATGTTTTAAGCCTAATCCCACAGTAGCATCATTGTTGGCACTGAGTGGAAAGATTTATGTAGGCATTCTGGTTGGGCTTCCATGTTAAAAGTCAAAGAAAGCTTAATAACTACACTTTTCGTACCGAGTGGGGTCTTGTCTGTAATCATAAAATCCGTGATAGAGTCCCAATTTCACAACAGACTCCCAGACAGAAAGCTGTATTTGTGCATCGGATATGGCAGCCTGTAGTTCTGATGGGGTTACGTTAGGGTCACTCTTAATAAAGACAAGAAACTCCTTCCATAATGAAAACCAGGATGAGTCTTATCTTGAGATATGACTTGGAAGGTCCCAAATGGCCCAGGTACAGGCAGCAGTGGAATCTTGATTGTCATTTGTCATCAGGGGTGTTGACAGAGGCTGACTGTCCTGTGTCACTGCCTATCAGATATAATTGTTGAGTTTTCAGGATGTGTTCCCTTTTCCTGGAACCAGAGGAAGCCAAGCCTGAAGGGTGAGGCTCTCATTTTATTTATAGGCAAAGGAACAGCTGCCATACATCTGGAACTCAGGTTGGGATTAGAGAGAAACAGTATGATGAGTGTGGGGATGTGGCCCGTATTGAGAATTACGTGGGATCACAGAGAGAAAAATGATCCACTATCTCACTAGGTCTCCATCTCTGTAATGCGAGCCTCTTCCCAACCTCCCTCCTTTAGGATTGTGACTCAGTGAGTTCAACCCTGTCTGGGTCACATGTTAAATAACTAACCTATGGTAATCCTAAGACTATTATGATAACCTAAAACTGAAACCTATTTGACAATTTCCTTTACATTTTTTTTTTATTTTGTTCATGTAGCAGAACAGGGGTGTGTTCTTGGCGTTTTTGTCTTGCCTGGTTCCTGCAGTTGTTAAGTCCCAAAGAAATCACAATGAGGTCTACATTAACTATAAACATATTGGCCCATTAGCTCAGGCTTCTTATTAACTCATATAACATATATTAGCCCATTATTCTTGTCTATGTTAGCCACGTGGCTTGGTACCTTTTTCAGTGAGTCAGTCACATCTTACTTCTTCTGTGTCTGGGCCAGGACTGCAGAGGAATGGACTTCCTTCTTCCCAGAATTCTCCTGTTCTAATTGACCCACCTCTACTTTCTGTCTGGTTGTTCCGCCTATACTTCCTGCCTAGCCACTGGCCGATCAGCGTTTATTTAAAATATTATTGACAGAATACAGACCATTGTCCCACACCAGGGGTGCACATGGCCATGCTTCACACATGGATGTGGCAGAGCAGCTGATGGGAATAGCTTTTTCCTTTGACTGATGTGGGTCCCGGAAGTCACACTCGGGTCCATCAACGCTCAATCCCAACTGGAGCATGGCTACCCTGTGTCCCCCTGATTTGGGTGTTTATTATAGTAACCATGTACTGTAATCCTTGTTTCCCGCATTAGCATGTGAATCAAACATTTATATTGTACTGAAATATTTATGGGTGAATTGACATGCTGGCTGGAATTGGTTTCAAAACAACCCAACACACACACACACACACACACACACACACACACACACACACA
>NC_022015.1:56791482-56819254 GCF_000317375.1 Microtus ochrogaster | reverse complement strand
TCACAATTGTACATGGCAGTAGAGGTAGCATGTTTTGACAAAATCTTAATAAAATTTAAATCTTGTTAATGGAAGTCTTTATATCTGTGGTGATATTTTGTTTGTGCAATAACAAATAAAGCTTGCCTAAAGATCAGAGTGTGGAGCAAATCACTAGTTAGTCATAGAGGTCAGGCAGTGGTGGCACACACCTTTAATCCCAATACTTGTACTGGGGGATGCAGAGGCAGGTGGATCTCTGTGAGTTCAAGGCCACCCTGGGTTACCCTAGATTGATTCAGTCTCAAAGAGAACCAGAACAAGGCAATGGTGACTCATACCTTTGATCCTAGTACTTGGGAGTCACATGCCTTTAATCCCAACACTAGGGAGGTAGAGTCAGGAAGAAATATGGCTGGCATCATTGGATATCAATATATAGAAGAATGAAAATAGATCCATATCTATCACTATGCACAAAATTCAAGTCCAGATGGATCAAAAACCTCAACATAAAGTCAACCACACTGAACCTTATAGAAGAGAAAATGGGAAGTACACTTGAACACATTGGCACAGGAGACCACTTCCCAAATACCCCAAGCAGCACAGACACTGAGAGAAACAATTAATAAATGGGACCTCCTGAAACTGAGAAGCTTCTATAAAGCAAAGGACATGGTCAACAAGACAAAACAACAGCCTACATAATGAAAAAGATCTTCACTAACCCCACATCAGACAGAGGCTGATCTCCAAAATATACAAAGAACACAAGAAATTGGTCATCAAAAGAACAAATAATCCGATAAAAAAATGGGTACAGACCTATATGTTACTTAGCCTTTTTCCTTTGAAATTCTTAATATTCTTTCTTTATTCTGTATGTTTAGTGTTTTTATTATTATGTGGCAAGGGACTTCTTTTGACTAGTTTATTTGATGTTCTGTAAATTTCTTATATCTTCATATTCATATCTTTCTTTAGGTTGGAAATGTTTTTCTTCTCTGATTTTGTTGGATATATTTTCTGTGCTTTTGAGTTGAACCTCTCCTTCTTCTATTCCTATTATTCTTAGGTTTTGTCCTTTCATGGTGTTCCATATTTCCTGGATAGTTTGCATTATGCTTTTGTTAGATTCAATGCTTTCTTTGACTGATGAGTCTAATTCCTCTATCGTATCTTCAGCGCTTGCTTGCACTTGTGGTTCCTGCTCATTTTTCCTTATTTTCTTTTTTCAGATTTCTCCTGGTTTGTATTTCTTTATTGTCTCCATTTTGATTTTCAAATCTAAAATTGTTTCTTTCACCTATTTGATTGCTCTTCTTGGTTTTCTGTAAGGAATTTGTTGATTTCTTTGAATTTTTTGTCTTTTCCTCCATTTCTTTGACAGAATTCTTTATTTCCTCTTTAAGGTCCTCAAACCTTCTCTTAAAGTTATTTTTTAGGTCAATTTCTTCTGTTTCATCTGTATTGAGGTTTTTAAGTCTTGCTGCTGTAGGGCCACTAGTTTTTATGGTGTCATATTGTTCTTTGTGGTGTTGAGTGTGAAATTTACCTTGTTTACCCATCTTTTCCTCTGATTGGTGTAGTTGGGGTCATGTCTCTGGTGATCCCTCTTCCAGGTGCCAGTGGATCCAGGCTCAGATGGTTGTTCCTCATGGTAGATTCAGGGCCATGGTTCCAGTCAAGCTGGCGGTCACTCAGTGCTTCCAGAGGTTGCTCTGCAATTGGGGAGGTTACTAGCTCGGGCCTGCTCCTGTGGAAGTCACTGACTCAGGTCTGTTCCAGGGGAAGTCACTGCCTCTGGCCTGCTCTGGTGGAGGTCACTGGCTCAGGCCTACTCCTATGGATGTTCCTGGCTTTGGCCTACTCCCACAAATGTTGCTGGCCTGGTCCTGGTCCCATGGAGGTTGCTCACTCAGGCCTGTTCCCATAAAGGTCTCTGGCTTAGGCCTTTTCCCACAGAGGTCACTGGCTCAGGCCTGCTCACTTGGAGGTTACTCCCTTGTACCTGCTCTGTAGGAGGTCACTGACTCAGGCCTGGTCCCACAGGATGTCCCTGGCTTGGGCCTGCTTCTGCGGAGGTCTCTGGCCTGGGCCTGATCCTGCAGGATGTCCCTGGCTTGGGCCTGCTACTGCGGAGGTCACTGGCCTGGGCCTGATCCTGCAGGATGTCCCTGGCTTGGGCCTGCTTCTGCCAAGGTCACTGGCTCAGGCCTGGTCCCACAGGATGTCCCTGACTTGGGTCCTGTGGAATGAAGCTATTTTTTTTTATAATATTGCATGCTTTCACTTATAGGCAGACTCTCAATTTAAACACATATGACAATAGTATATTCAGTGTTTGAAAAACCTATAGCCCTTATCCCTGTATTGGGAGGCAGCAACAAACCATTTTTTTCACTATTCTTATAGCTTAATGGTGGTGGTGGGAGCTTTAGAAAGGGGTCTGCTTTGGAGAGCAGACTGGCTTTGAACTTGTGGCAACCCCTTCTCCTCAACCTTCTAAGCATTGCGATGACAGGCATTCACGCCAATGGCTGGATGGCTACTTCTCTATTCTTTTTTAGGACTTTTTTTTTTTTTAAAAAAAAAAAACCAAACCAGCACATCTGGAGATAATTTTATTTTCTCTTTGTGGGAGATGCTGCCCTTTGGTTCCAAGGTATGGTGGGAAGCAAACCACTTCATCAATTGCATGACACTTTATTACGGTTTGTGTGGACCACTTATCATATATGAACAGAGAGTGTGCTTAAATGAACTCTTCAGAGAAGATGCTCTCCATGAAGAATTTATTGATGCAGCAATCTGGTGTGTGTCCACTTATAGTACCCAGCCTTGCCTGGGATGTGTGGTCACTGCCAATCTTGGGAAAGAGTGGAGTTAAAATCTATTCCTGGTAGTTTGAAATCGATCAATTATTTCTCCCCTGAAGTAACTTGCTGAAGACATGTATTCAGGCCAGCCTGTAAATAGCGCAGTAGACCTGAAGCAAGCTCCACAGCCTCTTTATAAACGAGTATTTTCATAATGTCCTTATTTAGCAGCAAAAATAGTATACAGGTAAAGATTCCCGTGAGGCAAGGGCTTAAGACACCAAAGCACTTCATCCAATGGTTCATGTGCTAAGAAAACCTTTCCCCGCAGCTCACAGATGTAGGAAGTGGGGAGTCTGTGGACACATAGTCAGGATGTGGGGAGGGAATGTGGAGTGCAAGGACCATTTGCTTAGCGATTCTTCACTCTCATAATCCTGGCTTCTCCCTTTCAATGTGTTTGGTCAAGAAATTGGTAACCCTTCTCATATCTCCTGTCCTACACTAGGCTATAAGCTTCGGTAGTTTTCCTTTTGTTTTAAATCTCCACACCAATACTTACAGCAGAGTTTCTCAGTCTAGGCATCACTGGCATTTCAGGATGGATATTCCTTATTGTGGGGGCTCTTCTGTGTCCTAATGGCTACAAGCCTCATTCTTAATTTATCAGACCCTAGAGTCATCCTACCCCAGTGTGACAGCACAGTGTCACCAGATATTACCAAATATGGGGAGCAAAGCTACCCCTGGCTGAGAATCATTCTTCTAGAGAGGTTTCGAGATGTCTGTAGGTTTTAACTTCTCAAAGTAATGTTAAAGTTGAAAGCACAGCAGGTGAATTCTAGCCTGCCCACTTCCCCATCATTTATTTGACCAAGCACTAGCACTTGCAAACTGACAGACTAAAAGAAACATTGATCAGAAGAAGTTACACTTTGACCTGCAGGGTGATTTTGTTTCAAATTAAGCTTGAAGGCATAGAGGAGAGACCTGTCTTTTTAAATCTGGATTTTTTATAGAGCAATGGAAGTCAAGAGAGGAAGAGATTCCCCCCCCTCCCCCAGACTCTTAACTGCTAGCACTTTCTTGACCAGTTAGAACACGCCCTGGTTAACTATTGTTCATAGGCATGAAAGCATTTCACTTAGTAGTGACTAATATCACCAAGTTAGGGCTCTTAGAAAAGATGGTCCCCTGGGTTCCATGATAGGTTTCCCAGTTCTAAATTGTCAGCCCTAAAAACATGCACATATGGGTGACACTTACTGGGCTTAGTAGATCATACACACACACACACACACACACACACACACACACACACACACACAGAGAGAGAGAGAGAGAGAGAGAGAGAGAGAGAGAGAGAAAGAGAGAGAGAGAGAGAGAGAATTATAGAAGAGGAGGTCATGAGTTCAAGAGGGAGTCTGATAACATGAGAGAGGCTGGGGGGAGAGAGGAATGGGTAAAATGATGTAAACACAGTGCACTCATGTATGAAATTCCCCAAAAAATAAACATAAAAATGATGGTCCTTCTTTTTACATGTTTTCAGTTCTTTTCAGTTCAGCATTCATTTCCTCGTTTGTTCCCTTTGTCCCTTCCCCTTGTAGTTTGTCTAGTAGGTGCTCTGAGCGCCTACCTGGTGTGGCCCTGCGATATGTCTAGGTACTCAATGAAGGCTTCCCAGTGTTCACTCTGTTCAGGCAACTACTTCACAGAGTCTCTATACTGGGGAGAAGTGTCATTTATTCAGGTTCCATTTTAAAGTCACCTTCACATTATTACATTTAGGATTAAGATAATTTTAATACAACTACTACTAGCACTTCGGTTTGATGGTGACTTTTTGTTTTGTTTTGCAGGCATTTTGGAATTCTTTTGGTCATTATTTATGTGCTTCTCCTTTTATTCCGCACTGAACCATCAGCTTATTTCCTTATTAGAGTTGATAAGCAGCCCTGAGGATGCATTTGAGAATAACTGCCATTTGCCTAGACTATCGATACTGTATGATGGAAGATTTAAATAGCTTTCATTTTAGTCTATTATAAGTAATAAATATATATATTATTGTATTTCTTTGCTATCACAATAAGTAACACTGTGTATTGTAGACAAACGTCCTTGAGCTGTAGCTTTTGGGTGCTTTCATTCGCATCAGTCCCCGAGAGCTGAGCGAGTGTCAGAGGGCGTGGGCTTGTGCTTCTTGCTCCGTTGCACACAGCCAGCTGCTGTCTAAAACACAGGTTCTGCTCTGTGAGCTGTGATGACTCCATCCAGCCATGATTAGGTGTGGTGTGTCATTGAAAAAACTGTAAAGTAAAATTTTTAAAATAAAAAAAGGATGTAAAAGGTTTTTTTTTGTTTTTTTTTTGGTAAAAGGTTTTTTTTTTTTTTTAAAGCTGTCTACTAGCTCAGGTTCCTCCCTGCCACACACACACACACACACCCCAAAGCCAGAATATCATTTAAACTTGAGTTTCATTTTTCTCTACTGGTGTAAAATCAAGGGAGGATTTTGTTAGTGTATCAGAGTATGATCGTGGGACATCGATTGGACATCATCTGTCTACCATCAGGAGGATACCTCCTGTGACAGGGACGGTCAGAGCTGTCCATAGCTGTCTGTTCCAGCCCCTTTAGTCCTGTGATGGGAGTTTTCCTTCCTGCTGCCTTAAAGTTAGGTGTGACACAGTTTGCTTTGGTCAATGAACGCAAGGCCTGTCACTTCTGTAGAAGATTCCATAGAGCGATTGCAGGAATCAACCTGTTCCTTTAGTCTTCATCCACAGTCCTCGGCCACCAAACCAGAGATGCTGACTGCCAGCACCGGGCCAGCACTGTCCTGAGAGGCTATATTACCCAGGACCTGAGCACAGGGCCATTTTAATACCCGGAGCCTTGCAGTGCCCCTCCGAGTAGGCACTTTTTCCAAACACGGGAAGAGTTGCGTGGTATTTATGTGGATCCATTTGATTCTGAGCAACAAAGTGGGTGACAACACTATGCCATCTGCCAGTTCAAATTATTTTTGTCATCATAGATTAAAAATTCTGTTTTAATATTCAGCATGGAAAGGACTTAATGCTGGTTGGCTTCGGGCAACTTGAAAAAAATTGTTTCTCCTTTGCAACAGCCCCATAAAAACTAATAAAACAGAGCTAACATTTATTGATCATTCATTATATGTCAGGGACTGTGCCAAGCATCTTACTGGTATAGTCTCCAGTATTTCTTCTCAAAAGATGATGAGGTCAGTAGTAAACCACGCCCAGTTTAAGATGAAGGAGCGGAGGCTCAAGATGAATCCCATTTGTCTTACTATTTAATAGCAGCATTAGGATCTGAATCACATTGTGTGGAATTCCGGAATGGGAGGGCACCAGCCACTGATGGCAAAGGACACTGTGCTGCTTCATTCTGTTGCTGTGAAAAATACCACGCAACTTAAAGGAAGAAAGAGTTTGTTTAGCTTACACCGACAGCTTACAATCCTTTCCTGAGGAAAGTGAAGGCAGGCACTCAAGCAGGAACCTGGAGCAGACACCAGAGAGAAACACTGGCTCACTCTCAGGCTTGCATTTAAGGGGGTTGTTTGCATGAGAGGTCCATCATAGTCTTGGGAATTTGAATACTCAATCCCGCTTCCTCCACCGTGCTGTGAGGTTTCAAAGCCTATCTGAACTTTTCCCTCTCTCTTCCCAGCTTGTGGATTGAGATGTGAGCTCCCAGCCATTCTAGTCACTGGCCTGCCTGCTGCCATGTTCCCCACCATGATGGTGATGCATCTCTCTGGCACTGTAAGCCCCAAATAAGTTCATCCTTCTACAAGTTGCCTGAGTCATGAGGTTTTATTTTCACAGCAACCAAAAAGTAACTAATACATTTAGGGGCTATGGGCCCAGGGAATTAATGCTACCCATTGTAGTCTAGTCCTTTCTATATAAAGAAATATTTCAAAGACAATATTTCATAGACATTTCCACAGGCCAATCAGACTGAGACAATCCTTCAACTGAGATGTATTTCTTGGTCACTTGTAGATGGGCGTGTTTATCTTACCTGGTCCCACAGCCTTTCAGTCCCAAATAAACACACCAAGGCTTATATTAATTATAAACTGTTTGGCCTATTGCTCAGGCTTTTTATTAACTAGCTCTTACAACTTAAATTAACCCATAATTCTTATCTATGTTTAGCCACATGGCTTGGTACCTTTTCTCATTGAGGCATTCTCATCTTGCTTCCTGTGCATCTGGCTAGTGACTGCCTCTCTGCCTTTCCTCTTTCCAGAATTCACTTAGTCTGATCATCCTACTTATGCTTCCTGCCTGGCTACTGGCCAATCAGTGTTTTATTAAACTAATATGAGTGACAACTCTTGACAGTGTGCAGAGAATTGCCCACAGCAGGAACTCTAGGTCCCGTATCAAGTTGACAAATAAAGCTGTCTAGGATAGACATCTGTCTATAGAGAGACACTGTGACTGTCTTCAGGCTTTCTTCCTCTGGAATTCTATTGGTCTATTTGATTTCCAATGGACTGATATCCTTCACTGATGTTGTCTTTCTTTCTTGCCTGCCTTTGCCATAAGTGGCATCATGATTTTCATCTGATATAGGATTTTGTACTGCCTAACAAATACCGTTCAGATACTAGAGACAAGTGTCAGTGGAATTTACCTTTGCCCTTGAGAAACCACCACTAGAGCAGTATTGGTCCACAAATAGAAGGTGAGTCACAAGTACATGCCACACATGAACACTCATGTACAACATGTATGTTAAGTGTTAAAAATGATGGGGGAACTAATTTTAATGCCATACTTCATTAACACAGTCCATCTAAAATGTTATTACTCAAACATGACACCAGCATAGGAAATGAAAGCATTTTACATTTGTACTGTATTTCTGAAATCTGGGTCATTTCATTTTTATACTTAACGGGGTATGAACATTTAGACAGCTACAAGCTGTGGGAGCTATTGTCATAGGTGGCGGGAGACTATGGCACTTGCCACTGCATGCCTGTTGGGAATGAGTGAGGTATGAGCTGGTTGCTTCAAGATTAGAGAAAAATGATGAGAATGGATTCCAGCAAAGAGATATTAAACCAACCTGGAACTCCAAGGTGACTTCTAGAGGGAGATGGCTGGGCGTGGCAGAAACAGAATGGGAACTGGCTGGGAGGCCATCACAGGAAAGACCACAGTAGGTAAGAGTTTTCCTTGTGTCATAACCTGCATGTTCGTGATGTCCTCTTTGTACCCTAGTTCTTGTTCTTAATTCCTGGCTGGCTTTCTTGTCTGCAGGTTAGAGGGTAAAGACGTTACGCGAGGAAGAAGACACAGACACGCGGCGGTCCCACGTGGGTGCACTTTTAATGGGGGAGGGGTAACAACAAACAGGAAAAGGTGTGCAGACACGGCCAGGAAAGGCGGGGAAAGAGAGAGAAGAGGGAGAGAGAGAAAGAGAGAGAGGGGTCCTGGCAACCCCTACTTTTTAACGGGGAATGCAAAGGCTTCTGGGAATATGTCTGTATCCAGGAGAACGCTGGGAACTGTAGTTCCGCAAAAGGAACAACACTAGTCAATGAGAATAGCATCAGCTTTGGGAGTAGACATCTGTAGCCAAGTCTGCTCGCTCTTTCCTTCTCGCCTCTCTTTCTAGGAGAAGTCCTAGGGTTGTTAGAGAAGACAGCTAGGTTGGTGTCTTCTATCCAACCCCACACTTAAGAAAAGGGTTAGGGCCAGCCTGATCTACAAAAGCTAGTTCCAGGACAGGCTCCAAAGCTACAGAGAAACCCTATCTCTAAAAACAAAAACAAACAAAAAGGTAGCTGGATAGTGTTTATGAGAACTTGCCATAACAGGAAGTAATTTGGATAGGAAGTCTCATTTATCCATGGCCCCTTGCAGCCCCTTGTTGCCTGGAAGATAGATAAGGTGAGGAGAGCTGCAGCTCCTCTGTGACCGATGGCATCACAGATGACACACTGTGACTGGAGGCCACACTACAGGCGTCTGAGGAGAAGGGCTCACAGCACCCAGGTCTATCCAAATTGCGGTTCCAGCCCCGAGTCACTTGATGCCAGACCTATTGCATATGAAAGGAAATTATTAACCTATTCCAGCCAGTTGTTTTATACACAGACCTGCTCCTGGCTGATGGCAGAGGGAACTGCCATAGTCTACAGAAGCTTTTACTAAGAATTTGAAAAAAAAATTAAGACACTGGGTAAGATTTTAGAGGGAGGGGATAGTGTCAGAAACAAAGCTGAGAACTCATGCCTGTGTGCCCGATAGCTTTATCTAACGGTGTGATTTCCACTGCCTCCTCTCTCCTGTTGTTACGTATTTTAGAGGCAGCTGTCATGCTTGATGGTTGACGTTCTTTAGGGGACACCTCCCGAGAAGAGGTGTGAGGAGTTTTCCGTTCTACCTTCTGCTTAGATAGACTCCTTTGACGCTACAGTTTGTCAAGAGACCTTAAACAACAGGCAAAAGAGAGGAGTGTCCCTTTTCCTCTCCTCAGCCCTGCCCCAGGCTGGTGTTTTATCTTCAGAAACCTCTGGACTGTCACGGCTGGCCATAGAGAAGGCTTAGCCAGGCCTTCTCATCTCTAGATCCTGGGCTACAGAGGCACCTGGCTCACCGCCCTTCTCCTTCCTTCCTTACTGTTTGCCTCCTGGCAATGGCACCCCTCATTTAGCATCTCTAGCAGAGGTGCTGATGCTCAAATCTGTCAACTGTGCAGCTTGTCAGCTGCTCTACAGAGGGCTCACTGGGAAAGGAGGTTGCTGACTCAAAGCTAAGTTTGATTTCCATACCAGCTGCAGAGCCTACTCAACCGCAAGAACTGTCCTTCTTGCGAGCTGGCCAAATCAATCAGTGGCTTATTGAGCATCCACGCTAACCTTCAGAGCTATGATCGGTTCTCCCCCCCTTTGCCAACAGTGAGCTGAGCCAAGTCAAACGCCCAGGCTGCCTGGCTCACTGCTTCCAGGTGTAGGCAGCCTGCAGCCTTGGCACTTGGACTAGGCATGCTTCTGATTAACCTGAATTCAGTCCTCCAGGGTCTCTCTTTGAGTCCACACGCTGAGCAGGGAGGCAAACCTGCCTCTGAGTGTGTCTGACTCTAAGGCAGGGCTGGGCAAATCTTAGGAGTAGGGATTGTGTAATAAATACCTTGGGCTCCGTGGTCCTTGTTCTCTGTTCCGTTTTCTCAACTTCACCACTGCAAGCATTCGTAAGTAGGAGGCAGGCTGCGTTCCCATGAAGCATTACTTAGAGACACAGACATCCGAATTTCATATGGTTTTAATCTGTCACAAAATATTTTTGTTTCAATTTTTCAGATCATGTAAAATATAGAAGCCATTTTTAGCTCAGAGATGGTGTGGATACAGGCACAGGATTTGGTTCAAAGGCGATTATTGTCCATCAACCCCTTATCTAGAAGAAAGTTAATATGGTAACTAAGTGTAGCATCTGTTTTGCATTGTGTGTGCTGTGTGTGTGTGTGTAAATCCTGGGACTGTTGCTAGCCGACTCTGTAACTTACCATCAGCCCCTCCATCTCGCTAAACCCCCCCCCCCCATCTCCTTGTTTGCATGCACAACACAAGACAGCTCCTAGATTAATGAGGTCACGGAAGGGAAAGTACATGCCCCAATATACTCTGAGGGTCCGCTGTAGACCCACTATTGGACTTGACACAATGAGAGATTCTTAAGCGAACCAGACAGGGCAGATTGTTCAAGAGCTGGGAGACTAGCAGGGGGGGTGGCCTTACGCCTCAGTCACTGTCGTACTTAGGAGAGTGATGTGGTCTGAGAGGGAGGCACAGCAGGAAGAGTTTGTCATCTCCCTGTCACAGCGGTGCTTCCTGGGGTTTGGGAATGCTGTGAGATTTAGTGCTCCCTCTCTACAGAGAGCCTAGCTGCTGAGGTATGCTGCTGAGGGACCATGCTGGCTCTTTTGTTGATTTCCTCAGCCCACAGATGCACACTGACATGGCAAGTCCGCCTTTCTAGTTACCTTTGCCAGCACCCCAGGCCCTTTCCTCAGCTCCCAGACCATGGGATGTCACAACGGTGCAGCTTTGCTTCACTCTGGAAGGGAGCCCAGCCCTGCTAAGTTTCTGTCGAAGAATGTTTCTCCACTGATGTTGCTGTCAGATGTGAAGGCCTTCTAACAAAGCACACACACTCTGTTGGTAAGCTGTTTGCAGACAAGGTGCTGGGACATTACCGTTTCATTCACTCACATTCTCTTAACTTCCGTTTAAACCGTGAGTGCTGCTCTTCTCATTTGGGGTGTGGGTGTTTGTTCTGCCCGTCTGACTACCAATCAGGATCCTAACTGAGCTCATCACCTGGAGACCTCCTGTAATAATTCTTGTATTTTATTACAGAAGTTTCATTTTTTGAAACAGGCTCTGTCTCACTATGTAGCCATTGCTAGTCTGGAACTCACTGTGTAGACCAGGCTGGCCTCGAACTCAGAGAGGCCCCTGCCTCTGCCTCTGCCTCTGTTTCTGCCTCCTGAAGGCTGAGGATAAAGGCATGTGTCACCATGCCCAGCAGCTTACAGAGTTTTGTTTTGTTTTGTTTTTACCTTAGCCCTTAAAGACCAAAGATAACAGTGTGCCATGCCATAAATTACTATAACATTAAGTACAAATATTTTAATGGCATATAGATTTCTACATCATTTTCTTTTACATGATGTATAGACTACAGAAAACACATTTGAACCCATTGCCATAAAAGTGATGTGGAAATACTAAGAGCCCATCCCTTCTCCAGGAAGAACGCACAGATAGCTTTCCCATTCCCACCGTGCCTTTGTTTCCCTAGTTCTTCCTGAATCTGCGTGACCGTGACTCCTGTGTGCCACGCTGTTCAGATCCTGCTCTGTTCTAGGCTGAGTTGACCTCTCAAGCGTTGGAGTTGGGTGTTTTGTGCCGATCACAGAGCCGTCTCTGCCTTTGACAGTGTTACTCGGGCTCAGCTTTGAGAGAGGTGATCTTTCCATCCTCCCTCTTGGCAAACTCTTTAGGAAAGTCCTTTATTCTACCACTCGAATACCCAGGGCTGCCAGTTACCTTGGGAATTGCTTCATTTTTTTTTTGAACTGTTACAGTTCCTTTCTACTGGAGTGATGCTTTGATCGGCCTTCTGCTGGGATGGCAGGATGGGTTTTTGAGCTTATTCTAGAATTTTGAAGTATGAAAGGAACTTCCAGGTTGGGGACAGCATGAAAAGCTGCACTTGGCTGCTCTGTGACACCGCTCTAAGGAACGCCATTCTCTTCATAGCCTATGTGAGTGTTGCAGTCTGGAGTTGGGTACTGTACAACTTGCCTGATAAGATGCAGCCAACCTGGACCGATGCTGAGGGCTCCTTTGAGTCCTGGGGTGGTTTCCATGTTTAGAAACTGCCAAGGGTTCCTGTTTAGAAAGTGGGTCCTCACTATGATGATGTTCAGAGATGGTGGAACATGTTTGAGGCAGGGTTTAGAGTAGAGTGATTAGATTATTGGCAGGTTATTGGCAGGCGTGCCCTTGGAAAGCATTAAGTAGTTCTTGTGGAATCCCATTTGGTTCCCATGAACATGCATTGGTATAAGAGAATAACACTGGCCCCTATCTTTCCTCTATCTTCCCATGTCACTATGTGGTCTCTGTGCATGTTCCTTTTATCCAGTGTCCACCATATTTATTTATTTATTTTGGTTTTTTGAGACAGGGTTTCTCTGTGGCTTTGGAGCCTATCCTGGAACTAGCTCTGTAGACCAGGCTGGTCTTGAACTCACAGAGATCCGCCTGCCTCTGCCTCCCAAGTGCTGGGATTAAAGGCAGTGTCCACCATATAAGAGCTGATCAGAAGCTGGCAATAGGGCTCTCCAGTCCTAAAATTTCAGCCTCCAAGCCTGTGAGTTAAATAGTCATTTCTCCTCCCTTTGGTACATGATCCAGTCTTGGGGCATTTTGTTTTAGCAATGGTAAGCATCCTAACACTCTCATGAAAAAGAATAAGGACGAAAGGGAGAAGAATGAGAAAGCCATAAAGGGGCAGCGATACTAGCCCTCTTCCAAGAATTTTAAATATGCTAACTCTCTTAATTATAAAATGGGAGATTGAAGAGCAATTGCTTCCTACAATGTGCCCATCACTGCCCTCTGCAACAGTGGAACCAGCCAGCAGCAGGTGTCCTTCCCTCGTAACAGTTGTAGCCAATGAATATCAGTCAAAAGGTCAACAGCGGTCTGTGTGCCAGAACCAAAGTGCACTGAATGCAAAGCTGAAATCCCTATCAGAAAACCCACACAAACCTCCAATTGCAGGAGATTGCCTGCCTGACCGCACAGTCAACTTGTTACCAAGTGGCTTCCCTGCTCACCTTAAATTTTCATCAGAAACTCCAGCTCTCCGCTCTCTGACACTGGAAGAGCAGGCCACGCTTCTGCCATGGAGATTCTCAGATCTCCTGCTGAAGGCTTTTCTTCAGGCCTCTCTCCTCTTCCTTCCTTTCTATCTGCCCCTCTGTCCGTGACTCAGCCTCATGCCCTCTGAGCAGCCTGTGTTGATGAGGGGCAAGGCCTCCATCTCTGTGAATACAATGTATCCTACATGTCCGAGTGTTTGTATAAAATAAGTCTCTCTCCCCGCTTCTCTCTTCCTTCCTCCCATCTCCTGGAGGAAGGTAACTCCATGTCTAATTTTGTTTGTAGCCCCCTCCACAGCCCCCACTCCTGTGCCTAGCACACTCAGCAGGTGATCAATAAATGCTTTTGAATACGGATCCGAAGCTGACTCACCGCCAGCGCTCTGGCCCTTGGCTCAGTTGTACTGTGGCACACAGCCTTCTAAGGAAAGCTGTCTTGGCTTTCTTCCACAGAGCTGGTATGAATTTCAATGCTAGACCTTCAAAGGAAAAAACTCACGGGGAAAAAAAATCTACTTTAGATAATTGTGGGGGAAAGAAAAGAAAGAAAACAAAAAGTCCCCGTAGATGGCATCCCTAGGGGCCCTTGGATAATTTAGCAAAATTTAAGCTAATACCTGGTGACTTACTATATGGCACACATGCATGTCTTGTGTGTGTAAATATGTGTGTGTACATGCCTATGTGTAACTATATTATCACAAACATAACATAGGTATTATCACACTCATTTTAGAAAAGACAAAAGCAGAGGCCAGTAACCTATCCCAAACAACACAGCCAGGTTGGAGCATGAGTTGTTTGCTTTGCACTGCTCTCTCTCTCTCTCTCTCTCTCTCTCTCTCTCTCTCTCTCTCTCTCTCTCTCTCGTGTTTGTGTGTGTATAGACCACAGACAAACCATTTTAAAGTATAATATTATATATAAAGGTAATGCCTCTGTGGCTTTACTATGATCGATCAGGGCATGCAATTGATAGGCACCTGGCTTCTAAGGACAGTGAAGAGTTTAGATGGAGAATATTTTTAAATAAATTTCCTAGCAAATCTTGGCCAGCCTAGAATAATAGATAACAAGTGTCCAAAGAGTTACCCCCAAAGAGGGACTGTCTGCCGCTCCACACCGAGAGCCTTTTGCTGTGTTCACTTCCTTACACTTTTGATCAAAAGCTCTTCTCTGTCTGGTTGATTCCTCTGGTGGGAGCTGAAGACACATCCCTATTAGCTTTCCTACATTTTAATTTCGTCCTTGAGGCTTTTCTTCTCTCCCATCCTTCTCTGATACTCAGACAACTTATCAGTAAGTTAGAACCGTCCCCTTGGGGACATCTATGTTTCAGAATTTCCCACTTTCTGAAATCCGGTGCTGGAATGAACACTGACCTGATTTCCCTCTGAACAGCCTGTATCTGCTCTCCAGTGTCGCGGCACTCTGCAGAGGGGATCCAATTATAGGGTACCATAAATGTGCAAATATTGCTGTAAGGAGCATTTGGCCCAGGCCTGTCTGCTCCTGACCCTGGTTGAGACTGGCAGCAGGAATCCTCTTCCTCCTGGTTGTTCTTTTGTGTTCTCTTCCTTGGTCCTCCTTCCCCTGGCCTCATCCTCTTCGCTTTGGTTCCTGGGCAGCTGCTACTGTGAAGACAGTGTAGCTCCCATCTGCTTCCAGCATATGGGACCAAGGCTGTTGCTTCCAAAGGCCTCCTGTTTGCTGCTCAGAGCAGGGTGGGTTATTGTGTGGAAGAGAGGCAAAAACTTGCAGCACGTTCTATATCGTCTTTACTGTAGAGGGAAATAGATGATCAGCCTTCCTCTCCATCCATCCATCCATCCATCCATCCATCCATCCATCCATCCATCCATCCATCCAACCATCTACCCAGCTATGTAACCATGCCCTAACTTCTACCACAGAGATTTTGAGGTTTTTCCATGCACCTATATAATAAAATATAAACAAAGTTTAAAGTCCAATAAAATAGAGCAACCACAGAAGGCTGGGGCTAAGAGGTAATTAAAACATAAGCCTGCATCTTAAAGGATCCATGAGGATTATTATTAATCCATGGCACATGTATGTGAAAAACCTCCAATGACAACACAACAAAACAAAACACACATGTCAAAAAATTCATAAACAAATGTAACTTTTTAATTAAAATATTGAACGGTAAGCAATATCCTTGGGTTAATTTTCCTAGGTTCATGGAAGAGAACACAGGTGGATGTCAACCAGAAGGAATTAATTGAGCTGTTGTTGAGTCCATTGGTTGTGGAATCTGTGAATTGCTGATCATGCAGTGAATTCTATGGGCATCTTCTCTAATGAGGCTGATGGTGATACAGTGGATGCTATGGTCATCTTCTTTAATCCATCTCTAGTGGTAAATGCCGTACTCCAAATCTCCATAGTTTGTTGCTGGTTATAGGGAGGACTTGGGGATCTTTATAGCTGAAATCTCACTAAGCCCTGGTCAGCATAGTCACTTTGTAAGTTGTTTGCAAATGATCGCGGCCAATTGTCTAGGAGTTATCACACAGCTTTAGAGATGAAACTCCCTGTATGAGCCCACAAAATGACCAAATAAAGTCATTGGCAAGAAACTCTACAACTTCTACAAAATACCCATGAAATCGAGAAGAGAACAGGTAAAAAGTGGGCTTAGCTAAAATTCCTCCTGGCTTTTGTGATTCCACTTGGCTTGGAAGGGGACAGGAGCCCCCGTTAGCTTTAGACTTACTAGAGGTTTGTAATGGGGACTTGAATAGGTGAGAGATGCAGACTCAGATGCCTCCAGGGTAAGGTAGGAGGGGCAAGAAAACTCATGACAATGGCTGACCACAAATAACTGTGAATGTGGACAACTGGCATGGCAGGAAATGTCAGACCGTTCCAAAGATGCCACTAGCTGCTTCCTCCAGAGGAACTGAGCCGACATAGAAGCCCAATTGTGGGTTCCATGTCATGTGACTTTAGGCAGACACTCATGACTATTACTATCAGCGTTTCCTGAGTTTTGAACACAAATGGTCATGTTAAAGGCATGCCTATAGACAGAATTTAACCTCTGCCCATCTTCACCCAGGCAATAACCTATGTAAATATGAAACAGAAGGCTAAAGAGGAAAGTGAATGAGCTAAGACCCATGAGTATCCACGCTCTTACCTGATTGTCGTAGATGCATTTCAGCGAGAAACATAGAGATGCATTTGGGGCTCGGAGGAATGAAGGCGAGATTTGTTTCTTGAGCCGGGTGCAGTACTCCTAATCAGGGGTACTGTTAAATGCGCACTTGAGAACAGACTGGTTCTTAAACATCAAATGACAAAACTTAACAAAGCAGGTACTTGTCAGCCAAACTTATACTTTATGTGACTTGAAATTCCTCATCTTCCAAGTTCAAAATACCTTCTTCTTCACTGGAACAGGAACAGGACTTCTTATCTTAGTTTAAGGGTGTTTTGTCTCATGTGCTAATGGATAAAGAATAAAGAGAAACTCTAGGGAGCAATCTAAAGCTACCTGTTATGCAAAGTGTTCACTCAGCAAAAGAAAGTGGCCCCAGCATTATGTAGCGAAGGTGTAAGTTGATGTTACGATGTTTTTTTAAATTTTTATGTTGAATTACTGTGGATTTCCTGAAGTTTGAAATGTAGGGAACACAACACTGGAAGTCATAAGAATGCTGATTTCACTTGTCAGGTGTCATTTTAAGAACTATTGTTCTAATGAACTTGGACAGGTGCCTCTGTGCCACCTGTTTGGTACTCACCGGGTGTGCCGCTCTATCAGGGAGGCAGGGGAAAGCCTTAGGAAGCCAGGACTGCTGATTGAATAATGGCACATGCTGCTGCATAAACAAATTCTTCCCCCTATGAGCAGCCATCAAACTCACCAGAAGGTGAGCTCTGGCTTCCCTAACTGAACTGAGGTAGCGTTTGTCGTTACACAGTCACTGGGTGACATGCAATCTTAATCCCAGTGATGCGAATAAAGGTCGGGGTGGACCGCCCTGTGTCAAGTTCCAGGATAAGGGCTGGAGAGTACTCTCACCTGTAAGGTAAAGAAAAGCATTGTTTAGATTTTGAAAGTATTCGGCATGTGTAAAACACAAAACTATCAGTGGGAAGCAGAGACAATTTCAACAAGTCAGGATAATTGTCAGTGACTCGAAATCAAATTTAATTTGGAAACTATCTGTATTAGTCTAAACAAGAGCTCAAGGCAAAATGACACAGCAATGTGTAATGAAATATCTTCAAGAATCAGGGTATAGTTGGACAATGGTGAGAACACAGGTCTTGCTCCTCTCGAGCCTCTGTTGGCTCTCACATCATCTCCCCGCCCATAGCTCTCACTCTGTGTCCCTCAGTTGTTTCTCTTGTTCTTACCCCAGCATGACCAGCTCCTCTGTCACTACCTCATAGTCCTTAGCCAGGATGACTCAGTGTGCAGTGTGAAGGGAGGGGCAATCATTTCACCAGGAAAAGAGGCATCAGTTGGAACATCTTCACTGCCTCTGTTAGAGCCCTGGGTTTTTCCCTGTTTGATCACAGAGCCTATGTCTTTGGATCCAGGCTGAGTGGCCCTTTGGTCAACAGTTGACCCTTAACTAATCTACTGCTTGGACAATTGCTATTGGTTGGCTTGTGCCCACCAGTGTTAACAGCGTAAGCAGCCATGAGCTTGCTGGTGTGGTTGCAGAACTAGAGCTGAAAACTGTGGCAGGGTCAAAGATTCATCATGGCACAGAAACAGACATGTTACATCAACTGTTTTGTAGTGGCATCTTCCCATGGCCCTTGCTCCTGGGAGCTGATGTGGGTTTAAGTTACTCTTAGAGTCAACAGCCAAGAAGTCAAACCTCTTGTGCATAGTTCAGCCTCCCCTAGCTTACACAGAATTTCTCATTCCTACCTTCTCTGCTTTTATTTTCTCTGTAATGTTTCTACCTCTTTTCGGTAGCAGTCAACTACGACTTTACACACTGTTTTCTTTTTCTCTTTAATCTCTCCTTTTCTTTGATGAAATACCCAAATTTCCTTTTGGGTTCACATAGGGTTGGCTCAACTCTAATCAATTGGCATTGATTCCTGGCCATACAAACGGAGATAGAGAGGGAGCTATGACTTTATCTGGATCAACAAAACAGTCTGGAGATTTTCTTGGGACATAGCAAAAGACCTGAGCTGAGGAGCTGGTTGATGTAATCCTAAAGCTGTTGGTGGTTTTCTGCACTCTGAAGAGGAAACCTGTTTAAGACCTAAAATAAAAGAAAAAAAGAGAAGGGGAAGGAGGCCGAAGGCAAGCAAGAAAGGCAGATCAAGTTGTAACAGCAGTCACCTGAAGTGCTCCTAGACACGGCCACTCTTGAGAATGGAATTTGATCCTGTGTATTGCAGCTTTGTACCACGAGTTTCTTTCTCCTTTGATGACACTTCAGTTTTCTACCACTGGCCAACAAAACGGTTTTCACTGATGTAGCTTTTCCAGTTTTTTTTTTCTGTTCTGTCTTTCTCCTCTCTCTCTCTCTCTCTCTCTCTCTCTCTCTCTCTCTCTCTCTCTGTCTCTCTGTCTGTCTCTCTCTCTCTCCCCCCACTTTTCTCTGTCCACCTATGACCCCTGATCCATCTGCTTATGAGAGACGCTGATGTTCTTCTCAGCGTGTGTGTGTGTGTGTTTCAAGACAGAGTTTCCATGTAGAGCCCTGGCTGTCCTGAAACTCACTCTATAGACCAGGCTGATCTCAATGCTGGGGTTAAAGGCATGTGCCACCATGTCTGGCCTGACTCTGACATTCGTAAGCTTTTGGTCTTCCCTTGGATGGGCAGGGCATCAGAACCAGTATACTAGGTAGGAGCTCCCTGAACCTGACTCAATATTCAAACAAATGGAAACCACTTTTCTTGCCTCCCTAAATGTGGAGAATTACTTTTTTTTTTTTTACCAATTCTTAAGTTGCTGTTTGTCCTACCTGGTAACTGTTCACATTACTGTGGAGACATTCATGGAACCATGGAAGGTTGCTGTGGGAGCTCCTTCCGCTCCTTCACCCAATAGCCTTTAAGATACCAGCCCACTTGGGTGTGGTCTCTTATACTATAAAGCCTGTGCTTGCTTTTTTTGCTTCCAGCTCTCACTTCCAGTTGCTAGACGCTGTTCCTGTTCCCAGTTTGTGCAGAGGACTGTGATTTAGTACAGTGATCTGTGAGTCTTCCCTAAATAAATAACCCTTTATTATACATAATTCTGAATTAGTGTGGAAATATTTTGTATCTTCCTCCATCAGAATGTGTCTCTACTCCACAGGACGTGAGTCCAGTTGTTTTTAAGCTGTCTTGGAGAGGGGACCGATGTGTACACGCTCTCTCACAGTCCTTCTGAGTATTTTGCACTAACATTTTGGTTGGATAGAAACAGGGCTAGATAAATGTTTGACTGTTTATGGCAAGGAAGACTTTGATGAGGGATTGGAACAATGCTTTCCATTCCTCAGAGCTCCTGGGTTCCATTGTTTGTGGAGAATCTGGTATGACACTCGCTTTCAAAGAACGATGACAAGTCCTTTCCAAGTGGAGACAAAGCACTAAGAGGAAAAATTCACCTTGGAATTAGGTGGCACTATCTGTTTTTCTAGTTCTCTCTCGTATACCATAAGAACGCGCAGTATCTCACAAAGGCACTATTTTTCCTCTGCATTTAGGGAATCTGTTTTGAAACTAACTCGCTGACTCCTTCACTAAGCAATCGCATTTGTGTTAAGATTAAGAAAGCCCTCATGAGAAATTTCTTTCGGCAGCACAAAGCCCTCTTGTGTACAGGTTTCGGGTGTGTTCGTTTTTTCTATCCAACTTCGATTCTAATTCTATGGCTTTCTCTGGAAAGTCATTCACACAGCATGGGAAACAGCTTTAAAATTATCTTGTAATTACTTAACTGTAAGAGTCAGGGTGGAAAAGTATAGGGACCATCTTATATCAATATTTTATTTCTGTTCATTAAAAACAAAGGAAATCAGAAATATGTTGCATTGTTAAATGGTTCAAATGATGACTAGATACTGACTATATTTGAAACACCCAATGAATTAGGGATAACTTGATTGGTCAGTGATTGTCATCAGTGTACTGGCTAGTTTTATGTCAACTTGACATAAACTAAAGTCATCTGAGAGGAACAAACCTCAATTAAGAAAATGTAGTCAGACAGATCTGGCTATAGGCAAGCTCATAGGGCATTTTCTTAATTGGTGGTCGATGGGGGAAGGTCCAGCCTGCTATGGGTGGTGCCATACCTGGGCACCTGAGTTCTATAAGAAAACAGAGTGAGCCAACCAGTAAGCGGCACGCCTCCATGACTTCTGCATCAACTCTTGTCTGCAGGTTCCTGCCCTGTTTGAGTTCCTGTCCTGGCTTCCTTTGTTGGAAAACAGTGATATGAGAGTGTAAGGTAAACAAACCTTTTCTCCTTGAGTTGCTTTGGTCATCGTGTTCATCACAGCAATAGTGACCCCAACTAAGGCAATCAGCTATATTCAATTAACCCTTTCTCTTTCACAGATAACTAGATTTTTCTATCTCCGATTAAACAGGAAATAAGTCCCCAGTTCTAAATTATTGTTTGGAGAAAAACTAGACTATCCAAGGGCTAGGAATAGAAATGTGGCCAGGAAGCAGAAAACTGAGAAGGAAGGAAAAGGAGAAGAAGGAAGGAAACCATAATAGAAGAAAAGGAGAAGAAGCAAGGGAAGGAGAAGAAAGGGAAGATGGGGTGAGAAGAAGAGGTGGAAGGAGGAGAAAGAAGGGGGAAGAAATGTCCTGTGAATTCCTTTTCTGAAGCACACAAGGGCATTTATTGGGTGTGCACTAAATGTCACATATTGCTTGAAGCATTAGAAATGGATAAGTGGAAAACAATTGTTTGATCTCCACTGAAATCTTTTTGTGTTGTATCATATTGGGCAAAACAGGATGAAATGAGTGACATCATCTTGTCAGTTGAGTATGTTATGCTGTGATGTGGGGACACGTGGCCAAGACAGCTGAATCTGTGAGACAGGTATCACCCTTTCCTGGCACAGAAAGATGCTGGGATCTTGGTAAACAACCTCTTCATATTG
The DNA here is from genome assembly GCF_000317375.1 of Microtus ochrogaster. NCBI lineage: Eukaryota > Metazoa > Chordata > Mammalia > Rodentia > Cricetidae > Microtus > Microtus ochrogaster. Next base: position 56,797,878 of record NC_022015.1, on the reverse strand, counting down.
AAAGTCACACAGACCGTATCTCTTGTAAATAGAAGCTACTTAAGAGAAGCAAGCAAGCAACAACAGACCGCTTCAATCTGGTCTGGCAGAAGAACAAAATGGAATGTGTCTGAGAAGTCTGTGTTGGTCCACATGTATGACCATGTGCTAAAATTGAAAACTAGTGCCTTGTCAAGAAGAAGCTTACACGCGAGAATCAGAGGGAAGTAACTGGATGTGGCTACAGCATGGGGCTGTCAAGCCCTTGGTTAAGATCTGATCTATGTGACAGAAGAAATCACACCTTCTATCACAGGTGGAAAGAGAAGACAGGTCACTTCACAAGACAATCCTGGCGGGTCACCACCTTTGGAGACAATGTGGGTGGGTGTGTCTTTTGAACATTCTCAGTTTCTGCTTGACACCTGCACCGAGATGCACCCCCCATTCATTTTCTAACACTTGCTTGTGTTTTAAACAACTGCTTGTTCTTCCCTCTCGTTCTGACTCTGGAACTCTCTGCAGATGACCACACCCTCTCCTCACAAGGTACCTGCTTGCTACAAATGCTCAACACAAGTACCTGTAGATCTTCCATCCAAAACAATGGCCTACCTACCTTCCAGACTGTTCTTTCATTGTGCTAGATGTAGAGATCCTCTCACTTCTTTTAACCCAAAGTCCCATCATTCAGCTTGGAGAACTGGAAAAGCTAGGGTAGTGAATTAAGGTCTCTTTTTAAAGATTCCAGGAAGTTCTTCCTTGGAAGTTGAGAGGGCGAAAAATCAATAATCAAGGTGGCTTTCCACTGAACAGAGGTTTCGTGTGTTAATTTTTTGCGTGGTTGTTCATCTTGTAGAAGTACTGCCTGAGTTTTACATATTTATTTAACCCCTGATATAAATGTGTGGGCGAGGTGCAAAGATTTTGTCCTGCTGAAGGTGATACCTTCCTGCACCCTTGATGCCTCAGGTCCAGTTAGCGCAGTTCATAGCTCAAGCGTGTCCAACAAAAGGCTTTTAATTCTTGCTGTATCAAATGTGAACTCTGTGACAGGACCATAGAAAGTTGTGTCTATTCTGTGTAGCATGGACTAAATTCTGTCTGTTCAAATTCATATGGGAAACCCTAACCCCCAGTGTGGTTATGGAGCCATGCATGTTTCTTAGAGAAAGAGAGTAACGGGAGGAAAACGAGGTGACTGGGTGGAGCCTTCATTTAGCCCCTGTATAGTAAGAGAAACAAGAGCCACCTGCCTTGTTCTCTGCCCTGTGAGCACACAGCAGGTCAGGACCCTTCCAACGAATCCAAACTGTGTTCTTGATCTTGGATTTCCCAGACTCTAGACCTATGAAAAAATAAATTTCTATTGTTATTTCCTTTTAATCTGTGACATTTTGCTATGGATGCTGTCCTGGTTGGTTGTGTGTCAACTTGACAAAAGTTACAGTCGTTTGAGAAGAAGGAACATGAAGCCTCTGTGGAGAAAATGCCCCCACTAGTTTGCCCTTTGGGCAAGCCTATATGACATTTTCTTAATTAGTGATTGAATGGGAGGGCCCAGCACACTGTGGATTCTGCTGTCCCTGGGCAGGTGGCCCTTAGTTGTATATGAAAGCAGGCTGAACAAGTCATGGGAAGCAAACCAATAGGCAGCACCCGCCCCCCTTATCCTCTCCTTCAGCTCCTGCCTCCAGGTTCTGATGCTGCTTGGGGAGAAAAGGGTTTGTTTCATTTTACAGCTTGTGGTCACCGTTGGTCATGGTGTTTATCACAGCAATAGAAATCTAACTAAAATAGAAGCTTAAGCAAATCATGGCAATACTAGGAATGAAGTAAGACGGTCTTTTAAAGCAGGCGCGGTGGTGTATATCCAGGACTCGGGAAACCGAGGTAGGAGGATTTCTGTGAGTTCAAAGCCAGCCTGGTCTATAAAGTGAGTTTCGGGCTGGCCAGGGCTACATAGTGAGAACCTGTCTCAGAGAGAGCACGAGAAAGAGAGAGAGAGAGAGAGAGAGAGAGAGAGAGAGAGAGAGAGAGAGAGAGACAGAGAGAAAGAGAGAGACAGAGAGACAGAGAGACTTTTAAAAAGAGTACTAAACAATGGTGCCAGGGCCCCAGATTGGTCTTAATTGTGTGACTATATAGGTATTGTGTGGCTGCTGGCACCCAGCTCTTGAAGGCTCTTATCTACATTCTTCTTTGGAGATAATTGGTGAGCATCACAGATCATCTCTGAAACATTCATAACTGTAAGAACTAATATCACTGAACAAAAAAAGAAATAATACTTTTCAACTGCCCATATCCTCTACTCACCAAATTAAGCGACCAGTGTTTGCGGCTGAACTAAAAACTCAACTTTCCTTCAAAGGATGGAGATCTGTAACTGTAGAGAATATTCTAAAGACTGTTTGTTGAACAAATTAATTTGCCACAGGCTTTGAAAGCCCAAACAATGGAAATGCCGGGACTCAAAGACCTCACAGATGGGTGACAAGAGCTGCTGCTGGCAATCTCTGAGAACCCATAGAGAGCTGGAGTGCGGCCAGAAGGAGCTGGGTAAATATTGTCTGATATCTTTTTGAGGGAGAAAAATGCAAATACAAGAAATTATAACTTACAGACCCAGTAATTTTGATTCCCCCATAGAATTTGATCAGCAAATAATTAGGTCTAGAATTTGAGGGGGAATAGTCACATATATTAAGATCTGAGTCTATGAAGTGTCTCTGAAAACAAATCAGAGACACAGGGCAAATGGCAGTACAGTTGAGGGCTGAGCAGTGTTTTAAAGATGAACGAGCCAACATAAAAAGAAGTGATAAAGGAAAATCCAACAATAAAATGCTCAATAAAGAACAGGCCGTAAAAAAGTAGAACACAATTCTATTGCTGTAAAACAGAGGTGGAGAAACATGTAAAATTTGTAGGAGATTCACAGACTATTATTAGTAGTTATATTTGTGAACTTCTTTTCTTTCTTGACTTTCTTTTTAATATTTCTAAATCTGTATGATTATGTTATAGACAAGTTACTCTTAGCAGTAAAAGAGATGTCAAAAGACAATACTTCACAAGAGATCAGAAGTATTGATTAATGTATTGACTTTATGTGGAGGAGGATACTGTGAAGGGATCTCTCATTATGATGTAGAATTCTTACAAATGTTGCTATATTCTATTAACTGAATTCTCAGAGGTGTCTTGTCACCAGAACCACCAGGGACACTCAGTATGGATGCTGGACTCTGTCATTTTGATGGAGTTGCCCTGTGATAAGGCATGGGGATCTAACCATGGGGAATTGATTATATTATGTTACATCCATAAAAGCTGAAACCATACATCCGTTAACAATGAGGCAGAGGAGATTACCCCGTCAGGATCATGCATAGCATCAAAAATGAAGATAAATGGTTTGAAGACAATGTATGTTCTTATAAACAATATATTTTTACATACACATGTGTTACACGCACGTGAAAATATTAGTACTAATTTCTTGGTCATATAATGGAATTGGGAATTTCTTTTTTACTGATTTCATTTAATCAATTTGTTAGACACTTCATTTCTTGTGTTTGTGGCTATTTTAAAATCATTATTTGCAAAAGATGAAGTGTCAGCATAACGTTTCATAATGGAAATCAATTTTCAACCGATTATTCCGATTTCGTAAAAGAGAGATCCACATGGAAGCACCAGTAGGTTTATCCAATGGGATGGACCCTTCCAAACCAGGGAAACAGTTCCTGCTCAGGGCTCATGGCATGATGGTAGATACTGTCAACTCTACAGAAAGAGAAGAACTTCCAAACGTATCTGGGAGGGAGTTTGTTAGCTTTTTTGTTATTGTTTCGTTTTGTTTAAGATTTTAGAGCTTTAGTTTTTGGGGTAGTTGAGGTGGGGAGATATACCCTAAACGTGGTTGGCCCCACTGCCAGACAGAATAAAAGGAGGCCCAGCCGGAGAACAGCAGCTCTCGAGTTCATAACTGCATATGCAATGCGGCCAGCCTCCTTAAGCGCCTTCCCCTCCTGGTGACTACATCCTCACACTCCACGCCAAAATAAAAGTCCTTCCTTCTTTCAAGTTGCTTTTCATCAAGTATTTTGTCACAGCAATGAGAAAAGTAACTGATACACATGAGAAATCTAATCCTGACTGAATTCCACTGGACGTTCCTTGCTGTGTCCCTGTAGACTTCCTTCAGACAGCACAGGAAGCAGTCACGCGTGTTTCCTTGTTCTTCAGCTGGCTCTTTCTCATACCTCCCCAGTAGGCTAGCACCAGGGCCTCAGAGGACTGTTCTGCTCATCAAAAACAGCTTCCCAAGCTCATGAGTCGTCTCAGATTTATTTGGACATTGTTATCACTGTGATTTGGAGACTAGAGATACATAATAAGATTTGAACAGCTAAACAATACCTTCAAAGAACTTGATTTGGATAGACAGAGATTTTTAAAACTTGACAAATTCAGTCAGTACCTGTAGTAAGCCACGAAATTAGAATGAGGATCATCATGCCTAGTTAGGCTGATGTCTTAGTTTGGGTTTTAATTGCTGCGAAGAGACACCATGACCATGGCAACTCTTATAAGTGAAAACATTTCCTTGAAGGGGGTTTGCTTACAGTTTTAGAGGTTCAGTCCATTATCATCATGGTGGGGAGCATGGCAGCAGCCAGGTAGACATGGTACTGGAGCTGAGAGTCATACATTTTGATTCAGAGGCAACAGGAAGTCGACTGACTGTCACACTGACTGAAGCTTGAGAAGAGACCTGGAAGCCTTCCCCCTCGGTGACACACTTCCTCCAATAGGACCACACCTATTCTAACAAGGCCACACTTCCTACCAGTGCCACTCCCTTTGGGGGCCATTTTCTTTCAAACCACCTCAGATGAGAACTCTGGAGCCTTTTGGAAGAGAAAGACCTTGTTCCCACTGTTACAAGGACACCTACCTGATAAGGGCCTAGGTTGAAAAACCTCCCCAGATGGTTCTGAACTCTGAGGCCCAGCACTGTGCAACAATTACTCCTTCCTGGTATTCCACACACCACCTAACAGAAGCAGAAAAGTGAGGGCAGCGTTCCCAGGTCAAGAGGCACAGCCAGGACTAACTGAAGAGGAAATTATGGGACTGATGCATGGCAGGGGTGCTGAGGGCACAGATCAGGTCTCCCACAATTCGGGAGAGAGTTCAGAGGGCATACAAGCAGAGGCATATGGCAATGCGTGAGCTGGCTCTGGAATGTGAGGGTTGGCGCTTCTCATGACCCAGGAGTACATGGGCACTAGGGCACTGACCACAGACTATAAGCAGAGACCTAGTGGAAACACCGTTGGTGGAGCGGGTTGGGGCCACAGAGGGTGAAGACTGCTAAGCAGCACTCAGGACGCATATCTGACATGGGAGCTGCAGAGTTTTTCAAGGGCACCCATTGGGTTATCAGAAATAGAGCTCGTGGGATTTTTTTTCTGCTTTCACTCCTGTATTCCCTCCTGAAATAATAAAATACATTCTCCTGTATTCACACAGCCTATTATTTTACCTTCCTCTGGACAGCCGAAGAATACAAAATGAGAGTGAACTGTTGTTAGAATCACAGAGCAAGGTTTTAGTTATGTATTGTTCTTTACTGTTCTCAGGGGCTTCTTAACATCATTGATCACCTTCCCTAGCACACAGGCTGTGTGTGTGTGCGCGCGCGTGTGTGCATGTGTGTGTGCGTGTGTGTGCATGCGTGTGTGTGTGCATGCATGTGTGTGTGCATGTGTGTGTGTGCATGTGTGTGTGTGCATGAGTGTGTGCGTGTGTGTGTGCATGAGTGTGTGCGTTTGTGTGCATGCATGTGTGTGCGTGTGTGTGCGCGTGCGTGCGCGCGCGCGAGTGAGTGTGTGTGTGTACTGAGCGAGGACTTCACCTGGAGAATCAGGATAGCCCAGTCTCTGCCTGGGGCTTACAATGCTCTTACCTGACATTTCCAAATGCAGATATGTCAGAAAAGTATAAATCAGGGTGGCCCAACTCAGAGTGGGACACATTTCCACCTTGCCCTTTCTTGCCATGTGCACGTCCAGAAGATATATGACATTTTTTTTTCTCTCCTAATATTTTCCCAGTTGGGATTTGTACACAGTGTGATGGTGACTTCTGTGGTTTTTAAGATGAAGCCACGGGTCTTCTTATTTTCCTTGCAGATTTTACTGCCTTTTCAAACACATGGAAAAGATGGCAGAACCGGAAAAATAATAGTCAGTGTTCATCCAGCCAACAGAGTGTTGCAGCTCTACCTCGTCCAGCAAGGAATGACACGATCACCGGAGCTCTTCTCACTGCAGTTTATTCCAGGACTTTATTCACTTTCTCTCTCTCTTCCCCTCTCTCTCCTTCCTCTCTCTCTCTCTC
>NC_022015.1:56776391-56791282 GCF_000317375.1 Microtus ochrogaster | reverse complement strand
ATCATAGCATAAGTCAGGTCTTAGCCATCTCAGGAGTTGATTATACATCTCCATCAGGTGTGATTCCACGCAGCTCGCTACAACAGAGGAGGCTTTAGCCGCACAGTACCAGCGGGGCAGGAAAGAGGCTTTACCCCTGGTGAATGAGTTGATTCGGCTCACACCTGTGGACACCCCAGGCAAGGCGGGTGGTGAGGAGTAGATGATACTCCCTTGTGTTGGTACTCAAGAGAGATCCCCAGACTGCCACCCTCACCAGCAGTGACACCTGATTTAAATCCCCAGTCAGTAGATTGTCGGGATGTAGGCCAGTTGCTGCGTCTGTCTGATCCTCGTTGTCCTCACTGAGGACCATGGACCCATTCACTTGTGATATTTGAAGTCAGCTGGATGTGTGAAGCACTTGGCACAGTGTTAGGCAATGGCATGGCCTAGACTGCTGGTGTTTGTGCATTCACAAGCACTTTTCTTCTCATCCAGAACGCTACCCTCTCTGCTTTCTCCCCCGTATCTTCCTGTTTTCTGAGCTCTATTTCCCTTTGAGGCTGATGATTCCCAGCAAGATAGTCCATTCCTGTGTGTTCTCTCCCCTCTCTCTCTCTCTCTCTCCCCTTTGAGGCTGATGATTCCCAGCAAGATAGTCCATTCCTGTGTGTTCTCTCCCCTCTCTCTCTCTCTCTTGCTATAATTACTGAACTATGCTCTCAGCTTCCATGTTAATGAGGGACCCTGAGCACCCATCCCATCAAGACCTAGGCATGAACTTCTTGTGTGTAGTAGGGGTCAGAAGTATGGTTTCTGGTTCAAATTATGTAGATAGATACAGAGACTTGGCTTCAGTTTCTCCATGTCTTACAGGCTATGTCTGTCTTGTCCAAGGTGTCTACAAAAGTCAGAGATTGATGGAAGTGCAACCTCTTGGTTGTTGCTCCTCTTTCCCTTTCCAAGTTATTTTAATTTTCAGTGGCAGGGCATAATGCAAGATTTCATGAGGACTGCTGCTTACCGCCAGGCGAGCCTCTGGAGCCACGCAGCCTTTAGAGACAAGGTAATGCTGGCATGGGGTGACTGACCTCACACTGTCTGAAGGAACCTTCTCAAGGCCAGAATGGAAACCAAGGTTTAAGAGAATTGCCACTTGTGCACATGTGTTCACAGGAGCACTGTTCAGAACAGCCCCAAAGTGGAAGACCTTTCAGCTAATAGGTGTATACACGAAATGTGGCATTGCCACACAAGTGGACATTATTCATACTTCTGTGACTCATAAGGCGGGACAGAATGTCACTATCTGCACCCACTCGGGGGAACCTCAGAAACACAGCAAGCGAACGGAACCAGTCACAAAAGGTCAAGTGGTGGATTGCGCTTATATGAAACATCTAGAATATGTAAATCAAAGGGACAGAAAGTACCCCAGTGGTTGCCAGAGCTGTGGCCAGGCTGGAGGGGACAGAAGGGACTGCCTAGAGGGGGCAGAGGTTCCCTTCGTAGAGTGGGAATGTCTTGGAACTAGATAGGCGTAATGGTTGGGCCACATAATGAATATACTAATGGCACCAAATTGTGCTCTTCAAAATGGTTAATTTGATGTTATGTGAATTTTACCTCAATGGAAAAAAAATTAAGCGTTGAGTGCCAGGGACTCCGGAGACGGAATGTTCTATGCTTTGCAGCCCAGACTCAGCGAGGCCCTTTATTACCATGTAATGAATAGCTCCTCACGAGGAGCGCTTTGCTCTCGTTTCCCCCTCCTACTGGCTCCACGCGTGCTGACATCCTTTTCGTTTGCTAAACAGATCTGAATAGCGAATGATTGCTAGCACATTGTGCGACTGTGGTCCAATATTCTTCTACTTGTTAATTAGCCAGAATGCTCAAAAAAGAAAAAAAAAAAAAAGAAGCATCTCATCTCACAGGCAGGGATACTGGTCATGGGGATCAGCGTTGTGATATCGGTCTCATAGTTTCCCTTCTGCCGACTGTGTGTGTGTGTGATCATAACTAAAATCCACTTACCCAGCATCCTTCTGATCAACTTACCCAGCATCCTTCTGTTCACCCAGGGTAACGGTTTGTGCTCAAGGTCCTTGAGCTTCACAACATTTTCCCCCTCGGTGAGTACAATAGAATTTTGAAATAACAGCCCCAATGACACCTATCTCCATCTCCATCGCCCTGCCGACGCCACAGAGCTGTCTCCTTTCAGAGGCCTCTTAGCCCTTAACTTTGCGCTGGCCTTCTAACAGAGGCAATGTTCTTTATGAGTTCCAGGGTCCCAGGCTTTGGCAAAGCCGGGGATCCTGTGTCACACTCTGGTGCCCAAGACTTGCCTCCTGGAGCTGAGGGTACACGTGGGAGAAATGAAGCATACCAACCCAAGTCAGCCCCAACCTGCAGAGTCAGGGCCCTCCTGAAGCTCCAAGGCCAACCAACCCTTGGAGACAAGCATACAGAGGGATAGTGGTTTGGGTTGTTTTTCACTCTTTTGGATCTTTAGCTTTTACTCTTTTGTCTTAGCTCTTAGGCTCTTTCAGGGGCCCACCACGCAGCTTGCAAATAAATCACACATGGAGAATTATTATTACTTATAAATGCCCAGCCTCAGCTTGGCTTATTTCTAGCCAGCTTTCCTTAACTTAAATTATCTCATCTACCTTTTGCCTCTGAACTTTTTCCTTTTTTTTTTTTTTTTTTACTTCTGTATATCTTACTTTCACCTTTCCTCTGTGGCTGGCTGGGTGGCTGTACGCCTGGGCCCCAGCATCCTTCTCTCCTTCTCTTGCTCCTTTTCCCTCCTTCTCCCAAATTTCTCCTTTCATTTATTCTCTCTGCCTGTCAGCCCCGCCTATCCCTTCTCCTGCCTCACTATTGGCTCTTCTGCTTTTTATTAGACCAATCAGGTGTTCTAGACAGGCAAAGTAACACAGCTTCACAGAGTTAAACAAATGTAACAAAAAAGAATGCAACATCTTTGCATGATTAAGCAAATGTTCCATAGCATAAACAAATGTAGCACATCTTTAAACAATCTCCTACAATAGGACAGATCTGGGGAAGGGCAGCAGAGATACGGCTCAGCCCTGACATGGAACTGGGGGACTAACTTTATTTCTCATATTCCCCTGCTCTATTGTGTCATCTCTCACTTCACCCAAAGACAGAGAAGATGCATAAAGGTGATAATCCACCACTTGGAAGACGTTGATTTGCACATGGCTTCCCTTTCTACATATTGGCCATGCAGAAAAGGCATGGGGGAACGGGAGGGGATGACCCCAGCCCCTAGAATGGCAGTGCCCCTGAGTGGAGAGGAGGGTGCTCCCTCATAGCTTTGGCTCCTCCTGGCTGATGCTATTATATGGCAACACCACTGAGGCAGGGATACGGAAGGATGGAAGAAATCGGGAAGAAAGGGCAAGAAAGAAGAGGGAGAGGATGAGAGAGAAAGACAGGACTTCTACACTCACACAATAGTCGTCCCTCTCTCCCTGCTACAGCCAGAAATAGGTGGATCTCAGGAGAGTCTGTGCTCTGTGCCTGCTGCCCATTTCTGGAGCATTAAGACAAGACTGGAGTTTATGGGAAGAGGGGGAAAAAGGACTCAGTACACTTGTGGTTCTGTCGTATCCTGAAATCTGAATGCCCTTTTTTGCCTGTTACTATATACTTTTTGGAATTCCAAGTTAGATATTTCATGTATCACATCAGGTTTGACAGAGGGGTCAGTGAGAAGATGAAGGATGTGGACTCCTTGGCTTAACCCACTTTAGACACTTTCAAAAAAAAACTGTTTCTAGATAACCTGGTTAGTGAAGAAAATGGGGAGGAGAGAACGGGAATGCCAGAAACCGCATTCCAACCCATCTCTTCTGACACGGGCCTTGAGGCACCGAGGGACCGTGCTTTTTAAGTCATGACTGTCTAATAGCTACAAAGCAAACGTTGCCACCAAAGAAAAGAATCTGAAGAAGAGATAAAGTGGGAGGGTGGGAGAGAAAAGCATGTTTCTTTTATCATCTCAACTGATATTTAAGATTGTAGGTGAGCCATTGCATTTGACTTATGACAGGTTTTGTTTTTATCAGTTTAAAAAAAAATCATCTCTGAGCTGTTGATTTCTTCTTCATGATCTGGGGTTGTTTCTTGGACGTGATGGGAAAGTTCTTTCTCTCCCTGTGTGGGGACTGAGCTGGCAGAGTTAACTCGTTCCTTGGGTATCCCTCAGCCATGCTGACATTATTACTTACTCTTAATAATGATGACAACTTCTGAAGATGACTCCCCCAACTCCTCATCTCAGTAAGCATTGCGTTGTGAATGTTCAGGAATTCTGTGACTTAGCCATTATCTTTCTTCATCTTCTCACCGACAACAATGAAGATATTGGACCACAAAATGTACCCCTCCTTTCCTGCTTACCCTGAAATCAGTTTATCTGCCAGTGAAATAAAATAAGCATCCATCTGTTGGGGTTTATGAAGGTGATAATTAATCACATGGATGATAATTAATTACATCCCTTTCCCCCTTTGAATTCCAATCCAATTTGGAAGTAGACAAAAATGTCAACTAGAAAACACAGTATCTGTTGTGTTGTGTTGCTATTTGGAGAACGGTGCTCAGACCCACAGCCAAATAAAACTTCCTAGTCTTTCCTCCCCCACCAACTAAACTTTAACACCCATGTGCATCCCAAACAATCGGCCGCGAGGCTGATACTAAGGAAACATTCCTTCTATAGGAGATCAAGGGTGCACATTTAAATCAGAGGGGGCAGGCTAGCCCATCCATGGGTTGCTTTCAGTCTTAATTCCCAGTGTCCCAGTCACTCCTACAATGGGGTGGTGGGGAAGGTAAATATTCCCTCTTACACTCCCCTCTGAAAATGAAAGTGCCAGGCTGTCCCCAATCCCCTTTCACAGATGAAACAGAGTACTCGCTTTGACTCGAAATCCATCACAATTTTAAAGTGGTTTTAGGCCTGTCTGCTTGTATTAACTGAAGACCGTTCTACAATAATGCCAGTGAGTCTGTAGAGTGTGGCATCTTTTCACTAAACCCTCCATAATCTTCACCTTTAGGACACCAACACTGACTCCTAAAAGGCATAGGCCTAGAATGACCAATGGTTTTTATTGATACAGAAGTTTAGTGCGGGCAAACCCCAAGCTCAGGGCTTTCCACATGCCGTTTCCTTTAACCTTCTTGACAGTTTTTTTTATGAAATAAATGCTAATATTATTGCCCTTTCAGAGATGAGAGAATTACGGCCTCGAAAGGCTAATAGTCTCCTGATTTCATGCAAATAGCAACGAAAAGGCCAAATTAAGACCTAGTTAGTCTGTCCGCAGAGCACATGCACAATCCCAAAAGCCATCGCCGTGGAAAGGCTGACTGGAAACTACACTACAGGAGACGGTATCCCCAGGAAGGAACAGTAATCAGATGCAAGCCCTCTGGCCACCAGCTAGCCCCCAAACACACCAGGTAGCACCGCACAGTGGTTATGGTCACCAGTTCCAGAGCCTGAGAGCTACTGAATCCAGCTTGACCCCTTGCCATTCACCCACCTTGGACTGTCTCCTGTTGCTTCTATGGGGTCTTGGGCAAATTGTCTGCTGCCTCTGGCTTTGGTCTCTTTATCTGTGAGAGCAGAACGGTGATAAGAACCATACTTACCTCCTAGAGTCCTTGCCAGGTCGAGATAATTCCATGAGTTTGGGGTGCTTAGCCCCGAATGTAAACTCAACACACGTTAGCAAACACTATTGCCATTATCTCTTGGGAAACGATGTTGTCCTTTCTATCTCTGCTATAATTCCAAATCTTTCTAATCTTATTTTTTTCCTCCGTTCTGCTTCCTTCATGGAGTTTTAATGAAAACCCTTTCTTGGCCAGAGCATTGCTGGCTGAGAGCTCCATTTGGAAGCCATCCAGGAAACTGACCTTGCTGGGGCCTACCCCATCTCCCTTCCTTGGAGCTCCTGTTAATTGCCATCTGGCTATTTTTAGTTTCTTCAAATGTGTGCTGGGTGCAAGCAGGAAAAGTCCGTCCTGCTGTGGGAGTGGGGTTGCGCGAGCGGTGGGGTTTCATTTGGAAATGTTTTGACACTTGGTTTGTCAGGGCACCAGTTGCTGGAAACTCGTGAGAGTAAGTAGAAGCTGAGAGCTTAGTTTTTGCGATCAGCATTCTCACGGAGGAGAGAATCCCCTGTTGCCGTACAGCTTAGCGCCTCCAAATGTGAGGTTGGCACAGGCGGAAGGAATTTGGGGATTTGAGGCTTAACGGAAAGCATAAATAACAAACATGCAAAGCACCCTATTTAGGCTGTTAGCTGATCCGCTGAGAGGCAGAGGCTGCTCTTGGGCTCTTCTCATGGGAATTTTATTTGGTGTAGGATTAGCGTCAGTTTGGTCAAAAATCCTTCCTTAGGTCTCTTCCCTGTCCTATTCTGAAACGCTCCTCGTTTTAAAACACCACACACCACGCGTTAACTTACTAGGCCAATGAGGCTGACCTTAATCATTTCCAGGAATGGAAGATGCAGCCTAGGTCTGCCCCATGGTTCTGTCTGTCAGTTCTTGTTTCTGTCTGGTGCTTCTAGCCATCCCCTTGTCACCCTGAGCATTGTCGCTAACCCGGTGACAGCAGACGCCTTGTTCAGAGCCATGTCAGGGAACGGCTAGCTTGCAGGTCCTGCTAACAGCTCTGTATTTCCTATCTCGTTCCATCCTCCTTTGCTAGGCATGGTTCTGGGCTGCCAGCATCAAAAACCAATGCTATTAATTTAAGGAAAACAAAATATCCTAAAAGAAAAGCTCAGATAATTTGGAGGCTACATAAACCAGAATACTTGGGAAACCCCTGCTGTGGGGTCGATTTCAGGGACTGCAGTGCAGGCAGTGACTCTGCCCTATAAGGCAGTCACTCTATACTAGTCTTGATTTCTATCCTTAGTACCTCCTCGGCTGCTCTGGAATTTGGAGGTAGCCATGACCTCACCAGAGTAAACTCAACCCAGTGCCCGTGTCTTCACAATCTGAGCTCCCCCTGGCTCTTGCTCCACTAACCTCCCGTGCAAGGTGTCTCTTAACTACAGAGCCTCGATCATGCCTGTACGTTAGCTGTAGGCATGTTGGAAGGGAACCTCTGATGGGCTGTTGCTGTCCCATGGGATGGGGGTGAGGTATTCCCTACACAGAAAAAAAAGGAGTTCAGCTTCTCCAAAACACAAAAGAATGGCAGATGCTCTCTACTGTGTGGCAGACCAAAGCATACAGATCGTTTGGTGCCTAGTATGAAGGAAGGAACCAGGGCTGCAGAAACGAGGCTCATCTGTGTATTATTGCCTCAAGATTTCCTGGGAGATGTGAACAAGTATTGACGGAGCCTAGATGGTACCAATAACAAAATAAGACAATAATTGTACCAAGGTCCAAAGCGGAAGATTGACAAGTTTATTGGGCATAAGAGGGGTTTCTTACAGAAATGTGGGTTACCCCGGAGCGGTGATTCACCAAAGCCTCTCACTCCAGCATGAATGGGACTTCCCCATAGCCACATTTGGTAGCTAGCTGCGTTGTTTCCATTCTCTAGATACTCACGGACCTCCCCTGCCCCAAACACCTGCAGCTGAGGTAGAATTACACATGGATGGCGGGGAAGGACAGAAGCAGTAGCAGAGGTCCAGACTAGCGACCCTCCCTGCTGCTCTTTCTATGAGGGATATCAGCAGGCTGGAGTTTAGCAGCCCTTTGAGAACAGTCGCAGCTGTTTGGGAGAGGATGTCTGTTATGCTCAGAGGCCATTGTTCTGCAGAGGGGGCAAAGATGAAAACCAGGCTCTGCGAGCAAGACCACGTGGAGGGATGGTTCTTATTTCTATAGCTTGTGCTTTGAACGCTATTAGAGTTTTCTGGGGATGCCATAACAGATTACTACAAATGGGGTATCACAGGACAGCAGAAACATACTGTGTAAGTCTGGAGTTGGAGCTCCAGAATCAAGGTGCCTCCAGGGCTGAGCTCACCCTGGCAGCTGTAGAGGAGGATTCGCCCTTGCCTCTCATGTTCTGTAGTGGTTGCTGGCAATGGCTGCTCTTAGGCACGTCACTCCAGCCTGTGCCTGTGCTCGCCTGTGTCTCTTGGTGTCTGTGCGCAAGGTTCACTTCCCACAGTGGCACCAGTCACACTGTGTTTAAGTCCCAACTGAAGCCAACAGGACCATATTATACTCATAGCTTACTTCATAGCTTTTATGAGTTCTGTTTGCAAGTGAGCTCACACTCAAGGTTCTAGATAGACACACGTCTTTAGGGAGTCTTCAGAACAGCTAAACTGTACATTGCTGTAACATGCTTGCATTAAGCCTCTGAAATAGAAATGAAGATGAGGTAGAAAATGAGTGTGAGTTTTTGCTGATCTCTGTGGTCTTTTAAGTCCAAGTGAAAACTCCATGTGGATTTTCTGACTTTGGATGTAGAGCAGAGGGTATAGGCTCTGCACTTGTGTAGATTTTGGTCCCAAAGCAGAGAGTAGAGAAAGATGCCGGATCCGCAGAAGAAAGGGCTTTCACTTAATATGGAAGCAGTGGCCTTCATAGACAGCTAAGGAGAACGGTGAGAAAGTGAGGGTCTCAGACTGGAATGTAGGGCAATTAGGAAAGAAGAAGCTGGGGACTGGAGGGCACGCTCCAACAGGGGGACCCTTTAACTAACATATCTGCACACACAGCCCATTTTTGCTCCCTTTGACAGGACAACACATGACCCTGATCTTTTTCAGTTAATTTTAAATTGAAACAAGAGGCTGACTACATAGTGATTCTGAGCATTTAGCGGTGATTGTGTGGAGAATCTTAGTACAGTCCCAACATGCTGCACCCATAACTGGGGAATTAGCATCAGACTGCCGGAACTTTAAAGAGCCTACCCAGGCTGTGAGGCCGGACAGACTAGGCTATGCTGCTGTGGCAATTCACCCCTAGATCCCGGTGGCTCCCATGGCCAGGGCCTTACTTCTCACTCACGTTACCCGCCCGTTATGCTTTGCATAGGGATCCTCTGATGGAGGAAGGTCATTGGTTGATTTAATAAAGAAGCTGCTTGACCTGATAGGTTAGAACATAGGTGGGAGGAGCAGACGCTGGGAGGAAAAGGAAGTGAGCTGAGAGACTCGACAGCTCTCCTCTCAGGGGCAGACGCCTCAGAGAGACAAGATGCTCCACTCTTGCGGGCAGAGGCGAGAGCTCTGCTCTCTGAGGCACACGCGATGAAGCTCCGACCCAGAATGGACGTAGGCTAGAATCTTCCCGGTAAGCGCACCTTGGGGTGCGACACACATGATTGGAAATGGGTTAGTCCAGGAGCGAGAGTTAGCCAAGAAAAGGGCTAAAGCTAAAGAGCCAAGCAGTGTTTAAATGAATACAGTTTGTGTGTTGTTATTTCGGGGCATAAGCTAGCCAGGCGGCCAGTGTGTGGCTGGGGTTCTGAGGACGCAGCCCCGCCACTCCTATTACTACAATCCTCTTTGTTCCAGCCTTCGTGTGAAGCATCGCTAATTCCTATTGCCGAGAGGAGATTCGTGGTCTTACTTCTCAACTCTCCCACCTAGAAGTGGCCAGTGTTGTTTCTTACCATGTCAATGGGCCATTGTAAGTCATACGATCGCTCTGAATTCCAAAAGGGCGGGGGAATGTTGTGTGCACAAGAAAAATCAGGAATGTGTGATGCTAATGGTTATCACCTCAGGTGTCAGTTTGTGAGCTCATCCAAATGGGGCCAGTTTGCTAAGGTGTTATTCTTAAATCCCAACTCCTCATTGGAGGTAAATTATAAAGGAAAGGGAGTAGTGAATAATTAATATTTCCATTAAATAGTCCTATTGGAATTAAATTCTGCCCTGTGATTTGTTAGAAAGCTACTGGTGTTGCATCCCTAAATGCTGAACTCTGTCCACGCATTGCTGCAAAGGGCCAGTTTGGGCCAACTACTGAGTTGCTAAATGTTAATCTAAAATACTTCAGAACAGCAGCTTCCATTGCCCATGCCTTCCTGCTGCTATCTGCTGCCTAAGATGCAAAAGTAAGCACATCCGGATGTAAGGACAGTCAAACTAAAGTCATCAAGGTATTGAGCTAGGAGCCGTCTGTCTGGCACTGAACCAGAAGCTGAGCTCTGATGAACTTGGACCACCCACCCAAACCCTCTTTTCACTTAATTCCCAAAATCTGAACTGTGAACACAATTACCTCCAAGCAGCGACTTGCATTTAGAGTTGAGAAAGTTCAGGAACTTGGACTAGACAGAATCATGGGGAGCTATCAACAAACATGATGACGTTCTGATTGCTCAGTGGCAGAGGGACTCTCTCTCCATCCGGGGAAGGAAAATGAGGGTGAATTTTTCATGAGTTATTATCCCACATGGCCAATGTGAGTCACCCCTAATATAAGCGTTCACGTTCTTCCACTCTGTGAGTGCCCAGTATGAGTGCCAGGCGGGCGCAATAGTGCTTCTTCTCCTGCCTCAGAATCAACAACATAAATGAGGTGCACACTCGTTCGTGGTGCCCACCCAGAACCTGTGTGAGGCACTAGGAGAGGCCGGGGCAGCAGGCTTTTCAGGCAGGCATTGTTAGAGCAATGGCATTATCGATGGAACCCAGCTCCAGGTTTCAAAAGTCAGTGCGAGTAATTCCTAGGACCCCTCTGGTGAAACTGTAAGGCATGTGCCCCGCTATGCAAAATGAGAGTGGATTCGGGCCAGCAATGGTGTGCCAGGTCAAGCTTCCTCTTCTCCTTTCTAGTCTCCAAGTCTGTTCTTTCTACTAGCTCAACCTTTCTGAACCACGCTCACTTCCCTCATCATGAAGCTCAGGATTGGTTATTACTCATATTATACCATTCCTGGAAGAATCTAAATGTTTCCCAACTTCTTTTTCTCCTTGTTCTAATAAATGTCGCATTCCCAGAGGAGCATAATCCCCAGTCAAACTGGCTAAAACCATTCTAAGACAATGTGGCTGCATAGCCCTTTTCCTCGGTTTCTGGGTTTGTGGGGTTGTTGCTATTGAACAGTCTTACTATAGCCCAGGCTAGCCTCAAACTCCGGATCATACCAAGTGTATCCACTGCCATGCCTGGCTCCATGATGTTTTAATCCAGATGCATCATGTTCAAATATAACCATACCCAGAAAGCAAGAGACATCTTTTTTTGTATGTTTAGGAAGAAGAAAATCTTTCCCAGGAATCCCACCTAAAAGGTTTCCCTTCAGGCCTCATTAACAAATTCCTATCAGCCAAACTTAAGCCCATAATTGGGAAGAAGAAAGATGGCACCTGTTTGGCCCACTTGCTGGAACTGGTATGGTTATCCACATGGAGGAGGAGACATATACAGTAAATGGGAAGTTCTTATTGAAACAGGCAAGGTGAGGTGGCTGCTGCGGGTTAGGAATTCATTGTCTGGTACTCATCTGATGCCCAAACCTGAAACAATCACCCTGAAGCTGTATTAATTAAAACACTCCTCAGCCTATTAGCTTAGGTTCTTTATTTACTAACTCTTACATCTTAAATTAACCCATTTTTATTATTTTATATTTTACCACAAGGCTAGAGGTTTACCAGGAAAGGTTCTGGCTGGCTGTTCATGTCTTTCTCCTCCAGTGGCTCCATGGCATCTCTCTGACTCCGCCTTCTTTCCTCCTCTGTCTGCTTGGAATTCCCTCCTTGCTGTTATTCTGCACTGCAATAAACCCCAAACCGCTTCTTTATTAACCAATGGTGTTCACAGCATAGGGAGGGGAATCCCACATCGCTGATCCACACCACTGATGGTACTCTGCTATAGACAGCTATGATGCTGGCCTGTTGATGACTCAGTAGTAATCCTCATAAGATTCCTGATCAAAGCTCCACCGGTTTTTCTCCTGCTTTTACATGTTTATGTCTCAGCCATGCTACTTCAATGCTTCTGCTTCTGCTACTTCATGCACCTGACTATCACTGGCTTCCAACTCTGTTCTTCTTAAGTGCCTCATGCATACTTCCCAAGAGTTCTACCTAGCCCTGCATTCAATCTGTACAGCTTTGACTCATTTTATAAGGCTCACTCTTGTAGCACCTTGAATGAGAATGGCCCCCCAATAGACTCGTGTATTTGCATGCTAAGTTCCCAGTTAAGGAACTATTGGAAAGGATCAGGAGGTATGGCCTTGTTGGAGTAGGTGTGACCTTATTGAAGGAGGTGTGTTGCTCGGGGTGGGCTTTAAGGTTTCCAATGCTCACACGAGGCCCAGTCTCTATGCCTGCTGCCTGCGATAGACCAGCTTCTTTTCCAGCACCAAGCCTGCCTCCATACTGGGATAGACCAGCCCTCTGAAACTGTAAGCCTCCCTTCTAAGTTCCCTTGGCTATGCTGTCTTTTCGCAGCAATGGAACAGAAACGATGACAGCTCTCCAGGTCATTTCAAGTGAAGTCTTTCCCTTGACACAGGAGAATTCCCTCCTTCGTGCTCTGTGCCTTTTATGTAATTCTGTCGTTGCCACTTTAACACACTGCTGCATTATTTTCTAACAGGCCTCTTCCTACATGCTTTTTCCTCCTGCCAAACAGCCATGCCTGATTCCTTTTCACACTCCCAGCACCTAGAAGTGCCTGGCACAATGAACAGTAAGACACACTTAATAGATGTCTGATGAAGGAATCCGTGCTTGAGGTTTGGGGCCAAGTGATGGTGTCAGAATCTATTCCTGCCTTCTGAAGAGGGGCTAACTGCAGGAAGATAAGGTAAAAGTGGCCAATCTGCTTTGTAGATTCTCCAGTCATAGAGAATTGTTGGGAAATAATAGGTAAAAGGGTGGATAGCATATGAGAGCTACATTTATCCGTTCCCTGCTGGAATACCAGGAGACTAAAATACGGGTACTCATAAAAATTAATTCTGCATTATTTAAACACGGGCAGCCCTCAGGGTGAAAGGAAGTTATGCTGCACGGCAGACGCAGAATTCTGTCTTATGAGGAGCTGTTGTGGCAGGATTCTGCCATAATGAAAGTGCTAATTATCTGAACAAGACTTAAGTCCGAGCTGCAAAGGCTGCAAAAGGAATCTTCTGCAAACCTTGAGATACTTAGTGGTGTGATTGACAGCAGAAACTGGTGCAGTTTCCACACTGAGTCACTGCTCAGCCAACCTGCCAGGTTGTAGTTAGCCCACCAGCAGGGTTGAGTGTGGTCTCTGGAGCTATGCTGCTAAAAGTGCTGCTGAAGCCTACTCAAGAGCCTGGGTCAGGTCTAACTTTGGGCTGCCTGGTGGAGGTGACTACAGATAAAATAAACAATGGCTGGAGGAAGTGATGGCTGCAGGAGTTCACGGGTGGGTAGGGGACAGAGTTTAGGAACATAAAATATGCAATCGTGGCAACTGGGGGATTGCAGTTCTGAGCCACCTCTCAGGTATGTAAACAAGGAAAGAGAAAGTGATACTAACAAGCCTCATGTGAGAATTAGTTGTAGGATAATAAGGACCCTGACCTGTGAAGGCAATTTGTGAATAACTGGGGCCAAAAATAAGGTCAACAGTGTGGTGGGACGGTACAAAGGATGACTTAGAATGGAAAGCAGAGACTGGCTAAGAGCTTAAGGCGAGAGTTGGATGGTTAGACAGTCTTAACTCTGCCATTCATCAAGTACAGCACTGACCTCTTTTGATCATCATTGTCTGTACCTATAATACAGTGAAAATAACAGTACTGTCTTTGAGGGTCCTCAGCACCAGTAAAGAAGGCAACATCCACAAACTTGAGAGGCAGATACAGCATGTGAAAACTACTCATAATTGATATTTATTTTTACTCTTTTATTCTAGATAGTTTAGTTTTATGCTTTCATAATAATTTGTATATTTCCTTTTCAATTTCAACCTAGTAAATAAAATATATATTTAGTATATGTGGAGCTATATTGTCCCTGTCCAAACATTCCACAGGATTTTTTTTTCTTGACCAGGAAATAAAAAAAAATATTCTGGAAATAAATCAATAAAATAAACAAACTATTTATCAATAAATTCACAGGACATTTTATCAGTGTTACATGGATCAATTGTTGACTTTTCTTAGTGGCCTTGCAGGCATTTTGTACTACTTCCTTATGCTGTGTGAAAAAAAAAAATGGCCACATCTACAGTTACTGCCTGGGTATCCAGAAGGCAGCTGAGAATGAACTTCCTCTCTAGAAAGACAGGGGACACAAGAGCCAACTGGATTAAAAAGAAATAGCATGTCAATGGCAAAAGAAAGACATCTTTTAAAGAATTCTTTTTCCATTTCTTCTTTTGGTTTTTTGAGACAGAGTTTCTCTGTAACTTTGGGGCCTGTCCTGAAACTAGCTATTATAGACCAGGTTGGCCTTGAACTCACAGAGATCTACCTGCTTCTGCCTCCCAAGTGTTGGGATTAAAAGCATGCGCTACCACCACCGCCTCTCTTAAAGAATTCTTAAAGTCATTAGATTAGGGACTAGGGAGATGTCTCAGTTGTTAAGAGCTAATACTGCTCTTGTTGAGGACCCAAGTTCAGTTTCCAGCACCCAAGGTAGGCAGCTGTCTGAAACTTCAACTCCAGGGGATTTGATGCCCAATTCTAGACACCATGGAAGGAACTTGAAACAGTTGGTCACATTCATCCATAGAGTAGAGAACAATAAATTAATACATATATTGCCACACCAACTCCAGTGTCATCTGTGTGACATGACATATGTCATTATGCTGGACGGGAGCTACGTGTCCTATAGGACTAGGCTTCCTGGAGGTCAATGGCAGACAGCCCAGTATTGGCTGCCCTTGGGGCATAGACAGGATTCTTGATTAGCTGGCTATGC
>NC_022015.1:56766506-56776206 GCF_000317375.1 Microtus ochrogaster | reverse complement strand
CTAGCAAGTTGAGCATCCAAACTGCCTAGGGCTGGAGAGATGGCTCAGCCGTTAAAGGCTAGGCTCACAACCATAAATATAATAATGGTATTCTATATATCTACAAGACAAGGATTATCTCTTCAGGATAGGGAAGCACAGTATAGGAATGTATAAGACTACACAGAACCTTTGTCTTACACGGGGTGTATGATAAGCAAGGGAATAGATGGGTTAATGTTGATGGACAAAGACTGTTATACTTTGAACTTTATGGATAGGCTTGCTAGATCCCAACCCCCATGGTGTCTGCTGCATAAGAAGGTACTAAAAAGTATATTTCAGCAGCTGCAGAGAACTGATTAGGTATATTGGGTCACTAGATGAGATAAATAAAGGGTTAGGAAGAGGAAGGGCCATGATAGCGATAATGAGACAGAAACTTTCTATTCATAAGATGAAACCACTTGTCTGAGGTTTACATTCCCAAGGACAAGATTTCCTCTTCTAAGGATGTTTTATGTCTAACACCTTTCCCTGATAATATGCTTTTCTTAAATATCGCTGATGTGACTAATAGAAGCTTTCATACTGTACCAACCAATGATACATGACCTTCTGATTCGTTCTTTGTTTGAATACTATATAATGAAAACATGAATTTAGTAAAATCGCAGCAGATCTAACCACTCTCTTGTGTGTTGTGTCTGTCTGTCATTTGCCGAACTTGTGCCTTCCTGTATACCAAGACCCTGCTTTTCCCACGGTCTGAATGCTCCCCTGAGCCGGTCCATGACAATATATGGTAGTACACACACACACACACACACACACACACACACACACACACACACTTGATATTTGTACAATAAATAATTGACTACTTAGTGAATGGTGAAACCCATGGTGGATGGATCTTCCCATTCAAGTGTAATCAGGAAAATTCACCCATAAGGTAACCCAGTTTTAATTGTCATTCACTAAAACTCCTTTTTCAGGTATTCTAGATGGTGTCAAATTGACAGTTAAAATTAACCATTACACTAATCAGCTAGCCATTCATCAGTTAAAAATGATAACAATTATTGGTATTATAAAGGAAGACTATGAGAAAGTAAAAATAAGAAAACAAGTGACAGGAGAATTTAGCTAAGGAAGGGAAAAAAAGTCCAAGGAAGGTAGAGATACCTGTGATCTGAACAATGAGCTGGTGAATCAGCAAGGATCCTCAAAAAAAAAAAAATTACAGCACACCCAACAGGACTATGTTACTAAAACATTAAAATGTCATATTTTGTAGATCTTTGAGGTGTTTAAAGGCCATCTATCTATTTAAAATGTCTCTGACTGATCTTGAAAATATTCCTAACATGCCTATAAGTTTGATTATTATAAACGAATAACTATTAAACTGTATTTTTATTATACTAAATAGCTTTCAAGGACTAGAACTTTACAAATTTAAATGAGCTGCATAGGTACAGTACCTTAAACAAGAATAGAAGCATGTATACAGTATAACAAAAATAACCTTAAGTTTATATCAATATATAAAAATATCTTAAACAGGAGTATAAATATGTATACAGTATAACAACCTTAAATTTGTATCAATATACAACATAGGGCTTTTCATGACAGTTTGCTCCTGGCAGTACCAATTTACTCCAAAAGAGTTTGCTTTAATTTGCGGCAAAGTTAGCAACTGGGGAAAGATATTTATCTTGCCTCAACTGCTGATGCTATGCTCTCCAAACTGGAGAAGTAGGGCACAAAAGAAGGCAACTACAAAACTGCCAAGACAAGGTGAGACAGTCCTTCAAAATTCCTACTTCAAAGAAAAGTTATCTATTCTAGGTCTATAAGACAAAGACGGATGGTCCCATGTTACAGAGGAAACTTGCATGACTGTCCAGGCAGCCAGATGTTTAAGTCATTTGTTATAGTTTTGGAAGTTGCTTGTTCTGCACTTCCTATTTACTCAGGTAATATTATATCCTTCGTGGATCTTTGATGGGGTTGAAGACTCGATAGTTAGAGTTACAGTTTCTCTTAGTCGTGATAGATAGTAAATTAGGTACAAAACTTTGGACTCATCTAAAGAGGATAGATAATGCAATATTTTTTTCTGAATTTGCCAAATACAAATGAACTGGACATTGGAAATGTAATTCTTATCTGATAATTGTTTTTATTATTCATAGTTTTATTATGTTAGAATTAAAATTTTTTCTTTTTTTTAGACAAAAGGGGGAAATATTGCAGAATATTCTTTTACACTGTGAAAATATGTAGTGATATTTTAATAAATAAAGCTTGCCTGAAGATCAGAGAGTAAAACAGCCCTACCAGTCAGCCCTACAGACCAGACAGTGGTGATACACACCTTTAATCCCAGGAGCCACACTAATTTGCCATAGGAACAGGGTGATAGTGGTGCATGCCTTTAATCCTAGACCTATGAAGGAATATAAGACAGGAAGAGATAGCTCTCAGACAAAGTTTTATTCTGAGGATTTCTGGAGGCAGAATGTTTTTTTGTTTGTTAGCTTGACAGAAAGAGGGAGATGATGTGGGATTCCCCTTTGTACACTATGAGTATGTTTTATTACTATTGGTTAATGAGCTGCTTTGGCCTATGGCAGGGCAGAATAAAACTAGGTTGGAAAACTAAACTGAATGCAGGGAGAAAGAAGGTGGAGTCAGGAAGATTACATGAGGCCATCAGAGGTGAAATATGATCAGAAGCACATCTCCTCTGCCCTTTTCTCTCATCTTTTTCCCCACAAAAAGAGGACCACTGGAGCTGGAAGATGGTTCAGCAGTTGAAAGCACTCGCTGCTCTTACGGAGGCCCTAAGTTCTGTTCCCAGAACTCATATTGGTGGTCACATCTGTCTGTTAACTGATGTGAGATTTCCCTCTGTATGTTGTGATTACCATTGGTTAATAAAGGAACTGCTTTGGGTCTATAGCAGAGCTATAGGGGAACAGAGCTAGGTGGGTAAAACTAAACTGAATGCTGGGAACAAGAAAGGCAGAATCAGAGAGAAGCCATGTAGCCCCTGCAAGAGACAGACACTGGCAATTTTACCCAGTAAGCCAAAGCCATGTGGTAATACACAGATTAATAGAGATGGGTTAAATTAATATGTAAGAGTTAGCCAATAAGAAGCTAGAGCTAATGGGCCAAGCCGTGTTTTAATTAATACAGTTTCTGTGTGATTATTTTGGGGATAAGCGGCCAGTAACTAGCGGCCACCCTCCTACAGTTAACTCCAACTCTAAGAGATGTGATGCTCTCTTCTAACCTCCACAGGCATCCCCCATTCACATGCATGTGTGTGTATTTCATTTCATTCACATGCATTTTCACACACGTACACACAGACACACACATACACACACCTTTATAAAAATAAATTTTAAAATGGAGCCACAGCAGTGTAAAGAGCTTAGTCACTGAATTATCATACAAGTTCTGTTTCTAACTTGCCATATTACCATATTATATATTGGGAAAGAGTCATCTTTGTTTTCTGTAAGATAGGTATGTAAGATTTGTTTTCTGTGTGTTCTCCTTCCCAAGGAGACACAAAGACCAGACAGAATAAATATATGGGAACATCCTTTGGTGCTGTATGCGTTCCTGCAAATATGAAAAGATTTTCTTGCTTTCTGTTGCTTCCTTCTGAGGGGGATATTTTTTCCCAGGGCATCAAAATATAATTTAACATCTGCCAATGTCCTCAAATATAAGCAAGTCTGTGAAATTCTACCAATGGTAGAATAACAAATGAGCTCAATATACTTTTCTGTGAGAACAAAGAGATATAATTAGAGGGCACTCTGGCTTCCTGAGGTGCTGTGAAGGAAAGTAGAATGAGAGAGTCTGTGGGCCTGTCCTCGTGGGCACTCTTGCAGATCCCATCTGGGGAGCGTTCAGGCAGAAGGTCTCCAGATAGTCAAGTCTTTCCTCTGCATGTTACTGTTTTACGGTAGCTTTTCTGCTTGGCCCCATCCCCTGTTTCTGAAGTTGCATGACTTAGGGCCATAAGGCAACACGTTCTGCATTCCTCACCCTCACTTGTCATGTGAGTAAAAATCCACTTGTTTACTTTTCAAATAGACACACAGGCAGGATGCTGGAGGAATGATTCGGATCATGATAGCAAATGATCAGATTATTTCCCAGAGCCCATGCTCCTTTTGGAAACAGCCATATAACTAAAGGTATTTTGATTCAGAGACAGGGGGGGAAAAAAAGGTATTTTGACTGAGAAAATTGCCTTAGTCTGTGTGCTGGTTTACATTGATTGACGACTTGACAGGATCTAGAATCACCTTGGAGACAACTCTCTGGGTGGGTCTGTGAGGAACTGTCTCGATTAGAATAATTGATGTGCAAAGATTCAGCCTAAGTGTGAAGAACACCACTTTAACAGCTGGGGCAGGTGGTTGTACACAGAAAATGGAAAAGCAAGCTGAGCACAGATCTCTGCCTCCTAGTTGCAGATGCGGTGTGACCAGCTGCCTCATGCTCCCACTGCCGTGCCTTCCTCTCCAGAATGAGCTATAGGCTTCAAGGGAGAACCCAAACAAACCTTTCCTTAAGTGGCCTTCGTCAGGCATTTTGCTATGGTAACAAGAGAGGTAACAAATACAGCTTGCCACTTCATGTTTCTTAGTAACTTGTGATCAGAGTCTGCTAATGGGCCATCCTACCAAATGAACCAATTTGGCAAACGCTTTGCTTTGTTAAACACCCCCTATTTCTTACCCCCTTTTTTCCCTTGTCTTGCCTCTACCTTTCTTTTAAAGCTAGACATTCACTTGCTTTAATCCAGATGATCAGGAAAATTACAAAACACTGTTCTAAGTTGTGTTTTCTGACACTCCAAAAAACTATAGGAAGAACAGTGTGGAGGCATTTCTAGGGCACCTGTCACCAGAGCATCCCTTACAGCCAGGTACAAGTGCCATTCTTCCTTGAGAACTTCAACTCTATGGTGAGTCGAAGAGGATTCTACAGAGTCTTATAATTATGGTGCCTCTTTCTCTTTGTGGACATGGATTTTTCTCTCCACCTGAGTAACCTCAGCTTCCTAAATGACAGCCATGCCAACTCTCAAAATGGACCATGCCAAGTAGATGATGCTCTGCCCAGTAAGAAGGAGGAGAAGAGAACATTGGTATTTCTGCAAGCATAGACAGTCTGACAGTCAATTTGGAGTCTGGGTGACATTTCAAATTGGTAATGCTCCTAATTACTCAAGCCCTAGGAAACCATATGGAATGCAGCCACCACTCTAGAATTAATACAAGTGAGCACAGTGAACCCATTACTGACAGCATGTTCTCCTGGAGTAATGGCATCATGTCTGTGTCAGCACAGTGTGATATTGCAGTTAGAGTATACACACACACACACACACACACACACACACACACACACACACACGCCCACGCCGAGTTAAATGTCTGACTCAAAGCTAATACCCAAAGAGAGTCACTAAAGAAACAGAAGTTTAAGTAGTTTGAAATTTCAGTGGACAAACCCTGAGGTTTCAGCTTCAGTCGTGCTGGGGAGGGGGAACTCAGCATCCGTAGTACACTCTTTTCCTTTTACTACACAGGCCCAAGTATAGCACCTTGGCCCAGAGAATGATGTTTTTTCTTACATGAACTCTGGGTCTAAATGCAGAGAAAAAAGTTTCTAGGCACTCTCTATTCCTAGGCCTTGCCCTCCTTCCATAGGAGCTTACCCATCCTTATGGGGTGAGACTGCACAGAAACACATGCCCCACTTTGGGATCTGTAAGATTTTCCCACCATGCATTGCTCAACATCTCTAATTCCACACAGTGTTGGAGAGGATTTGCATTTTGCTCATGCTGATGATCTGGGAAGACAAACGCTGGCCTCTTCTTGGTCTTAAACATCCCTGAAAGCAGCCTTGTTACAAAGAGATCGGCGTAATTGTAGGGACAGTCTGAGGAGTACATGTGAAGTACCAGTGTTTTCTGTGTTGTTGTTACATTATTTAATCCCTACAATCAACCTAGTGTGTGACTTCTAGTGACCTTGTTTAGTTTTAATTAAATTATAAACAAATCTAAGAGATTCCTAACTCCACCAAAGTAAAACCATAACCACAAATCATTACAAATCAATACTTTAACTAAGTCTGACTTCTGTGCTTAAAGCTGGCCTTGGGCCAAGAACCAAGTGCCTGTTTGTATATTCACCACTTTTATGTTTTTCCCTCTTCTTGGTTGTTCTAGATCTTTGCTGTGGATTGGGAATACTGTTATTTTTTGCTCTAAAGGCTGGAGTGAAGAAGATACAGTGCAAGCCATCTCAAGTAGCACAGGATGCTTAGGTAAGTGCTTATATTTAAAGGCAAACTTTGGGCTGGAGAGATGGCTCAGAGGTTAAGAGCACTGACTCTTAACTCCAAGGGTCCTGGGTTCAATTCCCAGCAACCACATGGTGTCTCACAGCCATCTATAATGAGATCTGGTATGCCCTTCTGGCTTGCAGGCATACATGGAAGGAAGGATGTATACATAATAAATGAATAAATCTAAAAAAAAATAAAGGCAAACCTTTAACTGGTTTTTGAATGCTTCAGGGTATCATATAATGTGACCTTCTGGTAGGTTGTTTAGAATAATATATATGTTTACGTTAAGATTTCTCTCCCCCCGCTTGGAATGTTGCTACGCTGGAGCCCAACTTCCTTGTAGTGGTTGATAGAAAACAATTTTCCTTTATATTTTAAATTCTAATTTAATTTAAAATTTAGTTTAAAAATTGCGACAGAGCATGCTTTCTCCCTTCCCATCTGCCTTGTGGCAGGTAGTGTGGGGCAGGGGATGAGTAGGTGTTTATCTTTGATGACCAGGTGAAGAATCAGGTCTCACTGTCTCTAGATTCTTTTCATCCCTAAAGTACTGTCCTGGATCTAACTACATCACATTCTCAATCTCACTGCTGCATTTTCCATGGACAGTGGCCCCAGGAGTGTCGAGGCAGGAAGAGAAGGTATCCATGCCTGGGGGAACATAATCTAATTCGAGGCTCTTAATAGAGAATAGAGTGATACGATACTTTGTTTTAATATCTCCCCATCATTAGGGAATATGTACAAATATTTGGGGGAATCAGAGTGTAGGGAATGTGTACAAATATCGGGAAAATATCTGAGTGGGGAGTTGGGCCATAAAGGCTGTGGGTAACGTTTGAGCATAGTGAGGACCCAGTCACAGCTTCAGAGATGTGTGTAAACTTATGACTGGGGGAGCTATAGGTCTGTCACTCACTCATTGAAGGAGGATATATTTTAATGAGGGTGGGGATGGTGGACAGGAGAGCTGGGATGCTGCTTGGTGATAAAACTTTCCTCCATCCATGGACCACTGGGAACTCTGAGAACTCATTAGTTTGGGAATGAATGATTAACCTGACAGGATCGGGAGGGCAACAGATGATGAAGCATGGCCCGTTTGGGGGGAAGGCTGCTGAGTCACGTGCCTGCCAAGGCTGTTGCACTTGCCTTTCTTCTTGAGACACATCCTGAAAAAAATATTTTCAGTCTTTGCTTCGTCACCACCTCCTAAAAGTTGCTTTATTAAATACTGGCTATATACAAGACAAAATTATAAAATATATACAGTGTATGAACAATAAATATACAGTACTCACTTTAAGAAATCAGTCATGGCTATCCGTGGTAGGGTATGCCTTTAATCCCAGCAGAGGCTAGCAGATCTTTGCGAGGCCAGCATGGTCTACATAGTGAGCTCCAGGCTATCCAAGGCTACTTATCTTGGATGAGACCCCATCTCAAAAAAGAAATAAATAAAAATAAACCATTAATATTTCCTTTAAAAGCCTGTGTACCTCACCCTGATCACATTAGCTAATGTTCACATAAGCTAATCTTGAATTTTTATTTAGAATTTTCATTTGGTATAATTTTACCACATATGCTTCTAGTCCTTAAAGCAAATCATTTAAGAATGTCTCATAAATTAAGACTTGGATCAGCTAAATTTGATTTTTTTTCACACAATTAACTTTATCGATCATCTTTACTGATACTATTGTTTATTTAATGTTCATTTTAAACCTTGTTTCTTGTTCAAATTTCCAGTTGTTTATATTGCACATTGTTGCAGGGGGAGGCCGCTTGTTCCTCCCTACCTCCCAGAACTGAAATAATCACATAGAAATTGTATTAATTACATCACAGCTTGGCCCATTAGCTCTAACTTCTTATTGGCTAACTCTTACATCTTCATTTAACCCATTTCTATTAATCTGTGCATCGCCACATGGTGGTGGTCTACCAGCAAAGCACATCTATCTCTGGTGGTGGATCCATGGTGTCTCTCTGACTCCCCTTTCTTTTTCCCAGCATTCCGTTTAATTTTCCCCACCTACCTAGGTTCTGCCCTATCAACAGGCCCAAAGCAGTTTCTTTATTAACCAATGAAAGCAACACATAGACAGAAGGACCTCCTACACCAGCACATGTTGCATAGCCTCTCCTTGTCGGCCATGCCTCAAGATGATGGTTTCCCACATGGTTGGAAGGCTCTGATGCCTTCCATTGTAAAGTCTTTACATGAAAATCCTTACTCAGCATACACTACAAATTTGCTGGACTTTCTTGGGTGTGTGCCTAAGAATAAAACTGTTGGCTATTACAGCATGCAGGTCTTTCAACTTCACTATAGACTGCCATTTTTTCCAGTGCATGTGTATCACATTTTACTCTCCAGCAAAGTGTGAGCATATCATTGCTTTGTACCTTGGTTGTACTCAATGCTGTTAACTCAGTCATTTCTACCAACCTGGTGTTTATGACATACTAAAGACTTTAATTTGCAGTTTTACTTACTGATAACTATGCTTCTTGGCTTTTGTGCTCTATCTTTTGCAAAGTGCTTGTTCATAGATTTGGACAATTTTCCATGTGAATCGATTCTAATTCATTCATAGAAACAAGTTCCGTGGCCTCTGCGTTAACCTACATGAGCTATATAACCTCTTTGGCAAATGTCTTCTCCCGGTTTGCACGTGACTGTCATTCCTTCCCGATGGTGTTATCTTTGAAAACATGAGAGATGAAACTTACATAAAGAGAGACTCATGCATGAAAACCCCTCTGGATGTTAAGATGTGTTCCCGAGGATGAGGCGTTAAGTTCTCAGGTGTTGCTCTCTTTGTTCCGTTGTGTCCTTCAGCATTGTTACTGGGTAGTGCAGGAGAAATAATAAAGATTAATATGTATTCTTAAGTTAAAATTTCAATTCAATCCTAATAAGGAATTAAGCCTATGCGTTTACTGTTAGCAATAACCCCCTCCCCAGAGCACAGTGTAAAAAAATTTAGACATATTCTGTTTTTCATAGAGCTTGCTTTCTCGCTTATATTAAAGTATGGTGAGGACAGGATAGCTATCTTTAAAAGCTTAACCTTAAAATTTGAGGATCCTCCTTTGTACAAAATTAAGAGAAAAAGAAAACAGCTATCTGAAGATATTCTTGTGTTCCCCATTCCTGACCTGGTCTCCAGTTCCAGCACAGATTCCCAGAAATTCTCAGGGACTACTCTAGAACCCTCAGTTTGATTGACAGCTGCAAAAAAATTCACATTTCACTTATGTACCTTAGCAGGTTGGTGGCCCTCTCAGGTGAACCTACACGTGGCTG
>NC_022015.1:56764418-56766380 GCF_000317375.1 Microtus ochrogaster | reverse complement strand
GTTTGGATGCTCACCTTACTAGACCTGGATGGAGGTGGGTGGTCCTTGGACTTCCCACAGGGCAGGGAACCCTGATTGCTCTTTGGGCTGATGAGAGAGGGGGACTTGATCAGGGGAGGGGGAGGGAAATGGGAGGCGGTGGCAGGGAAGAGGCAGAAATCTTTAATAAATAAATAAAAATAAATAAATAAAAGAAAGGAAGAAAAGGATAAAACAAAGTTTTAAAACATTTTGTTTAGAAATAATTTCAACCTCCACATAAGCTTCGAAACCAAAAAGAGTTTAAAGAACTGTTTCAATAACTTCAGTTGGTTCATCTATTTATGCTTACCCCATTGACGTCTTTGTTCTTTCTTATCATAACTGCATACACACGAACATTTGTATAAACTCATTTAAGTATGTGAATATATTCATAAATATAATTCATACATATACATGTGTGTTTATATGCAAAGAAACACACACATTTAAAAACATACACACCTGTTTCCTGTTGGTCAGTTACATACATCATAGCCTTTGTCTAAATAGATCAGTGTGATTTTTTTCTAAGACTGAAGCTCTTCTTTTGCATAAACTAAAAAAGAGCTAAATTTAAAAGCAAAAAGGAAGCTATAATGTGATGATATATGGAGTCATCTAATGCTGAACTTTATTCATGGAGTTGGTGGAGACCCCAGCATGAATGGAGAGGCTGTAGCCCTGGTTGTTGAGGTGAGAGGGAACTGCTTAATAGCCTCTCCCTTGAATAACATTTCCAGGGATACCTGATTTTTTTTTATAGCACTGAAACTAACATTCAGGGGAAGCTTGCAGAGGGAGGGAGTGGTCCAGATGTGTAGCCAAAGAGAGAACATCAGGGTACTTAGGGTTGATAAAAAAAATGCATTGCGTATTTCAAAACAGGTAGCAGAAAAGATGTTGAGTGTTCCTGACATAAAAAACTGACACGCATGGCATGATGGATGAACTAGTTGCCCAGGTCTGATCACTGCGCAGGATCCACATGCATCCAAACAGTCACTCTCCTCCATGCATACGTGTGTATGACTGCATGTCAATTGTAACATACTTATCAAAGAAAATAAGCCCCAGTTATAGTCTATCAAGCTCCAAAGCAACATGACTTGCAGAGGAATATATATATATATCTCTCACAACACCATAGTGTATACACACACACACAAACACACACATATTTTTTTTTCCTGTGTACTGTCGGGGTGACCTAGAGGGAGACTGGGAGTCCTTGAAACCCTTGCTGCTCTGTCCCAGGCTTTCCCTGCATGTGGTCTAAATGCAGGCTGGTTAAAAACGCACTCTGGTCTATTGAACACCTAGAAGTTTCTCCAAGGATGGGTTTTAAAGGCACAGTCTTCCTGCTGTGTGGGTCAGGGCCGTTCCCTGTGGACTGGGTCCCTTTGCCCTGGGACGGTGAGCAGCACCAGTTCATGGTTTCTGCTGCTTCTACCAACTCTTGTCTGCATAGTTTGTGGGTGGCAAAATGTGATTGTGAACAGCACAAAAAAAAAAATGATTCTGCCCCTAAGACTAGGCTGCTCTGGGAGCCCGGCACACAGTGCGTGGCGCTCCTTTCTGCCTTTTCATTATTTGGTAATTGAACCGGCAGACATTTAATTCTTTCCTCAGGAGTCTTCATTAAATTGCACGGAAAAGATAAAATCGCAACCAGAAAGAAAAAATGTACAAATTTAACGACCATTGCTCATGCCTGGATTCTTCCTCACATACCAGGCTTCTGGGCTTTAAGTAAACAGAATATTTTCAAATTGCATTGTGTTCCATATCAGCTGCAATTACTGGCTCAGCCTGATTCTGGTTTTTTGTTTTGTTTTGTTTTGTTTTTTTTGTTTTTCGAGACAGGGTTTCTCTGTGGTTTTGGAGCCAGTCCTGGAACTAGCTCTGTAGACCAGGCTGGTCTCGAACTCACAGAGATCC
>NC_022015.1:56746436-56763368 GCF_000317375.1 Microtus ochrogaster | reverse complement strand
AAGAAAGAAAGAAAGAAAGAAAGAAAGAAAGAAAGAAAGAAAGAAAGAAAGAAAGAAAGAAAGAAGAAACATCACACTGAATATTCCTAGAACACGGAGCGGTAGTTGTAAAAGCAGGTAGATTCAGAAACACTGTGGTACCCTGCCTCTACAGAACTCCCCAATTCATTATCTTGGGAGCTTTTTGTTCAGTATGGTACCATTGGATACACATGGCCATTTAAGCTTAATATAAGTAAACAATAAATATTTAAGCTCCCAAGTCACTTAAGAATTTCTACATTTTAAGAATGTCTATCATATTGCATAACACAGGTATGGGGACATCTTTCCAATTGTCACAAAAATTCTTTGGGGCTGCATTGATAGAGGGGTGGATATGCCCCATCTGCACCTGTCTGGCAGTCACGGGTAGAATGTTTGGTTTCAGTGAAGCAACACTTTCCAATCCCTCTTGCTGTGTATGCTGTTTATTCCACCCTTATTTGTGCCATTGTTATTTTTCTGTTGTGATAAGACGCTATGACCAAGGCAACTTATTAAAGAAATCATTTCATGAGGGGGTCATGGTTTCCAATGCTATGATGGCAGATCTAGCAACAAGAACAGCTTAGAGCTTACATCTTAATTTGTAAATATTTGGAGACAGATAGGGGTTGCTTGGCAGGGGCGAGGGGGGGAGATTGTGCATGGTATAAATCTTCTGAAACCTCAAAGCCTTCCCCCAGGCACAAACCTTCTCCAACAAGACCACACCTTCTAGTCCTTTCCCTGGGGGTTCCACAGCATATGAGGCTCTGTGGGCCATTCTCATTCAGACCACCATCACTTGTGCGTGAGAATCTGCTATTGAGCAAATTTCATAGGAGGCAGAGTTTAGTAGGGGAAGCTTTCTGCTTTCACCTGTGGAGAAGTGAAGGCAGCCAGGTGGGCTTGGGAAAGAATTAAGCTGCAATAGTGCTGTACTAAAGGACTCGGCCAGTTCCTTTAGGGATTTTTAAGATGGGCTGGCCCTTCAGAGCCTAGAGGCAGGTGGGTTTTTTAAATTTATTTATTTATTAAAGATTTCTGCCTCTTCCCTGCCACCGCCTCCCATTTCCCTCCCCCTCCCCCAATCAAGTCCCCCTCCCTCGTCAGCCCAAAGAGCAATCAGGGTTCCCTACCCTGTGGGAAGTCCAAGGACCACCCACCTCCATCCAGGTCTAGTAAGGTGAGCATCCAAACTGCCTAGGCTCCCACAAAGCCAGTACGTGCAGTAGGATCAAAAACCCATTGCCATTGTTCTTGAGTTCTCAGTAGTCTTCATTGTCTGCTATGTTCAGCGAGTCCGGTTTTATCCCAGGCTTTTTCAGACCCAGGCCAGCTGGCCTTGGTGAGTTCCCGAAAGAATATCCCCATTGTCTCAGTGTGTGGGTGGTTTTTATTACACACTTTTATGACTGTGTCCTCAGAAGGGGTGTGATAAGTGAATAAGGTGGTCCTCTCGTGATAAAGGGAGTACCTACGCAGAGCATGCCTCAGCTGAGAACCACCATCTCTCTTTATCTTCAGCTGCCAGACAATGAGTGTCTCCACCTGACAGAAAGATCTGTGTGTCCACCACAGTACGGTCTGTAAGATCAAGATCCAAGATTCCAGCTTTAAACTATCAAAGGGAAAGTGACAGTAGATACACATGATGTTAAACCAAACAATGGGAGTCCACATGACAGACAAATGGATGAATCCAAAAACTTAGCAGAGGTGACAAGATAATACAGATCATTTTTTTTTCGTGAGCAAAAGATTTTAGAACTGGGTATAGTAACTGACTAGGAGCGTTCTGCATGTTCTGTGGCTCATGAGAACATACAGCACATACAAGATGCATCCCTTCTTTATGCTGGCTTGTCATACGATTGGTTGGCAAAAAGTGGAGTTCTTAAAACCAGACAGTGAGTGTCAAATGTGCATGCATGGGAGAACTGGGCTTTCTGTGCCAGTGGAGAGGAATGTCATTGGGCTGGGCTGGTTAAGGGGAAGCTTAGAGAAGAAATGTGCCAGGAATTGGTGGCTGAAGGATGAGAATTAGTAGAGTTTTACTCTGCATCTTCTCAGATCCTACTCCCACTGAAAAGATTTTTAAATTCTCTTAGGTTCCCATAGGATTCCCCATCTTAAATATGTTGATCATCGCTTCATATATACTTTAAAAGCCAATTATTGGAAAGTCACTTCTAATTTTTCATCCTGAATACTAAAAATGCACACCCTTTGAGATTTCCCCACATGGCTTTATCCTGACTTCACCTCTTCGCGTTCGGGTTTTTCTCCCATCACTTCAGTGTCTCCAGTTGCTAGCTTCTATTTCTTCCCCACTCTCCCACGGACACCAAATGCCTGAGTCACAGAATTCTGTCCAGCCTGTCAACACTTTTCATTTTTGCACTGACAACAGAGTTAAAGGGTGGCAATAAGGAACCTGTTAAGGAAACAATAATAATCATTTGCATAGCTGAAGTTTCAGAATTTAGGGAGCTCGATTTAGGAAGGTAGTCATGCAGACAACACCATGCCCACATCACAGAAACTCGGTGTTTGATCCAGAAGCTAAAGTATCACTTGAAAGCAAGACTGTATGGGGCTATACCCTGCACCTACACTCTCATGACTGTACAACATGGAAGGGCATTTGTTTCTTAGTGCTATTATTATAAGAAGAAATCCACAGAAAGTACTGGGGCTTAGGACAGTGTAGATGCACTACTTGCTGGTCTAGGAGTCACAAATCCAAAACAGGTCTTAAAGGGCTAAAATGAAGAGCTGTGCTCTTCCTAAGGGTTTCAGGGGAGGAGCCATCCCTTGTCTTGAGAGACCTGGAGAACATTTCCCTGGCTTCTGCTTTAGCTATCACATCTCTGTTCTTGACTCAGATTCTCTGCCTCTCCCTCGTGAGGAATCTTGTGGTCACAATGAGCTCATGCAGATTGCATAATCCAGTGTATTTTCCCCTTTTAAGATCCTTAACATAATTACATGTGAAAGCCCCCTCATTATAGTAGCCACCATGCAGAAGCATTCAGTGGTTAGATTGTGGACATTTTGGAAAATCATTAATCTGCCCTCCACATAAGTTACCTAATCTCTATCTTCATCACCATCTTCACCAGTAAAATGATAGCTAATCATAGATAATCTTCCATTAAGGATATTTTGAATTTAGTGAAAAAAGTCTACATGCATAACAGCATGGTGCCTAGCATTCTCCAGCTACCCTGATTGCCATGGTGGCCACCATGAGTACCGATGTAGAGATATGTGACATTGGAGCTAAGCAACGTTGAGCAGGGCTTTATCAAGGTGACCTTTTAAGATGCCCCAAACAGATCATCTGGAGAGTGAGCAAGAGAAGAGAGATGGAGCAGGAGCAAGCCTGCCTCCCTAAAGCCTGAAGTTAGAGCCTTTGATCTGTGTGTGAGTTTTTAGTGTCACTCATTGGGCTTCTGTATCAACCTGTGCTTGACCTAAAAAGCAGAGAGTCTTGAGAAGAAGACCACCTTTTGAATTAAGTTCTTGTCTCCCTGTTTGATGGGGGGGAGGGGAGACCCTAGAGAAGTTAAGGAGTGTGTCCTGATCCACAGTGGTCTTTCCCCTTCCTATGGTCTGAATGTTTTCCAGGTTCGTGTGTTGAAACTGAACTGTTGCTGAGGGGATGTGAAGTCAGAGCTACCTTTTAGGAAGCGAGCTATTCTGAGGGGTGAAGGCGTGAATTCCAGCCTCAAGGCAAGGCTCGAAGACTTAAGACCTTCTCATTATATCCTCTGCTCCTCTATGTGTGAGAATAGATGTTCCTGGGCCCTAATGTCTTCCTCGGGGGTAGGGAGTGAAAAGGCACAATGTCAACAAACACAGACTATAGAAGGAGCTGTGGGCCTGCTTTCCTGCTGCCTGGCTCCCGGCCCCCTGGCTAGCTTATGTCCTGAAATAACAACACACAAATTGTATTCTTTTAAACACTGCTTGGCCCATTAGCTCTAGCCTCTTACTGGCTAACTCTCACATCTTGATTAACCCATTTCTATTAATGAGTGTAGCACCACAAGGTGGTGGCTTACCTGGAAGGATCTTAACCTGCATCCATCCTGGAGAGGAGAGCTATGGTGTGTGTCTCACTTCCCTTCTTCCCAGCATTCTGTTCTGTCTACTCCACCTACCTATATTCTGACCTATCAGGCCAAGCAGTTTCTTTATTAATTGACCAATGAAAGCAACACATAGAAAGAAGACCCACCTACATCAACAGACACTGGGTGTCAGGTAGAAGACTCACAGAAAACTTGTTTATTTAACAATGACTGGGGGGGGGACTTATTTATATACCCTCCTGGCACCCAGGCATTCTGATCTTTGACAGTTGGTGTCTCATGTTCATCTCTCATTGGCTAGGCAGGATCAGGACCTCTGGCAACGCCTGTTGCTAGGCACTCAGGAAACACCACTTAATTGTTCTTTATTGGCTAGGCATGACCAGGACCTCTGACAGTGCCTGGGAGACTCCAAGTCAGCTCTTTTGGGCCTGAGAGGCCTTATCTTCTTACAGACAGAGACTGCCTCTCTCTTTCTTTCTTTCTTTCTTTCTTTCTTTCTTTCTTTCTTTCTTTCTTTCTTTCTCTTTCTTTCTTTCTTTCTTTCTTCCTTTCTTTCTTTCTTAATGGTTTTTCAACACATGATTTCTCTTTCTATATCTCATGCCAAGTAAGGACAACAGCACAGCTTCATCCATAAGGAATAGGCTTGTCCCTGAAACCTAATTGTAGGCTTCTGTATCTGGACTGTCTCAGCCCCCATGACTATAGGAGGTAAATTCTT
Organism: Microtus ochrogaster; assembly: GCF_000317375.1. NCBI lineage: Eukaryota > Metazoa > Chordata > Mammalia > Rodentia > Cricetidae > Microtus > Microtus ochrogaster. The sequence goes on along the minus strand of NC_022015.1, from coordinate 56,758,520 downwards.
ACTCTTGGTCTGAGTCCCAGGCAGTTTGTTTTAGCAGCTCAGACTAAGACAACTTCGCTGCAGTACGTGTTATCTTCATATTAAAGTCTTAACTTCTTGTGGGGTTTTTTCCAGGTTACTTGGCAGTTTCTGAAACCTTAGTTCATTGGCTGCAGTGTTGGCTCTGTCTCAGCCCCTCTTTCTCCATCTTCTTAGAGGTTTCTCTCCATTTGCTACCTCGCAGCTAAAGGGCTCTATTTAAGGGTAGTTTGATCCTGAGCATTTAAGGAGCGAAGCAACCTGTTTGGGGAAAATGCTTGGTTAATCGGGAGCATTTTCCTAGCACAGCAGCCACACATTTTAAGGCAGTTGTGATTTAGACCCCACGTGTTCTTGGCAAGAGCACAGAGACAGTCATTTCAATTCGCCAGATGAAGACTGCACCAATAAGCTCTCCCCAGGTCTGAAACCAAAATGGATGCGGGTGGTTGATTGTTCGCTGCTAACAGCTTCTTGGAACCCCCTCTGCCCTAGCACTGAATTCATAAATTCTCAGATTTACCTCCCCAGAGCTGGGAGGGGGGTGAAGGGGGCGATGACGCTGGGGTCTCACTGGGTGAGAGGAACAAGAAGAACAAAGTCTGTGTGTTTCCATCAGGAGGCTCCTCCGTGCAGACAAACAGTCTTTGCAAGAGCAGACTCAGCCTAGTGGAGACAGGCTGCTTCTCCGTACAATACGAAGCGTGAAACAATCGCTCTGAGCCTGACTTTCAGAACAGATGGCCCTGCCTTTGCCCTGGGCTAATGGCTTGGCCTTCGTGTACCCTCAGATTGGCGGCCAATCTTCCTCTTTCATCTCCTGGAGCCCAGGAAATGATCAGTGGCCTTGCACCTGGGTTACTTTTTAATGATCTGAAAGACCACAAGGAGCCGACGTTGCTTTTGTGCCGTTTCTCATTCAGCAACCTAATGGCTATCCGACGAGAGATTTTCTTGAAAAGTAAAAGTGCCTGCTCCTCTTGGGCAGCTCTGATGAAACTCTCACACTGTGCATATTATGGGGCATCAGGCCTGCATGAGGCCTTCTGACTGCTGGCGAGTCTTCGTATCTGCACTCTGGCATTGCTGCCAACAAGCCCTGAAATGACGGGTGAGTGTATGGAAACTTCCATGTGAATAGCAAAGAAAGTGACCAAGAAGATGCTGAGGTCCAGAGCTTCCTGCCGCAGTGCTGGAAAGGGGACCAAGCTTTCATCGTGGTCCCCCTGTTTGTACTCCAATCATGGTAAAACCAAAGCCACCCTATACCATACTGGGATAGAGACCCCACTGTCATCTCTGCTACCAAGTCACAGAAACCCCCTGTTTACAGCAACCAAAGTTAGGAGAAAGCAGGATAACTGTTCCTTCACCTCCCTAACCCTAAAAAGAAATAAAATGTTAAAAAATCCAAAATGCCTGTAAGGCAGTCTGAAAAAGGCAACTGGATAATGGTTGCCAAATGGGCAAGCCTTGATGGCAGGACAGTGGGCAAGCCTTGATGGCAGGACAGTAGGCAAGCCTTGATGGCAGGACAGTAGGCAGGCCTGTGGTAATCACAGCACAGCAGTGATTTAGGGCCAGCTCTTCTGTCGACACATGTAAATTATTTATTTGGGAAATCTCGGGTGGTATAGCTGTGTTCACACTCTGTTTGTCAGAAACAGAGGCCAAAGTCAAAGCATACAATTCTCCCCCGTGCCCACAGATAGCTAACATGTATAAGACCGACAGGCAGCAAGTAGGAAGACACTGAGCCGGCGGGCCCTCCCTCTGCTGGGAGAGATGAATGGAAAATGAAATGATAGAACTTTTGAAAACACACAGACAGTGTCTCAAAACTCCACAGAAGCTTTGCCCAAGACCCACCACGTTCAGTAAGAGAAGGGAAAATACATATCCAGAAAAGATTTGTGCCTGAGATCTGGGAAACAACCCAGAGAGCCCTCAGCAAATGGAAGGGTAAGCCAGTTCTAGGCTCTCTAGACACTAGAGTGTTGATAAGTCATAACAGTGAACGAACTGCCTGGTTATGCAACAGTACCAAGACATCTCAGACCCACTATGCCGACAGCCAAGGCAGATGCCAGAGAACACCTACCATATGTGCTTTAGGTACTTTCCTGTTGCTATGATAGAAAACCATGGCCAAGGCAGCTTATAGAAGGAAAGGTTTATTTTGACTTATGGTTCCAGAGGCTTAGAGTCCATGATGGTGGAGTGGAGGCAAAGTAGAAGGAACAGGAAGCTGAGAGCTCATACCTTGAACTATAAGCACATAGCAGAGAGAACAAACTGAAAGTAGACAAGACCCAAAGCTCCCAAATTCTGAACTCAGTGACATAATTCCTCCAGCAAGGGTGCACCACCTAAACTTCTCCAAATAGTGCCACAAATTTGAGAACAAATGTTGAGATGTCTGAGGCAGGGGACGTTTATTCTTCAGATCACCACAGTGTGCTTTGATATCAAATTCTAAAACAAGAGGAATGATTTTAGTGTGAACAAAAGAAGATCCATGGTTTCCTGAGATTGGGGTCAGCTGCAAAATCATGAGGAAAGTTAAGGGTAATGGATAGTTTCTATATCATGGCTGTGGTGTGACATGGATGTAGGTATTGATTATGACACATCAAAAATATATGCTTAGATTTGGTTCTCTTTCCTGTGTGCATGACATACCTTGATGACAAGGTTTCAAAGGCAAGAGTGAATGCCTAGTTAGCATTATCTGAACGGATTTGTGCAACAGTACTTAAAAAGAAAAGAAAGGAAAGAACTGGAAGGTGGGAAAGATAAAGATGAAAGAAGCAATTTTAAATCCGTCTTTGCAAACTAATGACACACACACAAATGTATCTCAGCTTGCAGTGTGAGACGGTCATTTGATGTTTACCGATGACCTGCTTCAAAGATGGAATACGGCTAGCTTCTTTTGACACTTAACAATGACAGCTGCTATGGCTAAAAGCAAACCTGATAATATGTACATTCAGATGGAAGAAACCCAAAATGTGTTGAGCCAAATAAATGACGATACTCAATTTGAAAGCCAACCATCATTACACAACATCCTGGAGACGCCGCTGATGTGTTGCTTCTAGAACAAGTCAGCAGATCTTACAAACTAAGTTGTTGAATACTCTTTTTTTGTTGTTGTTTAATTCTTCTTTTGGAAGACTTTGGAACAAGCTAAAAAACCATGTTACCAAGTTTAAAAATTCTTGCAGATATGAGATTTTTTTAATATCATCTTCAGCAACAAAATCACATAATGAAATACCCCAAAGAACCACTTCAAAAATGCTCTTTCCGCGACAAGACTCCCTTTTCAAAGATAGCTCTTCTCCCGTTCATTACCAAAAGTCATCATTATCTTAGAAGAGAAAAATTAAGTTTATTCTTTCTAAAATACCTCCCGAGTAGAATAGCTCTGACAGCTACTTGTCATCACAGGAAATTTTAGCAAATTGTGACTCTGCCTTCAACAAGAAAGTCCCATGATTGATCTGAAAGTGAAGAAGCTCCTTTAAGCTCTCCATGGTGGAAAAAAAAAAAAAAAACAGGAAAGGCCTGCAGCTGCACACATTTTCAAGGACAAATCCTTGCTCTTACCAGGTACTATAAACAGTGAACTATCACTTAAAGGCATTAACATTTTTATTGTAAAATACACATAGCAAAAGATTTCCTGTCTTCCCCCTACATAAGCACAGAGTTCAGCACTAAGTACATTCCTATCATTGTGTAACCACCACCACCATCCATCTCCAGAACACTTCTTACAAAATGGAAACTCTATACTCATTAAGTAACAGTTCCCCATCTCTGCCAGCCAGCTGTCCCTAGCAACCACCATTCTACTTTCTGTTTCTAGGATAGCCGCTTCTCTAGCTGTCGCCCATACATGAAATGGACAATATTTGACTTCTTGTGATTGATTGATTGATTGATTGATTGATTGATTGCACATAGCACAATATCCTTAAGGTGCATTCATTTTGTAACAAGTGCCACAGCTACCTTCATTTTAAAGTCTTATAAACATCCCGTGTCTACCACATTTTGCTTATCTAGTCATGTATTGGTGGACACTTGGACTATGTCTCAGACTGTTTTGTGTATATTAAGGAAATATCTAAGACCAGGTAGTTATTCTATTATTTATTTATTGGTTGATAACTGCATACATATATACAATGTATCTTGATCATATTTAAACCCACTTCCTTCTCCCTCTCCTCTAGATGCTACCCCTCATCCTGACAATATATCCACCTACTTTCATGTTCTCGTTTTTTGTTACAAATCACCGAATCTACTCAGTGGTGCTTACAGGGACATGTGCATGGTGCTATCCATTGGTATTTGAGCAATCTGCTAGGGGTGACACCCCCAAATAAAAAAAAAGACTTTCCTTCTCCAGAAGTCATCAATTGCCAATATGTTGTCAACTAGGGGTAGAACTCTCCCAACCATGCTGTCACGGTGACTGTCTTGGTCTGTGTAATTCTTGTGCAGGTCACCCCAGCCTCTGTTTGCCATGTTGTATCTAGAAGACAGCTTTCACAGCACTCTTTTCTATCCACTAGCTCTTACGTTCTTTCTGCCCCATGTGTCTGTGATGTCTCCTGAGCCTTGTGTGAGAGTTGATATGGACATTTCATTCAGGGCGGGGGACTCCACAGCCACTGGTGCTCACCTCTTTGACTAGCTATGAGTTTCTGCATTAACCACTACCCAATGCGAAAAGGAGCTTCACCGGTCAAGGTTGAGAGTGGCACTAATCTCTGGTTAAATTTATTGATATAAATGTCAATTGTTAGAAGGCAGTTTGACAGCATATCCCTTTAGTAAAACAACAGAAGGGGGTTCTCTCTATAGGACCTATGACCTTCCCAGCCCTGGATTTTGAACAGATTTACAACAACAGGTCTTGAACCCAATCAGATAGCGTTTTTATTCCCATGGCAGTCGTGCAGCTTCTGCACTAGTAGGCAAATCTTTTTTTTTTTTTTTTAGTAGGCAAATCTTGCACAGTAGCTCGGTGTTGTAATACGAAAAGTCTGCTGCTGGATAAGGCCATCGATGTCTTTTCCCCTCAGTGATTTGTATAAGTTCCATGACTGTGAAAGTCAAGAATGAGTTTCCTGGTCCTTTCCAGTTTGATTTTTTTTTTTTTACGTCTTGCAACCAAAATATGTAGTATCTTTGGCAATATGTTGAATATGCTTTCTTTTTTCCATTTTATATTTTTTGCATCTTTAACAAAAATCAGGTATCCGTAGGTGTGTGGATTGGTATCCAAGTGTTTGGTTTGGTTCCGTTGGTCCTCCTGTCTGCTTTTATGCCAATACTAGGTTGTTTTCAGTACTGTAGCTCGATAGTAGAATTTAAAGTAGTGGATTGTGATGCCTCCAGAAGTTCCTTTATTGTACAGGGTTGTATTGGCTATCCTGGGTTTTTTGCTTTTCCATATGAAGTTGAATACTGTTCTTTTGAGGTCTGTGAAGAATTTTGCTGGGCATTGCATTGAATCTGTAGATTGCTTTTGGTAAGATTGCCATTTTTACTATGTTAAATACATCTGCCCAAGAGCATGGGAGATCCTTCCATTTTCTGGTGTCTTCTTCAATTTTTTTTCTTCAAAGATTTAAAGTTCTTGTCATACAAGTTTTCCACTTGTTTACTCGAAGATATTTCATGTTATTTGTAGCTATTGTGAAGAGTGATATTTCTCTGATTTCTTTCTCAGCTCATTTTTCATCAGTGTAAATGAGGAGTACTAATTTTTTTCAAGTTAATGTTTTATGCTGTTGCATTACTGGAGGTGTTTATGAGTAGTAGAAGTTCTTTGGTAGAATTTTTGGGGTCCCTTATGTAAACTATCATATCATCAGCAAATAGTGAGAGTTTGACTTCTTCTTTTCCTATATGTGTCTCCTTGATCTCCTTTTGTTGTCTTATTGCTCTAGCTAGAACCTCAAGTACTATATTGAATAGATATGGAGAGAGTAGACAACCTTGTCTTGTTCCTGATTTCAGTGGGATTGCTGTGAGTTTCTCTCCATTTAGATTGATATTGGCTGTTATCTTGCTGTATATTGCCTTTATTATGTTTAGGTATGTTCCTTGTATCCCTGCTCTCTCCAAGACCTTTATCATGAAGGGATCTTGTATTTTGTCAAAGGCTTTTTCAGCATCTAATGAGATTATAATGTGGGTTTGTTTTTCAATTTGTTTATATGGTAGATTACATTGACAGATCTTTGTATGTCGAACCATCCTTGCAAAATTTTCTGATGTATTCTTGGATGCGGTTTGCCAGTATTTTATTGAATATTTTAAAAACAATATTCATGAGGGATATTTGTCTGTAATTCTTTTTCTTAGCAATGTCTTTGTGTGGTTTGGGTATAAGGAAATTGTAGCCTCATAAAAAGAGTTTGGCGATATTCCTTTTGTTTCTATTGTGTGGAACAATTTGAGAAGTATTGGTATTAGTTCATCTTTGAAAATCTTGTAGAATTCTGAGCTAAAACCATCTGGCCCTGGGCTTTTTTGGTTGGGAGACTTTTAATAACTGTTTCTATTTCTTCAGCAGTTATAGGTCTATTTAATTTGCTTATATGGTCTTGATTTAATTGTAGTAAGTGATATTTACCCAGAAAAGTGTCCATTTCCTTTAGGTTTTCCAACTTTGTGGAGTACAGGTTTTCAAAATGTGACCTGATGATTCCCTGGATTTCCTCCATGTCTATTGTTATGTCCCCCTATTCATTTCTGATTTTGTTAATTTGATATTCTCTCTCTGCCTTTTGGTTAGTTTGGATAAAGGTTTGTCTATTTTGTTGATTTTCTTGAAGAACCAACTCTTTGTCTTATTGATTCTTTGTATTGTTTTCTTTGTTTCTATTTTGTTTATTTCAGCTCTCAATTTGATTATTTCCTGCCTTCTAGTCCTCCTGGATGAGTTTGCTTCTTTTTGTTCTAGAATTTTTAGGCATTCTGTTAACTCACTAGCATAGAATTTTTCTAGTTTTTTTTTTATATAGACATTTAATGCTATGAATTTTCCTGCTGACACTGTCTTCATTGTGTCCCATAAATTTAGGTATGTTGTGTGGTCATTTTCATTGAATTTTAGGATTTTGATATCTTCCTTTATTTCTTCCTTGATCCATTTATGATTCAAATGTGCATTGTTTAATTTCCCTCTGTTTGTGGGCTTTCTGAAATTAATGTTGCTATTGAATTTTAATTTTAAGCTATGGTGATCCAATAAGATACATAGGGTTATTCCAATATTTTGTATCTGTTAAAGGTTTCTTTGTTACCTAGTATGTGGTCAATTTTTGAGGTTTCATACGTTGCTGAGAAGAGGTATATTCTTTTATGTTTGGGTGGAATGTTCATAGATATCTGTTAAGTCCATTTGAGTCATAACATCTATTAGTTCCCTTATTTCTCTGTTAATTTTCTGTCTGATAAACTGTCCAGTTGTGAGAGTGAGGTGTTGAAGTCTTCCATTATTAGTTTGTGGGGCTTAATATGTGATTTAAGCTTTATATAGTATTTCTTTTACATATGAGGATGCCTTTGTATTTGGAGCATAGATATTCAATATTGAGATTTCCTCTTGATGGATTTTTTTCTGTGACTAATATGAAATGTTCTTCTTTGTCTCTTTTGATTGATTTTAGTTTGAAGTCTGTTTTGTTGGATATTAGGATAACTACATCAGCGTGTTTCTTAGGTCCATTTGATTGGACAGGGAATGTCTGTCTTTGAAGTTGAGGTGTGTTTCTTATATGTAGCAGAAGGATGGATTCTGTTTACATATCCAATCTGATAACCTGTGTATTTTTATAGGTGAGTTGAGTCCACTTATATTAAGGGATATTAATGACCAATGATTGCTAGTCCTATTATTTTAATTTTTGATGTTGATGATATTATTGTGTGTATTTTTCCCTTCTTTGGTATTTGCTGCTGTGAGATCATCAATTGTTTGTGTTTTTGTGGATGTAGCTAACTTCCTTGGGTTGGAGTTTCCCTTCTAGTACTTTGAGTAGGTCTGGGTTTGTGGCTAGGTATTGGTTAAATCTAGTTCTGTTATGGAATATCTTGTTTTGTCCTTCTATGGTGATGGGTATAGTAGTCTGGGCTGACATCTGTGGTTTCTTAATGTCTGATGTCTGCATAATGCTTGACCAAGACCTTCTGGCTTTCATTGTTTCAATTGAGAAGTCAGTTGTAATTCTGATAGGTTTGCCTTTATATGTTACTTGGCCTTTTTCCTTTGCCACTTTTAATATTCTTTCTTTATTCTGTATGTTTAGTGTTTTGATTATTATGTGGCAAGGGGACTTTTTTTTTAATCCAGTCTGTTTGGTGTTCTGTAAGCTTCTTGTATTGTCATATGCATATCTTTCTTTAGGTTTGGAAAGTTTTCTTCTATGATTTTGTTGAATATATTTTCTGTGCTTTTGAGTTGGACTTCTCCTTCATCTATCCCTATTATTCTTAGGTGTGGTCTTTTCATAGTATCCCATATTTCCTGAATATTTTGTGTTAAGCTTTTATTAGATTTAATGTTTTTATTGTCTAGTGAGTCTATTTCTTCTGTTGTATCTTCAGCACTTGAGATTATCTCTTCCATCTCTTGCATTCTGCTGTTTATGCTCACATTTGTGGTTCCTGACCATTTGCTCATAATTTCCCTCTCTATAATTCCCTCAGTTTGTGTTTTCTTTATTGTCTCTATTTCAGTGTTTAAGTCTTGAATTGTTTCTTTCATCTGTTTGATTGTTTTTTCTTGGTTTTCTTTAAGGGGTTTGATTTTTTCATTTTTTTGTCTTTTCCTCCATTTCTTTGAGGGAATTTTTCATTTCCTCTTTCAGGGCCTCAAAAATTCTCCTAAAGTTTTTTTTAGGTCAGTTTTTTCTGCTTCACCTATATTTGGGTGTGCAAGTCTTGCTGTTGTAGGGCCACTGGGTTTGTTTTTTTGGTGTTGTATTGCTCTTTGTAGTGTTGAGTGTGTTCTTACCTTGTCTATCTACCTTTTCCTCTGATTAGTGTAGTTGGGGATATGTCTCTGGTGATCATTCTTTCAAGTGCCAGTGACTCTAAGGCTCAGATGGTTATTCCTCATGGTGCAGTCACCCCCCACGGTTCCAGTCACCCTGGATGTCACTTGGTGTTCCTGGAGGTTGCTCAGTACTCCTGGGGGTCACTCTGCAATCACAGGGGTTGTTCGGCCCTGCTCCCATGGAGTTTGTTTGTTTGGGGCTGCTTCACTGAGGTCACTCCCTTGGGCCTGTTCTGGCAGAGGTCACTGCCATGGCCCTGTTCTGGCAGAGGTTGCTGGCTCAGGCCTGTTCCCTTGTAGACTGCCAATTCGTGCCCAGTCCCACAAATGTCCCTGTCTTGGACCTGTCTTATGGAGGTCTTTGGTTTGGACCCAGTGCTATGGGACAATGGTTTTACCCTGTAAAATTTGTTTCTTGTACTTGTTTAATAAAATGTTGATTGGCTAGTAGCCAAGCAGGAAGTATAGATGGGGCGACCAGGCAGGAAGTAGAGGTGGAACAATGAAAACAGGAGAATTCTGGGAAGTAGAGGTGGAACAATGAAAACAGGAGAATTCTGGGAAGAGAAAAGGTTCAGACTGCAGCCATAACCCAGACGCAGATGAAACAATATGAGAATGCCTCACTGATAAAGGTACCAAGCCACATGGCTAACACAGACACAAATTATAGGTTAAGATGTAAGATATAAGAGTTAATAAGAAGCCTGGACCACTAGGCCAACCAGTTTATAGTTAATATAGGCCTCTATGTGATTCTTTGGGACTAAGCAGCTGTAGGACTAGGCAGGACAGAAATTACTGTCAACAGACCCAGTCCCATAAGAAGTCTCTAGCTTGGGCCTGCTCCCTTAGAGGTCCCTGACTCGTGCCTGGTCCTCCAGAGGTCTCTTCCTTGTACCTGCTCCTGTGGAGGTCACTGCCTTGGGGCTGCTCTGGCTGAGGTAACTGGCTCAGACCTGCTCCAATACAGGTCACTGACTCAGGCCTATTTCCACAGATAGCCCTACCTTGGGCCTGCTCCTGTGGAGGTCCCTGGCTTAAACCTAGTACCTCAGAGGTCCCTGTGGCTCGGGCCTGCTCCCTTGGAGATCCCTTACTTGTAGGATGCTGTATTCTTATGCCTTGTCTCTTTTTAATTTATAATTAATTCCAATGTGTTGGGTAAAGGTAATTTGTACTATTTCTCACTTCTCAATGCATAGATTTAATTCATTATCTAATATATGGAATATGCTGAAGCATACTCCATGTGTACTGGAGAGTTGTGGATGCTTTGTTCTTGGGTAAAGTGTCCTGTGTATGTTCATTAAATTTAACTTATCAGTTGTATTTCTTAAGACATTCTGTATGAAATACTAAAGTAGGATGTTAAATTATTCAACTACAATTGTATAAATGTTCATTCTTCCTTCAAATCTGACCATTTGGGGCATATATGCATGTATATGCATATATGTATAAGTATACATCTGTGATTGGTATACAACTGTTTAAAATTGCTATTTCTTCTTCTGGTGAATTCTTTATTAAAATAAAGCCTTTTTTCTCTTTTATAACTTTTTTCATTTAACATATATTTTGTCTAATATTAAAAGCAACTTTTTGCTCTATTCTGCTCCTATTGGCATGGAATATCATTCCATCTCTTCATTTTCAGCTACTTGTGCTTTTGAATCTAAAATGACTCTCCTGCATACAGCGTATAACGGAATCATATATTTCTTTTAAAAATTACTAAGCCTATCTTTTTTGATTATAGAATGTAACCCACTTACATTAAAGTAATTATGTGTCAGAAGGGACTAATACTGGGCTATTTGATTTTCTATATGTCATAGGCTTTTTCTCTATCACATTTCCTACAATACTGTTGCTTTTGTATTTAGTTGAATTTTTGATAGTAAAATGTTTAAATTTACTTTATCATTTCCTTTTGTGTATGTTACATAGCTAATTATCTTTGTGGTTACCATGGAGAGCATGTCTAACATCTTAAAGTATGACAATCTAATTTGAATTTATACCATCTGAACTTCAATAATGTACCAAAACTCTGCTCATTCCAAGTCTTAACTCTACCTCTTTCAGTAATTACTGTCACAATTAAGTTGTTAATTAACTTGACTGTGGTAATAATTTCATTATAAGTATATAAAGTCATCATCATATTGTATACCTTAAATACTAATTCCATTTGCATTCACAGAGGGGTAATATCCTTGGGTATATATGTTCATAAATATCAATAATTTTAATACATTATTCTTTTAAATTATGTAGGCAATAAAAGTGAAGTTATAAGCCATAATTTTAACAGTACTAGATTTTAGAAAGATCCATATATTTACATATACTGAGATATTTTGTCTTCATACAACTTTGAGTTACCATCTGGTGTCTTTTTATTTCAACTTGTGGGTTGCAGTGAGAATTTCTTGTAGCAGGCAGAGGTACAGAGCAGTAACGTATTTTCTCAGATTTTGTTTATCTGGGGACATCTTAATTTTTTCATGACTTTTGAGGGACATTTTTTCTGAGCATTGTGCTCTTTGTTAACTGTTTGTATTTATTTGTTTTGTGTGTACAAGTGTTTTGGCTGTACACATGGACATTGTATGTGTGCCTCAAGACTGAAGAGGCCTGAAGATACCCAGGAACTAGAGTTACAGATCCTAGCCAATCACCATGAGGTGCTGGAAACCAAACTTGTTCTTCTGCTAGAGCAGGACTTGTTCTTAAACACCAAGCCACCTCTTGGTGTCTGACCTTTTTTTTTCTTCTTCTTCTTCTTCTTCAAGCACATTGAATATATCAACCAACTTCCATAATTTTGTTAAAAATATTTTCTGGGACTTTGAGCTGTGACTCTTCTCCTTCTTCTATTCCTATTATTCTTAGGTTTGGTCTTTTTATTGTGTCCCATATTTCCTGAATGTTTTGTGTTGAGAATTTGTTGGCTTTGCTGTTTTCTT
>NC_022015.1:56737418-56743866 GCF_000317375.1 Microtus ochrogaster | reverse complement strand
AAAAAGAATATATCAACCAACTTCTGACTCTAAAATTTCTGATGAAGCTTTTGGCTATAATGTCACTGAGGATTCTTTGTAAGTTATGTCTCTTAGACCCACTTGAAAATACTCCAGGGACATTACTTTGATGAGCCTCCCAGTGTGAAGACACCTTTCCCTCTGCATCCTTGCATCTTTGCCTTACCTTGATTTATTTTTATTAATGGTACTTTTCTACCTAACACATTCCAAATTAGTAACTTGCTTATTAGCTACCTACTTCGAGGCTAGTGGTTCTGAATTTGTGGTGATTTTAGGAAAAGAGTTTGATTTTATGTCTGCTTTCCAGTCACTATTGTCACAGAAATGGGAAGGCCATGGTAGGTTGGACCTGGGTCCCTGTCCATATCTACAGCCAGGGTCAGGGAAGGCAACTTTAATTGGCAGCATCACCAGCATCACAGTAGATCAGAATAGAAGAGAAAGAGCTTACCAGAACTTTCCAGAGAAAGAACGGGTGAACTTGACAGAAAGAATGCACACCTACCCCTCTCTAAATAAGATAAAGTGTGTGGAAGCCTTTGTCCAAATGCTAATTGATGTTATTATTTCTTCCTGTTAAATAAAGAGCATTATTATCTTACTAGAGTAAATTAATGCTGGTAGCAAACCACTATTGTTCCACACTTCGGCACATGACAGTAAAGATGCAGTAAATAAGCAAGAGGTCACCAGCAAAAATTGTTTAGCACTGAACCCAGAAGTTCTGTTTGTTACTTAGAAATGAGACTGTATCTACATAAAAACAACTATCTAGCTGCAATGGGGAAAACTGTGCGCTATGGGTTTTCTGGGTGCTGTTATGCTCCTGGCTTCATGCTAGGGGACATTCAAGAGGAAGAAGATACAAGCCCACTCTTGAAGGACTGTCCCATTCCAGCAAGGCCCCAGTAGTTCCAAATATGCAAATTAAGTCATGGAGGGTTCAGGACAAATTGACTGAATTTTTTGCTTTTCCTCTCCATGCCTTGACTGCCTGTATCTCACTCTTATTGAATGATGTTTAATTTCATTCCTGTGCTTAAGGCGCTGTGCTCTGCATTGCAGCTGTGCACAGTTTGTTTGAAAGGGCTCACAAGGCAAGGCCAAAGGCAGAAAAACACACCACCATGATATCTTAATGAATAGATACCTGCGGAAAGAAGTACCCCTATAATGAAATCAGAAAAGGAATCATAACCACCACCACCCCCAAAGAGGCCAGCAGCTTGCAGGTCTAAGAGCAACCAAAATACTTGCAAAAAGATCTGGGTGTAGGAGAAGGGGCGGATTTTTAGATATGACTACTGGCGACTGTGTCCAATAGTTGTTGCCTCAATTGAGAGCCACACACGTGTACACAGACATGTGTGAACAAAAGTTCTCAGAATGGAAAGGCATCTCTAACTATCTTCTGCAAGACCGATTAACTAGCTAGACATTCAGTGAATGTCTGAAGTTTAGAATGTTGCAAGTCCAGGGCCAAATTTCGTTGGGTCATTTTTAGTCCTCTTAATAGTCATGTGTTGCCTGTCTTTATACCTGAACTAACAACTTCATGGCCACTGGGAAAGTCATCTGGGAAGTACTCCCAAGGCACTGGCTTCCACCAACCCAAACATTAAGAGTGGCACTAGACAGCATTAGAGCCCATGTCCTACTTAGGGTTACTCCTGCCATGAGGAAGCACAGTAAGCAAAAGCAAGTTGAGGAGGAATGGGTCTATTTGGTTTACATTTTCACATCACAGTCTATTACTGAAAGAAGTCAGGGCAGGAACCAGCTTGGGAAGCAGGAGTCAAGGCAGAGACCACAGAAGTATGCTGCTTACTGACTTGCTCCCCATGGCTTGCTCAGAATGCTTAATTAAAGAACTCAAGACCACCTGCCCAGGAGTGGCCCCACCCACAATGGGTTGAGCATTTCCCTATCAATCCCTAATTAAGAAAATACTCTACAGGATTGCCTACAGCCTGATCTTATAGAGGCATTGTCTCAGTTAAGGTTTTCTCCTCTCAGAATGACTATAGCTGTGTCACGTTAAGATGATACTAGTCAGCACAACCTGCGACAGAGGTTTGCTACTCACCTCTTTGGTATGCCCACCAATGTATTGGAAAATATTTTGATTTTTGGCCATCCCTGTTCTGTTCCTTTGAAAACTTCATGAAACCGCCTCCACATTAGAACACGGGATCTGGAGTAGCCTCTAGCTGTGTTCCTGGGCCGTGATCACTCATATTTGGCTTCAGAATCAACTATCTCTGTGAAAGTGAGAGTTGAATCTTTATGTCAACACATGCATAAATACACCTGTATGTGTTTGTGCCTCGTTTATCTTTTTTTGTGAACCCCGCTTCTCTTCTAGCTCCTGCTGTTCCCAAAACAGGGAAGGAGAAGTAAGTGTCACTCTGCATGCTGGAGAGTTTTATGTCACCTAGGAAGAGGGAATCTCAATTAAGAAAACGCTTCCATAAGATGGGCCTGTAGGTAATCCTGTGGGGGCATTTTCTTAATTAGTGATTAACGGGAAGAACTCAGACCATTTCTGGTAATGCCACCCCTGGGCTAGAGGTTCTGGGCTCTGTAAGAAAACAGGCTGAGCAAGTCATGGGAAGCAATCCAGTAAGCAGCACCTTCTATGGCTACTGCATCAGCTTCTGCCTCCTTGTTCCTGCCCTGTTTGAATTCCTGTCCTGGAGTCCTTCAAACATGGACTGCATTGAGGAAGTGTAAACCAAACAAACCCTTTCTTCCCTAGCTTGCCTTTTGGTTATGGTGTTTCATCACAGAGAAACCCTAAAACACTTTCCCTGGTCTACTAACCAGCTAGGTTACTCTTCTGTTAGTTGACTTCTCAATCATTGACATTTTAGGCCTTGAATCTAACACAAAGCAACTGATAGCTTTTCAGAAAAGAATACACACACACATGGGGAGAGGGGTTGTCTGTGATCATAATTAACCCTATTGTGACACAGGCCTAAAAAGTGGAATGATAATAACATGAGCTCCGTCCCTCTGTGACACATGCACACGCCAGCGGGTGCATGAGAAGATTGGAGGATGGCCTGCAAGAGTCCTTCCTTCTACCACGGGGGTCCAGGGCACTGAACTCAGATTGTCAGATCAGCCACAAGTGTCTTCTATTGACCGAACCATCCTGCTTGCCCTTAGTGATAGATTTGAATTAGATAGGCAAAAGCTGGTTTTCAAACTCCTTCACTCTAACGTCTCTTCCCACGCCGGCCCTCTCTTGCCTGTGTACAGGGAAATGCAGGGTGTGACTCATTGTGTGGCTCGGTGTGCATCTCTTACAATCAGCAATTTAGTACAAGGACCCAAAGTACAGAATCTGGCCCAGGGCTGCCTGGATCTGAATTCTAACCTCACTGCTTATTGGCTTACTGGAGGCTTCCACTTCCAGGAGTTACTTAAGAAAGTACCAGAAACTGTGCAGCTGCTTGGGAAATTTCATGACCACAGTTCAAGCCTGCAATCTGGGAATTGGCAGGGAAAGTTTCTTCTGAGGGCAGCAAAAGAGAATTGTTCCACCACGGCCTACTCTGAGCTCTTGGCTGAGTCTTTGTTGTTTCTGGCCTATACAGCGTTCCCCACAATGCTGACTTGATTTTTACCTGATATGCCCCTTGTGTATATACCTGTGGTGATATTTTGTTTGTGTTTTAAGGAATTAAGCTTGCCTGAAGATTAGAGTGCAGAGCTAAGCCACTAGAAGCTGGGTGGTAGTGTTGGTGCACACCTTTAATCCCAGCACTAGGGTGGTAGAGAAGGGAGTGATATGGCTGGGTGGAGAGAAGAATTCAAGGCTGGAGGAGACAGGAGCTCAGTACAGTCTGAGGAAGGATCACCCTTTTGGTCTGAGCATTGGTAGTGGTAAGAACTCTAGTGACTGGCCAGTCTGCTTCTCTGATCCTTCAGCTTTCATCCCCTGATAGCTGACTCCAAGTTTTTGTTATTAAGAACAATTAGAACTTGTTCTACATATACCTGCCTCTCAAGATGTCCCTTTTATGAGGACATGAGTCCTATTAGACTAGAGATGAACTTACTCAGTAGAATCTAATGATAGTATCTGCAACCACTCTATTCCAAAGGTCCTAGGGGTAGGGATAGCAACGTGCAAATTTTGAGAGGCCACAAGCCAACCTCTGACAATGGTGTCTTAGTTAGGGTTTTAATGCTGTGAAGAGACACCATGACCATGGCAACTCTTACAAAGGAAAACATTTAATTGGGGCTGACTTACTGTTTCAGGGGTTCAGTTCGTTATCATGGTGGGAAGCATGGCCGAGTGCAGGATAACATGGTGTTGGAAGAAGGGCTGAGAGCTCTACATCTTGAACCATAGGCAGCAGACAAAGAATGAGACACACATCCTCCAACAAGGCTATGCCTCTTCCAGCAAGGCTACACCTCCTAATAGTGCTACTCCCTGTTTATATTCAAACTACCACAAATGGTAAATCACCCGGTTCCAATTTCCATGTTAATAAAGCAATAACAGCGCAGCCCACTGTCTGAGGTTGTGATACACTGAAATGAATTAATATAGCCCAGGCATAGAGTCAGGACCCAGCCCAGGTCAGACAGCCCTGCCAGAAGCTGGTGTTTTGGGTTGTGTCTGTGTTTGTCTCCTTCATTTACCTGTTGTGAGGGGGGATTGTGCATAGTCGAATACACAGTGGTATTCGATCCCATATGATAGAACATATAACGATGTCCTCCCTGAGCCGTCACTTTTGAACTGATTGATTAAACTAACCCTGAAGTGGGCGATAGTGGGGCTGGGATTGAAAGACTGCCTGCATTTGGGCGATAGTGCATTCGGGTAGATTATGCTTCCAGCGCATTCATGAAGTTAGATCCCAAAGGCTCTCCCTGCAAGGAATTGGAAAGCTGTCTTTTTTCTTGTCTCTTCCCCAAGGTTTCCTGCTTTGTGAGAAAGCCTGGGGATTTGGTATTCTGCATGCAAATGTCATTGTCTTGAGATATTCCGAGCATCTCGCCTGGGCCGTTTACCTTGAGTTACTAGAAGCATTGAATGCCATGGTCCTGCAGTTCTCTACTCAGTTGTAATATTATCTGCACAAGGCAGGGAAACAGATGGAAGCACACTATGCTATTGCCCCTCAGAGGCCCAAGTGGGCCAATGGCAATCTTTAAATCTGGGTGCCAGATTAATAACACGCTTTGGGTGACTTTGAATATGAATTATTCAGAAGAGATGTTGTTTTCACCTCTGCAACTTTACATGACTTCCAAGTTAATAGAAAGTTTTTCTTTGCTTTGCCTGAGAATTAGGCGGAACGGAGCCCAGCAGAGACCAATTCATCAGTATGAGAGCTACTCAGATGGTCCAGATAGCAGCTAATGATGGGGAAAGTGGCTTAGTTATTCTACAGAAAGCATGGACTGGGCAACCATGAGCCGTCACTCGTTCAGTACACATGAGGCACACGCTGGTTCTAGACCTTGTGCTGTCTTTCTCCACCTCTCGTTCCAGCCATTAGTGAGGTCATCTCTGAGGGGAGTCCAAGTGTCTGGATGAGAAAGTACTTGCACAGCGCACAGTGGGTTCAGCATCCAGCTTTGGCAGGGTTACTGTCTGGTTTCTTGAGATCAACAAGTCTTATTATTTCCCTCATACTCCCCTTCCTCTTTTCAACAAAACTGTTGATATATGGTTGTGATCTTTGAGGTGCTTTCTCTGCAACCTCTTCTTCCATAACAGAACAGTTTCTACAGCTCTGGACCCTGAGTCTTCTCTCTCTAGACTAGTTTCTTTCACTCTCAGTTTCTGACACCCACCAGTTAATGACTTGCTTGGAGCTCGGTGTCAAGTTCTCTGTGTTCTTCATAGGACTGTCTCAGATGGGACTTGAAACTTGAAAGACCCTGACTGTACCACAGGAAAGTCTTTTGAAACACAGAGTGGGTAGGGTTGCCTCTGTTCTCAGTTCTGAGAGATATCTTAGTAGCTCTGGAAAGAAGTCTTTCCATGTGTAAGATCAAAGGCCATCATTTTGCACGTGAGTGTTTGCTAAGTTTGAAATAAAATAAACTAAGAGAGAAGTATAACCTGGAGCCTGCCAGGAGGACCAGGGTCTTTGGTAGTAGACAGAAACACGTATGTGGGCTGAAATATGTCAGCCAGCCTCTCATTCTTGTGTGGATGCTTTAAAGTGGTACCCAAGACGTCAAGTAAGCCACTAACTGACTGGTGGTGCAAACACGTAAGTTAGTGTGTGGTTTGGGTTCATTTTAGAAGAAAGCTCTGTTAGGATGGAGTGATCTAGGTCACTTGGCTCAATGTCACGCCCACCTCGACCAGCAAGGAAGACACAACACCTGGAGCTCTTCCTGCAGCAGTTTATTCAGGACTTTATTCACAGCAATCTTTCTC
>NC_022015.1:56711724-56737313 GCF_000317375.1 Microtus ochrogaster | reverse complement strand
TCTCTCTCTCTCTCTCTCTCTCTCTCTCTCTCTCTCTCTCTCTCCAGGAAAACCTCTCCCAGCCCTTAAAAAGGCATGAGCTACCAACCCCGGATTGCCAGGTGGGCACTGCCCATAGGTCCACGCATATGCAAGCAGCTGACAATCATTGCGTGACCAGGCCTTAGCCATAATAGGAGTCAGGTGCGGCTCCACGCAGCTCTCTACAGTTCCCCCCTTTTGTTTTGTAAAGCTACAGGCAAGAGTAGAGGTCTGATCTCTGTTAAAAATGGAACATGTACTAGTGTTTGTCCAGGTGTCATCCACTCAGAGAACACTAGGCCTGTCCGGATAGTGAAGTTCTGAGACCACAGCCTGGTCAACAAATCACTGTATTTTAGAAAGACTTCAGAAAGAAGGTAGAAGAAGACACACTTCGACCCCGATCCTAGGGACCTGTGATGCGCAAGGGTTGTAGCAAATGTGTTTTGGTCAGACCTAGTTTCTTATCTGAGATTTGTTGTTTGACATTTTGTTGTTGTTTTTACCGAGTCCCAGTTCTGTTCCCATCATGCTCTGCGTGAGTGCTGCCTTCTCTGCAGATCTGTTGGCCATCATGAATATTTCATGTTCTTGAAGCACTGCCCGTCTGACCGCTCAGAAATAGGATGTTTATGTTGCTGCCCAAACATTGTTTTCTTAATTAATGTACAAAACAAAATTCTCATTGTTTTGAAGAGGTAAGGTATTAAGCAAATCTAAAGTGTATGTGTATATGTGTATATGTATGTGTGTGTATGTATGAGTGTGTTTTACTGAACATCTTCAGCAGATGATGTATTCTTAACAAGAAGAACCTAAAGGAAAGAAACTTCAGAATGCCGTGGTTGTGCTTCCATTTTGTATGCTCCAGCCCTCAGAATGTTGTGGCTGTGTGCTTCTGTGATGTATGCACTCAGTTAACCCTGGCTATGGAGGGAACATTACATGTATTGGTCCAATGTCTCAGTGTAGCTGCTTACAGTTTGGAGTTCTAGATATTTCCAGGTTACAGGTTGGTCACAAAGCCAGCAGGCTCATGTGCTGCGCTTCATGTTGGAAGACAAACTCTTTGCAAAGGTAAACATTTGAGATGATTGGTTAAATCTGGGAGAGATTTTATTCTCATACAGTGTTTGGTGAAAATAAAATCCAAAGCAATCCAATTCATTCTTAAATGGCCACATTCTTACTTTGTCAGAATTACTCCATAGACTAAGTCCTTTAAAACAAAGTTCCTCATTTCATCCTATCCCATAATCAATTTTCTTATATCTCTCCTATAACTTTTAAACAGGCAAAGTTAAATATATAATTTGACAATCACACAATAGCTCTAATTCCAACTAAATTTTTGGTAGAATTTTAAAAATTACTTTTGCTATTGAAAAAATTCCAATTGCTAGCAATCATCTTTACTAGCCTTCTGCTGAGAAGGAGTGAAGAACCCTAATGTAGTTCATTAATGTGAAGTTCAGTCTTCCTGTCTATGTGGTACAGATAATGGTAACATCTATCTCAGTGTTGTGGAGTAGACAGGAGGTAGCAAAGAAGGTTTGCAGAAGGGGAAAGTCTAATGCCATCATTGACTTAATAAAAAACCAAAGACCCCCAATGTAATCATGAAGTTCAACTATATTCCTTTCATTACACATTATATGTTATTGATGTACCTTCCCATAAGAGGCAAATTAGAAATAAATTATTTAGATATTAATATTTGACCTTTCTTTAAAACTTATAATTGTGCTGGGAACTAACAGACTAGAACACCTCCAGGGTGTTCTAGGTTGAAAAAATTCCCTAGTAAGGAAATCGGCATGTTGGTATGAAATGGAGTATGTTCCCAAGAAACTCTAAGTAACCAACTGTGCAGAGCAAAGGAGAAGAAGTGGTCTTCATACCGCAAGGTTAAGACTATCATGACTGCAAGACCCCCTTGGGTTGATGATGTGAAATGTCCCTCTGTATACTGTGAGTATATTTTATTACCATCGGTTAATAAAGAAGATACTTTGACCTATGACAGGGAAGAATAAAACCAGGCAGGAAATCCAAGTGGAGAGAGAGAGAGAGAGAGAGAGAGAGAGAGAGAGAGAGAGAGAGAGAGGGCAGAGTCAAAGAGATACCATGTAGCTGCCAAAGG
Source organism: Microtus ochrogaster (assembly GCF_000317375.1). NCBI lineage: Eukaryota > Metazoa > Chordata > Mammalia > Rodentia > Cricetidae > Microtus > Microtus ochrogaster. The sequence goes on along the minus strand of NC_022015.1, from coordinate 56,735,149 downwards.
AGGAAGATGCCAGTGCCAGGACATTACCTTATGAAGTAAGCCACAGCCTTGTGGTGGTACACAGATAAACAGAAATGGGTTAATTTAAGATGTAAGAGTTAGTTAATAAGAAGCCTGAGCTAAAAGGCCAAACAGTGTTGTAATTAATATAGTTTCTGTGTGATTATTCAGGTATGAGTGGCTGGGAAACAAAAGAGCAATATCCACCTACAGACTGAGATGACAGCAAGATGAATCTGTTAGTTTAGACTTAAATCAATGTCACACAAAGCTGTTTTATCTCTTTTAAAAAGGAGTCTCGAGAATTGGAGCTCTACAACAATGATCACAGAGCCAGCCCCAAGCCCTTTGCATCTTCTTGCGGTGCCAACATCATACATGGCTAACAAGGAAAGGCTACCTCAGGATCTACTGACTGCTAGCACTTCATCACCAAATCTTCATTTTAGGCAACAGGACTGAGAGAGGGAAACTTAGAAGTCACTCTCTACAGCCATTTCTCCCCTTTAAGGAAACCTTTTGGGGAAGTGTTTTCCAGCAATCTGTGCTTAAATCTCTATCAGAGAATCTCTACAAGAATTTAGCCATAATACTTCATGGTGAGGAAATATTTTTATTTTAACTGGCATACTTTTGTTTCCAATAATCTAGGCATTTTCTTTGTAAGATAAAAGGTAAGAATGAATGTTGGATTGGCAAGTAGCAGATTTCACACAAGGCATTTGTCTGGGGAATTTTGAGAAAATTGTAGGAAGGAGAATGTATGGTCAGGGAGAATTGCTACCTGGTGTCCCTGTGGACTCCACCTCCATCCATTTGGAAAGTGACCACTACTCCTCTCCCCCCTCTACCACAGGAAAAAGGGGGTGATGGCATCTATTGTAAGCCTGCCGTTTCCTGAGCAACGGACAACCACTTTACATGAATTATGCTGTTAAGTCCCAGAGCAACCCATGAAGTAAATGCTAATTTTATTTTATTCCTATTTTACATGCAGAGGACTTAAGGCTGTGAGGGTATTTACCCAACACTCCTAGGAGGTGAAGGAGCACTACCTTGACCTTACATTTTCAGTCTCAGAGAGCACGTATGTACTCTTAACCACAACACTGAGAATGGTTTTAAACCCATGACCACAAGTGGACAGGCAGACATGCACCCCGGCGGGAATAGGAGAAAGTCATGAAAAGGGGTGAAGATAAAAGGTTTCCAAACTTCGATATTACAATGTAAAAAAATGGCCTGAGAAGATGGCTCAGTAGGTTAGGTTATTTGCTACCAAACCTGGGCACAATCCCTAGGTTTGTAGGACCCTCGCAAAGGAAGAAGAGAACCAACTCCTTCACACTGTTTTCTGATATCCACACACATGTTATGGAATATGTGCACCCATGCAGACATCACGAACCACACATGCATACACATACAAATAGATTTAATAATCAAAAGTAAATAAAATAAATATAAAGGCCATATGAATGAAATTTCAAAATGTAAAATGCAATTTTTAAAGATTTTAAAAATATGATACACCCTATAAATTTCAAACATATATGTATCAGATAGTTTACTCAACTGATCAGTAGGTGAACCTGTAAGTTATAAAGTTCAAGAAACTTTAAAAACTATGTATTTACAGACAACGAGGAATGCTGAAATTCCTAGTAGATAGGAGATGGGAGACTTTCACGGCTGTGAATCATGTACAATGGCAGTTCACCTTAATAGTTCTTTCTCATTGCCAAAAAGATTACTTGTATCACTGCCTTCTCTTCCTACAAACTACAGAGGGGCTAAGCTCACTGATGATACGTTAGTCAAGACCCTCAGTAACCTTTAGGCTGTAAAGTCTTAAGTCCTTCATAATAAAAACAGTTGACAGACACTTAGATCATTCTCTTCCTTGCACCAGATGCAGGCACGTTTAGGAAGGCATATGGCATAATTTAGACACTTCTTCCATACACTTATACTCCACTTACCCACTACCAGATGTGCACAGAGAGAACGGAGGACCAAGAGTGGTCTTTCCACTTTAAATGTGCTGAATGTAACTTTGCAAGGTGGAACGTTGAATCCGTTTTTATTTTTCCATTTTGTGTGCATGCTTGTCTTAGCATATGTGGGTATACTTCTGTGGAGGCACACATACATGTATGTGAGAGTGGGTATGGAGGCCTGAGGTTGATGGAGGTACACATACATGTATGTGAGTCTGATTATACATACATGTATGTGAGAGTGGATATGAAGGCTTGAGGTTGAGGTTTAGAATGACCTCGTTGACTCTGCTACCTTATTCATTGAGACAGGAGCGCTTAAGAAAGCCCAGAGCTCACCAATACAGCTGGTCCTGCTAGCCTGCCCGCTCTGGGAATCCCATTTCTGTCATCTGAGGCTGGCATACCACATACATTGGGTTTCTGGTAATCCAAACTCCAACTCTGAAAGCAGGTTAGAGCAAGCCCTTTAACTGCTGAAGCATCTCCACATTCCCTAGAAAACTGAATTCTAATGGTTGCCGTGACTCCTTCGGTTGAGAGAATTAGATAGGTATTAGATGCCTTTAAGAAGCCAGATACTCTGCTAGATGGGCAAAGTAGATGTAGCACCTACTGCCAGATGCTTCAACAGGAAAACTTGCTTCCCAATAAAGGGCAAACAAACTGGCCAATACCGTGAATGAAAAGAAAGTGTGCACCTGCATGCATGCACACATTGCTTCTATAGACAATGCATATTTATTAGGACTGCTTCCTCAGCTGGTCAACCCTCCCTCCCCCAAGCTTTCAAAGCTCGTCTATCTCTTTGATGTTGTCTTCCTCCAGATGTAGAGCATTTTGGAACATCAACACAGGAAAAACACTATGTGTATTAACATTGGCTTTTTTTTTCTGGTAGCCCAACTGTGGCCTTGGCAGTCTTTCCTTCATAAAAGCTTCGTGTGACTTTCCTGCCACCTGGGAGTGTCTGTGATGAACAAGGGACCCGTGCTTGCTCAGTGCAGAGAAGGGCTCTCAACTCCTCAAATTCTGTCCTTAAACCAGGATGAAGGCAAACAGGAAGAAAGTGCGGTTATCTTGGTCTCTCCTTCCCTGCCTCTGGCCCCGCCCCCGTGCTTCTATGTCTTTCACTCCACCCACCTGTGCTTGTCAGTGCCCTTCTGGCAAGCTGTTTTTGCCAGGTTTTTTGCAGGCACATCTCTGGCTGGCAGCAGGGTCCATTATTTTTTTAATGGCCCTAGATTTCTGATGGCCTTTTCTCTGAACATACAAAGCACCCCAAAAGTCAAGAAGGATACTACGCAGTGCTGAGAATTCACTTTGGTGACAGACAGGGGACAGATTTGTCCTTGGGGAGTAATAGAAAAGAGAAGCGACACTGACCCCTCCATTGGTCTGAATGCATTAAGATAAACTCAGTGACCAATAATGTGTTCCTGTCACATTAAAAAAATAATAAAGGACTTTCCCTTGGTATCATTTGACCAAGAGTGAGCTCAGATTTGAATTCTGTCTCCCTGTGTCCTCCATTATCGTGTCTGTACAGTTGTATGAGTCTGAATCTGTGCCTGACTGTCAACTTGGGAATCTGACTGTGTCTGCCTCTGTGTATATCTGTGTGTGTGTGTGTGTGTGTGTGTGTGTGTGTGTGTGTGTGTGTGACAAGTCTTTGCTGTCTCTTTTAGTGAACAGTGCAGAAAGCATTAGCCAGAGAAGGACCGAGAGATGCATAACAGACATCTTTAATAGGATGTTACAAAGCATAGAGCGCCCACTCATTGTATAAGACCTTCCTGGGTTCTGTTTTCAGCAAATGATTATCATAGTACACATGCCCAACCAAAGTTCCAATCTCTTAGCATGTAAGAGACATTTTTATCATAATGTATAATTATTTGCAATAAAATAACATTGAGTATATTGCTAATGTTCATAAATATCTGCAAAGTCATTTGCATATATGTCACATTGAAGAAGAAAGTAAAACGGTGGTTATCAGGCTGGGATAAAATATTGGTAGAGGTGCACTTATTATGATTAGGAGACGGACTAAATTGCCACAGGCCTCCAGGACTCCGTCTACAGACCTTACTCTGAAAAAATTCAAACCATAATATAAGGGTTTCCGTTAGCAACTATGAAATAAACTTGTTAGAACACCTTGGTATGACCACTTCCTACAAAGTCTGGCACTACTTTCGGCACCTCCTCTAGACCTCAGGTTCCTGGGTTATTAAGGTCCTTGTTAAAGAACGCCAGCGTAAATGCCCAGCTTTCACTAAAACTATGGATATTTCTAGTGGTAAAGTGAACGTGGCTTTTTATAAATATGTAAGCAAATCTTCAGAATCCTCCATTAAAGGATGGAAGAAAATGATTGATAAGGAGTCTAACTCTTCCCTCTCTCTTTTCATTTAAACCCTGTACACGGGGAAAGAAAAAGCAAAACCCAGAAGATCCCAATTTAAAAGCTATTATCCACACCCACCATCTTCATGCCTGCCTGTGTTCTTCTTTGAATCACAAATGTTCCTTCACCCCAGGATCACGTTTGACTACCTGGTCCCATCTAGTGGTGGTGTTTGGAGAAGCTGTGGAAATGTTAGCACGAGGGCCTACCTCATCTATAGAGGCCACCGAGGGTGGATGTTTGATGGTCATAGCCTTGCCTTGCTTCCAATCCCACTCGATAGGCTCCTCTCTCTGGAAGCTGAGCTACCCTGGCCACCATGTTTCCCTGCCCTGATGAGCTATACCCTCTCAACTGAGAGCCAAGTTCAATTCCTCCTTCCCTAAATATCACAGCCATGAGAAAACGAGCTGCTGCACCCTTCACCATTGTTAGTTCCCTAAGCTTACGGCCTCTTTGTGCTTTGGGGACCACAAATGTATGTCACAAGGACTGCATTGCTGGCACCAGAAGTTTCACCTCTGCACATGCTGGTGACCCCCATACAACAGAACTGCTTTCCTCTCTGGTGAGTCCCAGGGTTGCTTGGGTGTATGGTTCCTAGGTTGTGGAAATGTAGGACAATTGGCCAAGGCCTTGATGCTTTAACAGTAGCCTGCTTCTCAAAACTCTGTCCCATGAAAGCATACTAAATATAATAACCAAAATATAGCCTCTTACAATGGAATCTGTCAGTTCCACTGGACCCATAGGAAAAGAAATTCAGTCCTCTGTCACTGAGCTCCTGCCATTCCAAGGGTGATACGAATGGGTGTGGTGGCATATACTTTTAATCCCAGCACTTGGAAACAGAGACAGATGGATCCCTGTGAGTTCAAGGCCAGCCAGGGCTACATAGTGGGGCCATATCTCAAATAAACAAACAAAAAACAATACCACAACAACAGCAACAAAGAAAGAACATGAATGATGGAGATGATGGAGAGATGATAAGTAAACTTCTTCCTTTATAACATTTTAAATTTTGTTCATTTAGTATTTGGGTGTGTGTATACATGTGTCACAGTGCCCGTATGGATGTCAGAGAACAACTTGCTAGAACAATTCTCTCCCACCACATGGGGGGTCTTGGGGCTGAAACTCGGATATCTAAGTTGGAGGCAGGTGCCATTTTCCCAGCCTTAGGCATGGCGATGATAATTCATTGACTTCTAATCTGCACTCAGGTTGCCACCATATCCTCAGGTCTCCTCTTTAAAGTACTATCTTTCTTAGTTTTCTTGGTGGTTCTGGGATGGAGACCAAGCTTTTCCCACAGGCACATACTAGGCGAGTTCCACTGAGCTGCCTCCCTGGCACCTCTCCCCAAGGTTTGCTCCTTGTCATATATAACTAAAATACCTCAAGGCCCTCCATGCCTGAAAATGATTTGTATCACTTCACGGTTTGTGGATTCTTGTCTGGGTATAGAATTGAAGTCTAGAGATCATTTCCCCTCAGAATTTGCCTCATTTTCTGCTCACATCTGTGTTTCTCATAAGATCTGGTAATGGTATAATTCTGGCTCATTTGAGGCTAATTTGGTTTTTTTCCTCCCCCTAACTTTGAAAGCTTGGGGATTTTTCTCTCTCCTCCTAAAGCTGTGAGGCTTTATTGAGGTGTCTCGAAAAGTAGACCAAGCAGCCTTTATTCTGCTCTTCCCATACTCAGTGAGTCTTTTGAACTGGAGGCTACGATCTTTGTTGATCTCTGGAAATAATTTTTTTTTAATTTATTTAACTATTATGTCCAAATCACACTGACTCTCAGTTTCAAAAGTAACTTACTAATCACTATCCTGGACTGCAGCTTGGGCTGCTCACTGAGTAAATTATTATTTAGCAATTTTTTCATTTAAAAGGTATTTTATTTTCGTGGCCTTTGGGATAAAACTGAAGGCCTCAGTTGTGCTAGGCAAGAGCTTTGCCATTGAACTATTCATCAATCTCTTCAGTAAAGCTATTCTTAATTTTATACCAATTTATTCTTATTTTATGACTACAAAATCTATGGTATTCTGTTAGTTATTTTTATATCATATTGTTTCCCTTGAAGTCATTTATTCTGTTTATTAATCTATAACTTTCTCTTTGGTATAATTTTTTTTGTTTTCTTTTTGTATTACCACAGTAAATCGTGATTTATTCAGTTTTATTGTAAGAAATACCATATAGAATGCAATTCAAACATATCTAATTCAACTCAAAGAAAATTCTGACATTTGTTTGGTTAAATACCACTCTAACTGCAGGCAGAGTTAGTCACAGGACTTGCTTATTTGAAATCTGGTGATCTTTGGTAGCTGTTTCTTAATTGAAGCAATGAGGACATAGCACCAAGCAGTGTGAACCTGCAACCCCAACAGGCCCCTTTTGTAAAAGAGCTGACCAATGTTTCTGCCCAAATGGAGAAGATACCCTGATGGGTGAGTGTCCTGGAAAGTTCATGGACATAAAGACCATGTACCAATCTTGGTGGTGCTGGTTTACAGCCCCAGCCCAGCTCACAGGGTCAGAAGCTGGGAAGTGATGCTACCCCAGTTTGACTCTGTTCACCCATTCCCCCAGCATCAACATTCTCTCTGGTCTCCTTTCTGGGCTCTCACTAAAAGCAGCACTAAGAATTCTAGTCAGGTGACAAACCCCAGTGATGTCAGAATCATACAATCTACACATGCAAAAGAGAAGACAGAGCTCCACCAGACCACGATGGCAGCCTTTTGAGTTGCTTCTGATTTTTGGCTTTGACTGACCCCAAATTTTTATTTTTCTGGCAATTTCACTTTACTTAGAGAATATTCATTAGCCCCATTAATAAATTCTGAATACTGCATTGCATTTCCCCATCAAGCCAATCTATTTTGTTCTTTTTCTTCTTCAGGACAAGCCAATGTTTTCTCTTGTTGTCTCTTTTCAATGTGCATGCATGTCAAAGCTTCTCTCTCACTAATATAATTTCATGTATTTCTGTCAGATCTCAGAGAAGAGAGGAGGCATAGCTTCACTTGGAGTCTGAAAAAAAAGATCAAAGAAAATGAGTACATGATTATAAAAATGGACTTTCAAAAGAATGTTTGGGATCAAAGTATTGCATATTTCTTAAATCAGTAGACCAAGAGATAATTTGGTGAGGATAAGGATCATTAATTTGTGGAAGATTTCTATACAGGTTGATTGTTGTCTGTTACAATTAATTAAGCATAAAAAGCTGGAACCATTAATACAAAAGCCAATGAATATGTGCTTGTCTATACATATATACCACACAGATACATCAACACATAAACATATGAGAACTACATATAACATATTTCATAGGAGTTTAAATTTTTTGAGTTTCTTATCTGCATCTTCTAACTTGTCTGTCATAAAATTGCACTACCTCAAATTTTTTTTGAGTTTCTTATCTACATCTTCTAATTTGTCTGTCATAAAATTGCACTAAGTATAGGGCAAGAAAAATAAGGTAATTTTCTTCAGAAATTTTCTAGAAATATGGTGCCTATTTCTTTTTGCTATGATCTTCTGAATTCTGTGCTTATTCAGTTTAGTCTTCCTGAGGTCCTGAATAACAAAGGCATCTATACCCTAAGTTATCTTTTTAGGTTGTTAGCAAAAAAATAACCTCTTTTCTGACAACATCATTATTTGGTGGTGGCGGGGGGTGGGATTGAAGAAATCTTCCTTCTTTGGGCCGTAGTTTCTGAACCAGTGTTGTCTTAGTCTGTGCTCTATTGCTGTGAAGACACACCATGACCATGGTAACTCATACAAAAGAAAGCATTTATTTGGTGCTTGCTTACAGTTGCAAAGGTTTAGTTTCCATTATCATCAAGGCAAAGAGCTTGGTGGCAGGCAGACAGATGGGGTGCTGGAGAAGAAGCTGAACATCCTACATCCAGATCTATAGAGCAGGAAGAGAGAGACTCTGGGCTTGGAATACACGTTTTTAAACCTTGAAGCCCATGCCCAATGACACACCTCCTTCAACAAGGCCATACCTCCTAATCCTTTCAAGTAGTACCACTCCCTGGTGACCAAGTATTCAAATCTATGAGCCTATGGAGGCCTCCACAAATGGGAAACATGCTTTTCCATGAAAGGATACTGAAAGCTTCCTCTCAAAAAAATGCTGAAATAAAATGGTGAGTTAGTCAGAGCACAGCTTAGAAAAACTCTAAATTCTTGGTGACCATCAGCTAGTCTCTAGCCTGCATGTTTGATTCTGTCCAGAAAGGAGTATAGAACATTTTTCATTATACTCAGTTGCTGGTTTTTGGTTTTTGGTTTTGTTTTTTTTTGAGGGTTTTTTTTTTTTTTTTGCTTTTGCTTTTTGTTATTGTTTTTCATGTCTGGGTCTGATAATGAAATAGCTTATCTTCAACCATAAGGACACAGGTCTACCGCAGACAGCCCAGTGTGGTGTAAGGGCTGGCCAGGTCAAAACCATGCTTCTGCCCTGATTCTGTCAATTTCTTTCTTAATGAACTTTGAAGGTGTAAGTCACAAACAATGTCACACCAGTTTGGAATTATGATTAATAGGGTGGTATTTATTTAAAGGGGAAAAAACTTACAGATAACTGTTTCAGACAATAGCCCTCTGCGCAATCAGGAAGAAGTCTAGTCTCCAGAAATGGAGCAGGAAGCAAAGAGGGCAAGAAGGGAAGTAGCTGCTTTTTTAAAGGGAGAAAGACCACGCCCCAATGGGCTGGTATCTCAGTGGCTATTGGCTGGAGGAGCAGAAGGACCACCCACAACACCTCCCCCTTTTGTTTAAGTAAGAGAGTTCTAAACCTACTACGAAATTATATACAGTAAGTACAAATATCCTATTCTAACTAGCTTAGGTCTTGTATAATAAATAACTTGGCCAAGTCATGAGAAAAAAGTAACTACATTTATATAGTCTTCAACCCCATCGAAGATCTGAGAAGGGAAATAATGTTACCTGGGTAATTAGGAAGTTCAGTAAAACAACTTCCAAAACATGCAACAAATCACAGAGACAACTAGCTACCTGGGCAATCACCCAAAGTCACATTTGCAGCATTAAAGCAACCAACTTTGGCTAAAGCCTAACATAACTGACATACCATTTTCAAAGGCAAGCAACTTTTCAAAACTATCTTACCCTGTCTTGGCAGGATATGACAGTCCTGTTTTATCCATTGATGCATGCTCTGTATCTTTGTCAGTGGTTGAGGTATGGGCATTTCTTTACCCAAAGGCCAGTTCTGCCAAAAAGAAAGGCTCCAGGTGGAATGTCTTTGGTGCTCAACATTCTCTCGGGAATAGAGCGGTGTTGCCAGGAGAAATTGTGTCTGACTACCACAAAACTCTGAGTTAGATTAAAGGCCATTTTCTACAGCTATTTTAAGAGGTTGAAGATTATCTATCTATACTAAGTATAATCTCTATATATCTAAAGGACCTGATTAGTCTAATTATAATTGACAAACTTAGATGACTATTAATCTATATAATTCTCAATATCTATCTAACTTAAAGACTAAGACAATAAACGACTGTGAAACAAATGAGGGCAATGACCTCCAAATATAAACAATGTACAAATATACATTGCAGTATAGTAAATATATATCAATACACAAACAATATATAAGTATCTTAATCAGAGGTAGTAATGTACACTGCAATATGGTAAATATATACAATATATATCAATACAATATATGTCAATACATAAAAAATGTTTTAAACAGAGGTAGAAACATGCATGCATAAATAGTCAATATAATTTAACTTTGTATCAATATACGAGAATCGATACCAATATATTTGTCTAAAAACAGTAACTCACAATTACAAATCAATTGCTTATTCTTGGCGCTCTGACCAGCTATGACCACTGCTTCCTGCAAAAAGAATGTCATTGATCAATGTCGGCATACTGCAAACCTATGTATATAAACATATTCAGAAGGCAATTTGACTGCATGACCAATTAGCAAAATAACAGTAGGTAACCAGACAATTTTACAAGTTGCACAAGCATGTCAGCTTCTTGGCCTGATTTACTGATTTTACACTGCCAATGCTGTTGCTCTTTACCCTGGTATCCAATGAAAGCAGTGTGGTTTCCGTCGCTGCCTCTCCACCAGCTTTATTGTCCATGACTCCAGGCAACATGAGTGAGGCATGAAACTCCTCTGTAATCTCCTACTTGCTTCAGAGTTTGAGATTTCAGACAAAGGCCCTGAGCAACATGGGTAAAGATAAATAAACTTGGGCAGAGCATCCCTGATGTCAAGAAGTACCATGAAGCAGCACAGAATGATGTGGAAGCCTTGCTTCCATGTGCTGAAGCTGAACCACAGGAGGCAGAAGGGAAGGAACAAAGCTGTGTGGACTTCTTCCAGGAGCCCTCTGGAAGAACATTTCTGGTCTTATTTTCTGGATTTTTTGTAGGTGATTACCTATTTCTCTATGATGAGATATGAAATCTCATGATTAGCAAGCTCCCATTGAGCTTCTCCCAAGCGGAAGGTTTAGATCTTATATCTAGGAATCCTGTTTTCCTCCCTAGATGATTGAAATGGATGAGTAATTTCCTTCTAGGCTATGTACTTAATGAGACAAGTAAAATGAATGCTGATATTTTCTTTTTACTGGCCTTCTACCGTCTGTGTTCTCAAGGGAAGGATGATTGATTTCTAAAATTATTTTTATTTCCCATCAAAGGAATATGTAGTTTAAGACATCAAATAATAAGAAAACTGAATAAATGAAAATAGTAGCCTCGGCCATACCTCCTCCTCCCTTCCAACACTCCCTAGTGGCAACCACTTTGAACTCCGTTTACTGCTTCATCTGTATTCTGCCTACATAGTCCTGCATAAATTATTATACTGACACTCTATGCTTGAGAGTCCAGCTACCACACGTAGCAGCTCCTTCTCTTTGTGGCGTTCCCTCCCTGTGTCCCACCTCTCAATGGACTTACACTGCTTCCCTATACTTTCTCCAAACACTCAGGGCCTAATGCTTTTCAAAATTCATACCTAAAGGACTTCAGAAAGGTAATATGATCCTAGACCATGTATTACTTACCATTGCCACTGGGATCTGCGGCAACACCCTATAATGAAACACATTACATTTCTGCAACAAAACATGAATATTTATACCAAGTGGGATAAATAAAGACTATAAATAGACCTATCAGCTCAGATCAGAATTTGCCATCGATGGTTTTACTGTAGAAGTACAAAGGTAGGTTGATTTCTACAGCTTTTCTAGCTTCTAATATTTAGGATGAGGAAATATTGACCTAGATCATTATTTGATTAAATCAGTGATCGCTATCGACATTACCATGTTGTAATATATAATGTGACATACATCTTATTGACTGCTGGGTTGCTTGACTTAGCACATAATCTACCGTCTTGTTTGGTCTGCTTTTCCTGGAGTTACTGACCTTGCTTTTTTCCTTAGCTTGGTTTTGATATCCTTTGATGTATGGCTCCATGCCCCAGCAGATCTGACAGATGTTGTGATGGCTAGTTTCAGTTTTCAACTTGACACACCTGGGAAGAAGCAACCTCTACTGAGGAATTGCTTCCATCAGATTGGCCTGCAGTCATGTTTGTAAGATATTGTCTCAAGGGCTGATTGATGTTGGAGGGCCCATCACACTGTGGGCCGTACCATCCCTTGTCATGTGGGCCTCTGCTAAGAAAGGTGGAGAGCCTGGGAGGGTAAGCTAGTAAGTAGTGGTCCTCCATAGTTTATGGTTCTGTTCCTGCGTGTAGGTTCCTGCCTTAGCTCCCTCGTTGGTAGATTTTAACCTGTAAGCCAAGTAAACTCTTTCCTCCTCTAGTTGCTTTTGGTTATGGCATTTATCACAACATAAAATATACGAGAAGACCTACCTATCAGTAGTTGCTCCGTAGTTGCCTCCCTCTTGTTATCACAGGTTGACTTCACATCTGATTTTGTTTGTCTACCTCTTTCTTGTTTTATACCGTGGAGTCAGCGGAGGATGTTCTTGCTAACGTCTAAACAAAGGGTGCTCAAGAAAGTTGAGGGTTCACAATATCCTCTGGAGGTACTCATAAAGAACAAACTGATTCATATGGCTTCCCAGGTCGCTTAACAAGTTTAGCAGCCACTGACCTCACCAATTCCTCCTCCTCCACTGCTTTTTGCTTTGTTTTGTTTTTGAAATAGGATCTTATAGCACAGCCTCAAACTCTCAGTAACCAAGGATGGTTTGAACTCCTCTTCCTTGCTAAACTTCCCATGGGTTGGGTTTATAGGACTGTACTACTATGCCTAGTTAGAATCCTTCTAACTCAGAATTGAAAAATCCATTCAATGATCGTCATTATTTTGACACCAACTCAGAGGGTCTAAATAAAAACCTCTGAATAATACCTTAAATAAGATAACTTGTGTTTTAAAAAGCCCAAAGATTAACACAAGGCATGGGACAGTGACAATCAGATGAGCTTCTACTGCCTGCATTTTAATTTTCTGTTTCTTAGCTCTGCGACCTTGGCTGCTTTAATTGAATTATTTCTCTTTTATTTTACTTCCTCATGTGTAAGATGGATACAGTAATAGAACCTGCTTTATATTGATAAAGACTAAATGAGCAGGAACATAGAAGTCCTTAGAGAGTGCACGACAGTTGACACTAGTGAGAGATTTTTGGCCATTATTGTTATTTTTATATCATCTCTGGTTGCTCAGGTCATTCTCAATTCTGAAATAGACTTAATTAAAACACGTCTCTTATATAAATACAATTTAATAAATGGCACAGTAAGGTTTTCTCTAAAATAAGAAGGTAAACAATGCCAAGCAACATATCTACCTACTCAGAAAGACCAGCCTTCTCTCGTGTAGTCTGGGATCTCCCTTTCGTCTACTACCTGGAAATGCTAGGAGCAAAGGTTAGGGGAAAGCTTCCCATTGGAGGACAGTGAGCATCCATAGAAGCAAAAAGAGAGAAAAGGGTTGTAGTGTGAGGGTAAAAACAGCAGTATAACAAAATGACAGGAGTTTGCTTAATTTGGAAAGCTAAGTTGTTTTCACACTAGATAAGAGAATTAAAGAAACACTAAAAGATAGTGTCCTGAATTCCAAGCAGAGGATGTATTGAAGGCAAAACAACTGGAAGGCATCCACACTAGGTCAGATGACTTACCTGAGATCACAAGCTGTTGTCATCCTAGAGCTGTGGGATTTGCTTCACTGTAGACAGAGACTGCTCTTTCGTTCCTGGCAATCCAGACATGAATAATCACACAAAACTGTATTAATTACAACACTGCCTGGCCAATAGCTTAGGCATATTTCTGGCTAACTCTTATATTTTAAATTCACCCATTTCTATTATTCTGTATCATCATGAGGCTGTGGCTTACCAGGTAAGGTTCCGACATGTCCTTCTCCTTCGGCAACTACATGGCATTTTCTTGACTCTACCTACTCTCTCTATATATATATCTCTGTTTGGATTTCCTGCCTGGCTCTGTTCTGCTAAGCCATGAGCAGAAACAGCTTCTTTATTAACCAATGGAATAGAACATATTCACAGAATACAGAGGGGAATCACACAGAGATTTTTCATATTGAATATTCTGCCTCACTTCTAGCCTTGCTTTGAGAAAAATTCCATTTTATCCACTTATGTAACAACTGAAATAAAATTAAAGAATGGAATTGGTCCCAGGTGGCAAATACATGTACCTTTCAACCAGAAGTCAATTTCTGGGTCCATTGTCCTTTGCAAATTAGGAATGATGCTGCCAACATTCAGCAACACACAGTTGGCCCTTTTCCGACAACAGTTCTGCACATAACACTACTCCATCTTCTGGTAAGGGTCTCTTTTCTTTCTCTCTTTTGCCTTCAGAGAAAACCAGAGTTTCTCGATTTACTGATATTTGGGGCCAGATAATGAAGGGAAAGGGCTGTTGCACACACTGAGAGATATTACACAATCTCCCTTTTAGACTGCCAGTAACATGTATCTCCAGAGTATGGCAACCAAAATGCCTCCAAGACATTGCCAAATGTCCCTCTAGAACTCAGACCTTAAATTTTAGTATCCATTCCTGGTGGGGAAACACTAATCATTAACTCGACAAACAAAGTGAGTAGCTGCCAATAGAACATCAAAGCCGAAAACACAGCTGCTAAGATAATGGCCTATTTCTCAGACCCCTCCACTTTCATCATCTATTTTTATTTCATTTATAGCTTCTATCAGATATGCCTTGTGCAGAGAACACATCAATCAATACATGTCAGTGTAAATGAGTTGATCAAATCTTCCTGGGAGTTTTCCCAAATCCCAAATCAATTTAACTGGCTGTTGGCTTTGGGCCATTCATTTCACCCCTACGAGACTCAGTTTCTTGGTTTGCCTAATAGAAACTGATATAAAACCCCTGCTAGTTTTAAACCACCATGACTTATTAGGTTTCTGTTCTTACAGGGAACAGAATGGCAGTATTGCACCCTTGTGAGGGAGATGAGAGGCATCATTCCCTAGGGAATGGCACTCATGTGGGAGAAAGCAGAGGTAGGCACTATAGGGAACAGGTACTAAAGTTTAATGCTTCAGTGTAGCTGTGGCAAAGGCCGACTTCCAACACTGAGATGTCCAAAGTTGATTTCAGCATTTCCCCTCTTTTTAATCTTAGTAAAAAGACCTCAAACCGATGAATCTTTGGTTTCCTGGATTTAAAAATTCTTGGAATATGGGGTCAAAAGACTAAGATTATTTTTCTCAATTCTTGTAAAATTGGCTTTCTTAATATAAATTTATAGTATTGCTCAATCTTTATTTCTAAGATTTCAAGGCTCAATCTTTCCAAAGAAGATAAATAGCTTCGTGAAGTGTGTGTGTGTGTGTGTGTGTGTGTGTCTGTGTGTGTCTGTGTCTGTGTCTGTGTCTGTGTGTGTGTGTGTGTTAGGTAGATAGAAAAGACTGGAGAGGGTGCTTGCCTTGAGTGGGATCATTACTCTCTGAATTTATGTTGACCTTAAATGTGTATTTTGCATGTGACCTGAGTCACATAAAGAGGTTTGGGCAGCAGAATAGACCAGATCACTACTCTGGAGACATGCCATCCAGACAGTTCTTATGTGACTTCTAGCCATATTATCTGTTAGAACCTAATAAGGTTGATAAGATTAATGATCATGGTGGATCAGATAGAACCTTTACACTGAAGTACAGCCATCCTTTACACTGAAAAGGAAAAGCCGAGATGATGAGACTACCAATTAAATTAACGAACTTGCCTCAGCCTCATGATCTAAGGTGAATGCCAAGGACGCACATGTTAGGAGAGAATTGATTCATGCAAGTTTAGGCTTCTCAATCTGATAGAGGTATAGATGATAGACAGACAGAGAGAGAGAGAGAGAGATATGGTAGGATGGATGGATAGATAGATATATAGATAGGAAAATAATAATAAAGATAAAGGCAAAAACCTAACCTTTTCAGTATCTCCCTTCCCTAGTACCCACACCCACCTCTTAAGCTCCTCTGAAGCAAAATTCTCAAAGAGCAGTCTAAATTCCTTGTTTTCAAAGCCACTTTCAGTTTTGTCTTTTATCTTTTCCTCTGAAATCATGGTCACCAGTGCCCTGGCATCCACACTGGTAAATCCAGTTATCACTTTTCACTTAAACTCAGCAAAATGACAGTGTTTGAAGCACGTGATTGTCCCATATCCTTTGATTTTTCTTCTGCCTCCATAGTTACTTTCTCAATCATCCCTCCCCTGGTTCTAAATTGTCTCTAAGCTCCTGCTGTTGAAGTGACCTAAGACACTTTGGAGCTCTTCCCTGTCCATAGGTACTAATTTGGTGAGTTCCTCCCTAAGGTAGCTTCAGAGACTCCCTATCTGATAATGAGTTCCTGGCCTATCCCTCCAACCCTGATGTGTCCTCTAACTTCAAACTTCCTCCTTGACATTGTCCTTAACAGAGGCTTACCATATCCAAAACTCAGCTCATGTCATCCCAATCCTACAAAACAAACAAACAAACAAACAAAAAACCTGTTCTACTCATAATCTTTCTATGGCAGTTGATAAGTTTCTCCTTCAAATCATCCAGGTCAAAAGATGGGAAGGCCTTTTATGCCCTTTATCCAAACATCGAGAAGTTCTGCTCATTCTACTTCTGAGACAGACCTAGAATCTGACCTCTTCTCATGTGATCACTGCTCTCCTTGATCTCAGCAGCAGCTACAGCTCTTATCTAGATGACTGCAACACTCTTAAACCTGTGTGTCTTAACACAGCCAAAGTCAGACCATGGGATCCCCCACCAAGATCCTTGTTTCAATCTGATTTTATTTCCTGCTTCCATGCTCATTCTACTGTTCAGATGCATCAATATGCTACTTCCCATATAAGAGACTTCTGCAGAGTCTCTTACCTAGAAAGGTTTTTGCTAACATTCAGGTGGTAGTTCCTCTCATCTACGATGTTTTCCTCCATTGCCTTCTTCTCGATGCGCCATGACTGCTGAATTCCATACTCCTTACGTTTCATGTTGATTTGACAAGAGAGGTGACAAAAGCTACTTAAGGGAAAGATTCATCTTGGCTCACAGTTTGATGTCACAGCCTCATATGGCAGGGGTGACAGAGTTGCAGGAGCGGGAGGTAGATTGTCACTGCAACCATAGTCAGGAAGCCAAGAGAGATGAACACTGGTGCTCAGCTGGTTTTTCCCTTTTCAAGCAATCTGGAACTCCAGCTCAGGGCCAATGCTGCCCACATTCAGGGTGGCTCCAGAAGCACCCACATTGTCATGCCAAGAGGTGTTCCTGTGATGATTCCTAATCAAGTCAGGTTAATGATGACGAACAACCATCACACAGCCATGTACCTCCAGCCACTCGCGTGTGCATTCACTATTTTCCTCCAGCACTTACCACCCCTTATAAGACGTTATTCAACTTCTTCTGCATTGTAGTCTATCAACTTTATCTCCTCGATAGTTTGCAAACTCTGCAAGTGTGGGAATTATTGGTTTTCACCAATGCATCACAAAGATTCACATAACAAGCCCTCAGCAACTAGTCTAGGTTGAGTAAAAAATCCAATAAGGTCAAGTAAGTTAAAGAATAATTATTATTGAGGACCCTAAAATGATTACTGTTGATACATTTTTAAATTTTTTTTTTGCTATTCTGTTTTTTTAAAAGTGGAATCATAACATCATTTTATAGTTAGTTTCTTTTTTTCTTTGACTACACTTTGTGGACAGGTTCTCATATCATTAAAATTCTTTCTCTGCAGGGAGTTTTGTTCTGAATCTATGTCGGAATTTGCTGACTTAAGCTCCAAAGTGGAATGTTAAATGATTTTGATTTTCATTGCTGCTTTGAGCCTATAAGTCCTGTTGGAAACAATGCTCAGTTGTTTCGGTGTTCTATGGGAATAGAAAATTTTACTTAATTCCATATCCTAAGTTGTATAAGAAATAACACTGATGTGAATATCCTTTTAGAAAAAGTCTAGATGCATAATCTGATGCTTTCCTTACAATAAACTGTTAAAAAGAAAACTATTGGACTCAAAGGTGTCAAGAAAAACCTTAAAAAATATATTCTTCTGTATTACCAAGCTGCCCTTAGAAAAGTTTTAGTAATAAACACTTCCACCAGCAGGATAAGGCATGCCTGCTGTGTCTTGCCCATAGCAGGGTATGCCTTTTAAAATACCAATTTGATTTAGGGGAGTCAGGTCACCAGTTTATTTTAATCAATATTTCTGTGGTAGCTAGTGCATTCAAATGGTTACATTTTTGTAAACAAAAACATTAAACTCCTTAAAATACAAAAAATATCAAACTTCACAGGCTTCCTTTGTCTGCTCACCTTCCCTTTACAAAAAGGCTTCTGCATAAGACTTCTGGCCCCACAGCCATCGACTGCTGTGATCCAGAGAACAGGTGGGGACAGCTTGAAGGGAGTCTGCAGGAAGAGACAAAAGGATGTGAAAAAGTGGCCGACGCAGAGTGACACCAAAAAAAAAAAAAATGGGTGAGATTTGAAGGAGAAAGTTAAGATTGAAGGACTGAGGCCAAATTAGCGCATCAGACATAATCAGTAACCAGCCCTCACTTGACTTTCTATCAACAGCACTTGGCATAATTGATTCTCTCTTCATCTCCCTTCTGGAACTCATACCTGGGTTTCCTCCCACCTCACTAGCTCCTTCCCAGCATCCTTTGCAGAAGATTCTTCCTCAAGGTCCACGCCTTTAATGCTGGTGCGGCTCCATGATTCTCTCATACATGACTTCCCTTTTCTATTTTCATCTAGTCTCTGACTCCATCTGACTTGTCTCTTGGCTGGAGACACTGTCTGTATGCTAACAACTCAGACAGAACTCCAGCCCAGGCCTTTGCCCAGAACTACAGACTTGGATGCCCAGCAAGCTGTTGACATGTCTATTTGGATGTCTGCTGCGCGTTTCAGACTTAATATGTCCAAATGCAAGCTGCTGGCCCCCCTCACCCACTCTCGTTTATCCTAAAAAAAACAAAACAAACAAAAATAAAACAAACACTATTTCTACTTCAGGATTGCAACAGCCCCTTAACTTATTTTCTCTTCTTTAGCCATAAGAAAAAATGATTGCACAAGACAGATTGTGATTCAGTTCTGTAGAAGCGTCTGCTGCCTTCCAAAGTTCTCACAAAGGATAATAAGAGCCTGAGTGTTCAGATCCTGCTCTGCCGTCCTCCCGGCCTCATCTTTCCCTGCTTGCTCTCATGCTCTCCTCCCTCTGGACACACTGGCTTGCTCCCTATGTTCCCCTGGAGATGCAGTAGGTATCACCTCACTAGCGTTCCTTCTGCTTCTCACATACACCCCTGAGGTTTCTTTTCGCTCCTTTGGGTCTTTACTCATACTGTATTTTCCTAGATAAACCTTCTACTGGGAAAAGTAAATTAATTAATTTAAAAAAAAAACCCACTATGTCCTTCCCTCCTGGGAGCCCTGATCACACTGTTCTCCACTTTCTCATCAGCGCCTATTACTACCTGCAACATTGTGCTTTTAGCCACTTACTTATTGTCTCCCTCCTCTGGTAAGACTGCATGCGCCACATACAAATGGCTCTTTTAGCTCAGGGGGTAAAGGTGTCTGTCACAAATCTGATCCCCAAAATGCACATGGCAGAAAAGAGAACAGACCTTCTCTGAAAAAAGCATATCGTGTGTGCCATGGGGTATAGTAGAAGTCCTTTCTCCGGAGATTGAACCTTCAGTTTAACCAGAGTCCAGCAAACTCTAGACCCACAAGTCACTTGGGTCTTGGAACACAGTTCGGGCCCTGATATTTCCTGACAGGAGGTACCAAACTTCTACTCAATGTTTCGCTATACATATTGAGCATTATTTGGCCTGACTGTCCATCCGATGCACTGCTCTCGGTAACACTGGGATCTATTAGCAATCATATCAGATGAGTATGGGTTTCACCATACTTGATACATATCACAGTACTTACATCATTACATGCCTCCCTTTGGGGATTAGCAAGCACAGCTATGCTAAGCTTCTCAAAGAGCCCACTATGGTCTCCATTTCGCCTTTGTGAAAGGAAGGTTTCCTGGGCTTTCTCTGTGAGAATAACTGGGTCAAAAATTCTCAAGTCCCTCATAATATACCCACATAGCACTTCCACCTTCCTGATCTCAGTATGAATTTCTGTATCACTTGCTGGAAACCCACATGATGACCAAGCTTTAAAGCAACATCCTAGCAAGACATTCAACCATATGAGAGGCCATGTATATAACTTATACCTGTCCAGATTTGCAGTTTGCTCTTTCAAATGCTATCCCCTCTCCTACTGTTTTTCCAGTTCTTAGTATAAAATATTGTCTAGTATTCTCAGTTTCATAAACTCTTATCCCAGAATAAGACATTCATGTATTGCAAAGACTGTGCTTATCAGCCCACCAATAGTGAGACTGTTTAGCCTACAGGCAGATCTTGAATTTATTAATACTTATCTTTCTACCACATGAAAGTTGCTGATCAGACTTCAGGTGAGGGAAGATTGTTCTTCAGTAAGAGGGGGCAAAGTTCTGTCTCCTCTGGCTTACAGGATTCAGGAACATTGGAAAGATATTTCCAAGGCTTTCTCCATTTAACACAACTTTCAGATTGCCAGGTCTCAGCACCCTGCTCTTCCTCTGGAAGGTCCCATATCTGACTGCCCCATTCTACTGTTTTATTTTACTGGATTTCTTGGAGTGAGGGTAATTTTCATTCCAAAGATGAGACCTCTGGTTATGATATCACCTTATTTTCTGCAGTGTAGGCCTAGAGCACCAAGAACTAGAAGTTCCTTTAATTTTAGTTGAGAAGCCTTTACGATTTATGTCTTGGACTAAGAGTTGGCTGCTCTAAGATTATAATTTTGCATTTGCAAATCTTCCAGTACTGTTAGCAGAAGTCTGCCTCTTCCTCATTCCATGCAATTTTCATCCCTCACACAAACGTCAAACATAATCACCATAGAAGCCAGTGTTTCATCTCTCACCTCAGTTACATCCTAGTTAACCCCCAGGAAGATCTTAAAACTAAGGATGGATCTGTCCGTGGGTTAGCAATCTCATGTGGTGAGAAATTTATTGTTATCAAACCAGAGAGCAAGTCCATCTTGAGGGTCCACATTACAGAACTGTGCATCGTATCAGTCATCTAGGCTGGAGGTTTGCAAGAAGCAGAGTTTGTAGCCTGCCACTTTAAGGAATACTATTGTTTGGTCAAAAGTGAGACCCAAATCCTCTAACACCCCTATATCCAAAGAGGCTGGGATGTAATGTTGAGTTGGAAGTGTCACTCCCAGCCCTCCAAGTGCTTCGCGCTTGGACTCCAACTCCCAGCCTGCCAAGCGCTAACCACTCCCACAGGGTATTTAGTCTCACACAGGAACAAGGAACAGGTAGTTTTGGGTCTGCCTGTGTGCTCCCTCTGTTTTTCCCTTGCCATGCTCTCCTGGCCACTGGGAGTGTGCTGTCTATTAAACACGGGCATTTAATTTGGTTTGATCTAGTCTGATTGGAGTTCTTTTGTGTCGGTGGAGGGGCTCGTCTTAAGATTTTTTCCTAAAGGCTATTCCAGTGAGATGTTAATAGACGGGAGGGAGGCAAGCAAAGATAGAGAGCTGATGTAAATGTCCCTCCCAGGATGACCTCAATGTAGTATCCGTCAATTAAAAAGAAAAACCTGATATCTCAGGATCATTTTAAAGCACTTAAATAAGTTGCATTTCAGGACAGGTTATACAGAGGATGGGAGGCAAAAAAAACATTTATACAGTAGCTGTCATCTCTCCTTGGTCAAAAGCTTGAACCTCAGACATTGGCTAGTCCCATGCCATCTCATACTCAGAGACAACAGGGATGCTCCAGCACAGGAGGACAGTGGCATTGCTGGGCTGTGCCCAGGAAAGGTTATCTGAGCCTGTACTTTGGCAAAACTGAAATAAAACACATGTCCTAGGAATCCAGAGTCATCTGAAATGTGGAGGGTCTAAGGTGACCCCAAAAACAAAATATACCAAAGTAGGAACCAAATACTTCCTCTTCAGTGTGCATGAGCGAGTGATAGGTGTCCGTCATGTTTGACAGGGGCAACGCCAACTGAGGGATGCAAGGGACATTCATGTAATAACCTGGGGCCAATTGTCTTTCATAGAAGGCAGAAACTTGTGCTCAGGAAGGACAGGGAATATGAATGTGGGTAGAATTTTGCCACAAGAACTGACAACTCACTTCTTACTCATCTCTACTCTGGACCTCCTAAAAACCTAGGTGGCCATGATCCTGCTTTCTGCTGTAAAGCTCTATATGCTAAGGAGAGTCATTCAATAGAAAGAGCATGCTACTGGATTCTGTTGTGAACATAATGACTAGTTTGTGTCTAGGCTAATTTAGACCCGGTGTTGAAATCCTTGCTAAAACTTCTTTTGCACAAATCAAGGCTTTGGGGTCTTTCTATGAAATGTATTTGACTGTGTGAGTTACCATGTGGGTCAAGGGACAGTTCATATTAGATTGTGATAAAAAAGTGATTTTGTTAGAAGTCAAGGATATCACACAAAGCATCACAGAAAGATACCCATAATACTCCTGAGACCAACATAATCAAGTCTGCCTCTTCATGGTCCCCTAGTCTCATTTACATTTCAATAACCCCTCAGCCTAGGCCAGTGGTTCTTAACTTGTACGTCTGCCCTCTTTGGGGGTAGTATGTCAGATATCCTGCATATCAGATATTTACATTATGATCCCCAATAGTAGCAAACTTGCAGTTAGAAAGCAGCAGCAAAATAACTTTTATGGTTGGGGTCACCACAACAAAAGTAACTGTATGAAAGGGTCTCAGCATTAAGAAGGTTGAGAACTGATGGTCTAGACTCTTGGCTGCTGACTGTTTGCTATTTCCACTGCATCACAGGTTACATCTGACACTCTTGAATTCATCTTGCTTTTGCTCTTAAAATAAAACTGATTTTGGTATTTGGTCACTGTTTGGCCATTCTAGGTTTCATGATGAGTGTTTTACCATGCTATTTAGGTAAACAGAATAACCCACATAGAATTTAGCATAATTTTTAAAAGAAAATTGTCAAAAGCAACCAAGCCTTTAGTCCTGCTCTTATGGAATGTGTGAACCAGTAAATGGAGGTGCAGCTTGTTCCTGGAGCTACCTTCTACCATGGTGTCTTGGGTGACCTTCTTGGACCCTTTTCTTTTAGCCTCTGTTTTCAAGTTCTTGGAGGGGCACAGGCCTTAAGCATACCTTGACTGACTCTGGGAAAGCTTAGGCATGCAGCTTTTTTACTTCTCAAATACCCTCCCCACCCATCTTTTTTTCTTTCTGTTCTTCCCTTCATCTACCTGCCTGCCTTTCCTTTCTGACTCTCTCTCTCTCTCTCTCTCTC
>NC_022015.1:56710797-56711619 GCF_000317375.1 Microtus ochrogaster | reverse complement strand
TCCATCTCCCTCCCTCTCTCTAACTTACTTCTTCAAAATGGAAAGTTTCCTAACAGAGAAGAGCTGCAGTTTTGTTAGAGTGCAGTAAACTTACAAAGACATTTTATCTAAATAAAATGTCTAAGTTTGGCTATGCAAGACCTAGTTCCTCTTAGCAAGAGAACAGGGTGTTAATGCGGACACAGAGAGGAGAAACTCAGGCTGCATCACTGTGGGTGGGTGGGAGGGGATCAGGGAGGATAATGGAAGGCAAGAGAGACATCAAGAATGTGACAGAGACCCAGGAGGAAGGGCTCCAAATGAGGCTGTGTGCACAGCGTGGTGAGAATCAGCGAGGATCTGGGCTGTTTCTTTCTCTGCACACTGGGTTCATGTGGGACTAGCCAAGCCAGGTAAAGTATCCCCACTCTGAAGTCCAAAGTGTCTCAAAATTCAACAGTGTGAGTGTAGATGCGATGCTACAAATATGAGGAGTTAAAATCAAAATGAAGGTATGCTAAAATACTATATAAAATCCCCTCCAGTCCTGTGTGTAAAGTATTCATAAAACTTATTTACATTTGAGACTCATCTCCATGATACCTCATCGTGAACCAGAGGGAAAAACAAACCTGAAACCCTTTTGACCCCAAACATTCTGGATTAACGCAACTAAACCAGAAGTGAAATCATTTATCTTCCAGACAGCATTGACAAGCCCTTCTGGATGCCACATGCACAGGGATGGTGATGCGCACTGAAAGGAACCTCTGAGATGCAACGGGGTGAGAAATGCAGTGAATTCAGAGAAAGAACACACACACACACACACACACACACACA
>NC_022015.1:56703817-56710697 GCF_000317375.1 Microtus ochrogaster | reverse complement strand
AGAGACAGAGACAGAGACAGAGACAGAGCGACAGAGACCTTTTTCTCATGTGCCCATAGAGGAGCCATAAGTAAACTCGGAAAACAAAGCCCACATATGAAGAACACAATGGAAAGTATCCTTCCCTCCCAAGTCAACAGATGAGCACTCTGGTCCATCCCCCACCCACGGTGACTCTTAGGAGACCCAGCCAGGAGCCAGCTCCCATCTGCTTCCATTATTTTATGATGTAGTACAGGAAGATACTTGAAATTTCTAAGAACTAGAAATATGAAATGTGGTCCAGCCAGGATTTTTTTAAAAAAAAAAAAACCCAGGCAGTAGGCTTTCTGCCCACAGCTCTCCCATCTGCCCCAGGAATGGTGCCCATTTGTCCCACACCGATTGTGGCTGCGGGGTTTTAATTGGTACTGAACACACAAAGCAAATGGCACAGATGCATCCCCTCTGAGAGCCGAGGTTGAGTCCAGCCATAGAGAGGAGCTTTCAACTCAACCACTGTGGGTGGAAGGGTATCTCTGTCCTGTGGGTTTTCTCTTTTACCCACTTGGCTGGGATTCTGGAACAGCTGACTTAGGTGGTACCCAACTTCGGCTGAGCCTTAGATACACCTGGTGAGCATAGAATGCCAACAGGCCTTAGATACATCTTCAGATCAAAGCAGTCACAGGCCAGGAATGGGTATACCAGGAGCATCAGTGCTTTTAAAATAGCTTTCTAATGAAAAAGGGTAGATGAAGGTGAGGCTTTCTGAGCTTCCTGGAAAATTCTCTTTGTTGGTCTCTCCCTCTTCCCTCCCTCACTCTTTACTCCCTTTTTCTCCCTCTCTCCTCTTCCTTCTACTCTCTCCCTTTCTCGATCCTTCTAATACTAGATTTGTGACCATGACTGTTTTCCCTTAGGTACCTCATTCTCCTTTTTTTTATTTAAGTTAAAAAATCCTTTAATTTTTATTCCTGGTACCACTACCACAATCTACAGGGTAATGTACCTGATGTAATAAAAAGAAAAAGACAAAGCTACAACAGATAAAGACCCCAAGAATGTGCATCTAATGACACTACATTGCATTAACCAGTAGCTGCCCCTTTTGCCAACTGTGACTATGACAGTCCTGAACAAGAGGGCTTCCTGCTCAAGCTGCAGTTTCTGACTGTGGATCATCATTCCTTCTGCAGCAGATTTTTGCAGTTTCTCTATTGCAGTGGTTCTCGGTCTTTCTAACACTGTGACCCTTTAATACAGTTCCTCATGTGGTGGTGACCCCCAGGCATAAAATTATTTTTTGTTGCTGCTTCATAACTATAATTTTGCTGCTGTTATGGATCATAACATAAATGTTTGATGGTCTTGGACAATCTCTGTGAAAGATCATTTAACCCCCAAAGGGGCCCACAGAAACACTGTCCTAATGCAGTTGAGATGACTGTCTCAAGGTAACCTAGAGCTTTCCTGACCACTCCTCGCTCTCTCCTGCTAAGAACTGTAGCCTTTTTCTGCTATTTTCAAAACCTTCTGCTACCATATCCACCACTTCTACCACCAGATCCATAGCCACCACCATAAGGATTGTCTGAGCTTCTTCTACCAAAACTACCCCCCTTTGTGGGTCTATAGTTTGATCGCTGTCATCCACTATAATTTCCAAAGTCATTGTAGTCCCACCACCACCAAAGTTACCTCCGCAAAATATCTTTCTCCATTGTAACCACCACATCCTCCTCCACCAGCACCATATCTACCCCTTTGGTGTGGTTTCCATATCCTAGTCCAGCGCTACCATAGCCTCCTCTACTACTATAACCAGGATCACTACCAAAGTTGCCACTGTCACCTCCAGATCCCTTACATCCACCTTCACCACCTCTATAACCACCTCTGCTGCCATCACCTCCACTGCCAGACGTGCCTCTTCCACAAAAACCAACATCACCTCCCCGACTTCCCAAGTTTTTGCAGTGACCCATAAAGTTGCCAGATCTGTCTCCATGACCTCTGGGTCATCCCACAGACTGCATCTCTTGTTTAGAAAGGGTCTTTTCCACTTCACAGTCATGCCGTTAATTGTGTGGCATTTCTAAATAACAGGTCTGTCAACTGTGGCATGATCACCCCAAAGTTAGAAAAGCAAACCCTCTCTTTGTTCCACTCTGCCTGTCTTCCGTACTTTCTATGGTTTTAATCTTGACATATTTTTCAAAGCAATCTCTCAGATTATATTCTTCTGCGTCTTCTTTAATGCCACCAACAAAAATTCCTTCACTGTTAAACAGGAAGCAGACTTGACAGAATCCTCTCTAGAAATGACTCTCTTTGATTCCAGCACACTCCCATCCACCAGTTGCAGCATTCACCTCTTCAACACAAGAGCAGGTTCCAAAACCAAAGGTCCTGGAACATTTTGCTTGGGGATCTCTCATTACCACAAAGTCTATAAGTGTGCCCCATTTCTCCAAAGGTTCCCTTAAGCTATCATCTGTAGTTTCAAAGCTCAGAGCACCAGTAGACAGCTCCCTCAGCCTTCCTGGCTCCTTTGGATCACGGCCCTCCATTTGAGACCAGACTCGCTTCTTCCCTGTCGAGTTCAATTTCCCATTATACTTCTAAATGCTAAAATATTTTCTAAGCAAATGTGTTTTATTGTGAAACATTTTTTTCTGGGGAAATGGGGGCATTGTTTTTGACTCATGAATTTAGAGTAGCACTGTTCATCTCTAGATATTATCTAGTTCTTTCTAACTCTTGAGAAAAAAGAAAGGTTAGGAGATGATGAAAGGAGCTAGAGAAACACAGGCAGAGGACTTCCCGTCCCTCCCCCACCCCATTATTGTAATGAGTATGCACACCATGCTTAGGGTCATGTGGGATTCCAGGTCCTCCAACTCACTCACTGAATAAAGCATTCATTAAATAAGTAATCATTACCTTCTTCTCAGGATCTCATGGAACCTTCTCAAAAACTGACCACATACTAGGTAACAAAGCAAACCTCGACAGATACAAAAAAAAAAAAAACCAAACAAACCTGGAATAGCCCCATGTTTCTTATCAGATCAGCATGGCTTAAAACTAGACGTCAATGGCAATATTAATTCCAGAAACCCCCAAAACACATGGAAATTAAACATTGCTCACCTGAATCTTCAATGGGCCAAGGACGAAATAAAGGAAGAAATAAAAAACTTCCCAAAATTCAATGAAAATTACCACACAACATACCCAAATTTATGGGATACAATGAAAGTACTGTTAAGAGGAAAATTCATAGCAATAAATAGCTACATAAAGAAGCTGGAAAATCCCACACTAGTGAGTTAACAGAACCTCTGAAAACTCTAGAACAAAAAGAAGCAAACTCGC
The DNA here is from genome assembly GCF_000317375.1 of Microtus ochrogaster. NCBI lineage: Eukaryota > Metazoa > Chordata > Mammalia > Rodentia > Cricetidae > Microtus > Microtus ochrogaster. The sequence continues at coordinate 56,707,337 of NC_022015.1, read as the reverse complement.
CCAAGAGGACTAGATGGCAGGAATTAATCAAATTAAGAGCTGAAATCAACAAAATAGAAACAAAGAAAACAATACAAAGAATAAAAGAGACAAAGAGTTGGTTCTTCGAGAAAATCAACAAAATAAACAAACCTTTACCCAAACTAAACAAAAGGCAGAGAGAGAGAACATCCAAATTAACAAAATTAAAAATGAAAAGGGGGGACATAGCAATAAGCATGGAGGAAATCCAGAGAGTCATCAGATCATATTTTAAAAACCTGTACTCTATAAAATTGGAAAACTTAAAGGAGATGGAAAACTTTTTGGATAAAAATCACTTACCAAAGTTAAATCAAGACCAGATAAGCAAATTAAATAGACCTATAACTGCTAAAGAAATAGAAAGAGTAATCAAAAGTCTTCCAACCAAAAATGCCCAGAACCAGATGGTTGTAGCACAGAATTCTACAGGATTTTCAAGAAAGAACCAATACCAATACTCTTCAAATTGTTCCATACAATTTAAACAGGAGGAACATGACAAAACTCTTTTATGAGGCTAAAATTACCCTGATACCTAAACTACACAAAGACATTACTAAGAAAGAGAATGAACATTGATGCAAAAATACTAAATAAAATACTGGCAAACTGAATTCAAGAACACATCAGAAAAATTATCCACCATGATCAAGTTGGCTTCATCCCAAAGATGCAGGGATAGTTTACATATAAAAATCTGCCAATGTAAGCCACCACATAAACAAAATGGAAAAAAAAGAAACGCATGATCATCTCATTAGATGCTGAAAAAGCCTTCAGCAAAATACAACATCCCTTCATGATAAAGGTGTTGGAGAGAGCAGGGACACAAGGAACATACCTAAACATAATAAAGGCAATATACAGCAAGTCAACAACCAACATCAAACTAAATGGAGAGAAAATCAAAGCTATCCCACTGAAGTCAGGAACAAGACAAAGTTGTCCACTCTCTTCATATCTACTCAATATAGTTCTTAAGGTTCTAGCTAGAGCAATAAGATAACAAAAGGAGATCAAGGGTATACAAATCAGAAAAGAAAAGTCAAACTCTCACTATTTGCTGATGGTACAATAGTTTACATAAGCAATCCCAAAAATTCTACCAAAGAACTTCTACAACTCATAAACACCTTCAGTAATGTAGCAGCATACAAGATTAACTCAAAAAAAAAAAATCAGTAGCTCTCTTTATACAGCTGACTAAGGGGCTGAGACAGAAATCAGAGAAACATCTCCCTTTACAATAGCCCCCAAATTAAAAAAAAAAAAAACTTTGAGTAACTCTAACCAAACAAGTGGAAGACCTGTATGACAAGAACTTTAAATCTTTGAAGAAAGAAATTGAAGAAGACGCCAAAAAAATGCAAAAATCACCCTTGCTCTTGGGTAGGTACAAATAACATAGTGAAAATGGCAATCTTACCTAAAGCAATCTACAGATTCAATGCAATGCCCATCAAAATCCCAGCAAAATTCTTCACAGACTTCACTATTTAACTTCATATGAAAAAAGGGGAAAAAAAGATAGCCAAAACAATCCTGTACAATGAAGAAACTTCTGCAAGCATCACAATCCCTGACTTCAAACTCTACTACAGAGGTACACTACTGAAAAGAACCTGGTATTATCATAAAAACAGACAGGAGGACCAATGGAACTAAATCAAAGACCCAAATATCAATCCACACACCTATGAACACCTGATTTTTGACAAAGAAGCAAATGTAAAATGGAAAAAAAGAAATATATTCAACAAATGGCGCTGGCATAACTGGATATCAACATGTAGAAGAATGAAAATAGATCCATATCTATTACCATGCACAAAATTCAAATTTAAATGGATCAAAGACTTCAACATAAAACCAACCATACTGAACCTCATAGAAGAGAAAGTGGGAAGTACACTTGAACGCATTGGCACAGGAGTCCACTTCCTAAACATAACCCCAGTAGCACAGACACTGAGAGAAACAATTAATAAATGGGACCTCCTGAAACTGAGAAGCTTCTGTAAACAAAGGACATGATCAACAAGACAAAATGACAGCCTACAGAATGGGAAAAGATCTTCACCAACCCTACAGTGGACAGAGGTCTGATCTCTAAAATATACAAAGAACTCAAGAAATTGGCCATCAAAAGAACAAATAATCCAATAAAAAAAATGGGGTACAGACTTAAACAGAGAACTCTCAACAAAGTAATGGCTTTGTTGACAATGACTGAAAGACATTAAGGAAATGCTCAACATCCTTAGCCACCAGAAAAATGCAAACCAAAACAACTCTGAGATTCCATCTTACATCTGTAAGAATTGCCAAGATCAAAAACACTGATGACAACTTATGCTAGAGATGATGTGTGGTAAAGGAAATACTCCTCCATTGCTGGTGGGAGTGCAAACTGGTACAGCCCCTTTGGATGTCAGTGTGGCAATTTCTCAGAAAATTAGGAAACAACCTTCCTCAAGACCCAGCGATACCACTTTTGGGTATATACTCAATATAAGATACTCAATAAGGATGCTCAGTAATACCACATACTATGCTCATAGCAGCATTGTTCATCATAGTCAGAACCTGGAAACAACCTAAATAATGCCCCTCGACTGAAGAATGGATAAGAAAAATGTGGTACATTTATGCAATGGAGTACTCCACAGCAGAAAAAAGAATGACATCTTGAAATTTGCAGGCAAATGGGTAGATCTAGGAAACATCATATTGAGTGAGGTAACCCAGATCCAGAAAGACAAATATCATATATACTCACTCATAACTGACTTTTTGATGTAAAACAAAGAAAAACCAGCCTATAATTCACAATCCCAGAGAACCTAGACAACAAAGAGGACCCTAAGAGAGACATACATGGATTTAATCTACAGGGAATATAGAAAAAAGCAAGATCTTGTGAGTATATTGGAGGCATGGAGACCATGGGAGAGGGTTGAAGGGGAAGGGAGAGAATGGGAGGGGAGTAGAAAAATATAATGCTCAATAAAAACAATTTAAAAAATTAAAAAATAAGTAATCATAGATCAAATGAAAACAAAAGAAACTATCCCTTGCTCTAAAGTCAGCAGATGAACTTTTGATCCATCCCTAATCCACAGTGTATTTTAGGAGACCCAGCAAGATGCCAGCACCCCTCTGATTTCATTAGTTTGTGATAATATTCCATGGTCCATGCTAAATGCCAACTATACACTAATGAATAAGAAAATACTTCTTCTAAGGGGACAAAATGTAAATATTCAACTATTATACTGTTTTTTTCTTTAATTTCTAATGGAAATGTTAGAGCTGAATCTTCAAGATGTAGTAGTAATTAACAGAACACAGAGAACTGTTGTAATAGGAACGGCAGGACTGCGTCCCTATCACCCCGGCCACCTGGCTAGCTTATGCCCTGAAATAACAACACACAAATTGTATTCATTTAAACACTGCTTGGCCCTTTTGCTCTAGCCCTTACTGGCTAATTCTG
>NC_022015.1:56696870-56701173 GCF_000317375.1 Microtus ochrogaster | reverse complement strand
CTAGATGAAGTAAGAAACAACCAAAGGCCTACGAGTGACGAATGGTATACACCATGCTAGAATCTGTCAGTCATTCAGGGATTCACTCACTGCCAGTTGAGTACTGACTGTGGATGGGCCTGTAGGTGTGTGGAGGGACAATCCTGCTGCCTGGGGGTGGACACTTGACTCTGGCATTCTTGTTCAAGCTTACTTTGCCTGATCTATTCACCAAAAGCTAATAGCACCACAATCCTCTTATGTTTATTCTGTTTCTCTGTTTTGTTTTCATTCTTCCCTGCAGACTGCTGAGATGAAACCTGGGGGTGGGGGGAGGAGGGGAACTGATTAATTGAAATGACATCTGATCCACAGAAGCACAGCTCAGATACATACACATGGTCCATGAGGGACCAGATAAATGATAAAGATTTTCAGTCTCTACAGACAAGTTCCCAAGTCTTTGTGAAGCTGGACCTAGAAATTTGAACTTGTAACAAATTCCCCCCAAGAATAACTTGTCAGAGTCACTGTGGGAATCACTTCCCAGAACTGATTTGAGATGGTGCAATTCTGAGGATAATAGACAATATTATATGGTAATGAAAAAGGCCAAGTATGGAAGTGCTTCCCTCTGTTAAACTGTTTAACCCCCACAAGGACCTTTATGCTAAGTTTATCACTATTTCCACTGCAGAGATACGGAATTGAGCTCAAGGGTCTTTTTTAGTCATACCGTGTCAGTGGCAGGGCTGGACTCGTAATTACTTTTCTTCTCTACCCCTACACTCAGGACTGATACCAGGCTGACACTGAGCTCCTGCAGTGTTCTGTGCATGGTCTCTGTTGCAGTAGGTGCATGTTGGGCCATGAGTGTCTTGGTGCATGCTTGACATCTGGGTTGGGCGGAAGATTAGGCAGTGTATGAAGCCATGGTCATTGTGAAGGTGTAGAGCAGTTCTATGGAAGAATAAAAACGGCAAAACATCGGGGATGTTGAGAGGCTTTGGAGATCTGCAGTTGTGCTCTAGGTCAGAACAGTAAATATCTAGCACTTGCTGTGGTTCAGATGTCACTGGCAGAGGGGTCTGGAGAAAAAGCGTACCGTGGGCTCTGGTGAATTGGTGGGAGCCCCTTTCAGTTCTCCATCAGGTACAGCTTCCACCCCTCTGTGATTTATAGCCTGCTGCTGGATACCGACAGCCAAGGTCATTGTGTAGGCATGGAGCGGGTCTATAGAAGAATAAAAACGGCAAAACATCAGGGATGTTGAGAGGCTTTGGAGATCTGCAATTGTGCTCTAGGTTGGAACAGTAAAAGGCCAAGGACATCTCATTTCAGCACTTGGACATTAGGAATGGTGCAGGAAAATACTTGTTAGAAGTAAACAAGATGCCCGTGGGAGCCTTGCCGGTCCTCTGAGCCTGATAAGGAGAAGGTCCTGTCATTCCCCTGGGTCTGAGCCACTGGGGTCCTTGACAAGGCCCAGCTCATTGTCAGTAATAAACATTGACTCAGGGCTTCCTCCACTCCTCATGGTGATATTCCACAATTGGAATATCATGTTTCTAAGCCTTATAAGTCAAATTGCTCAATCAATGAAAAAATTATCATAGAGAGGACTTCTCAAAACAAGGACATTGTCCATCTACCTTTCAGTGTGTTGTTCCTGATTCCTTCACTGCCCTGATCCACCCCACATACATAATCAATTCACCCACGTACAGAAATTTACACCCTCTCGTTGATCCTAGTAGATCAATGAATAGTAGAAAATGAAGCATAATGGAGTAGCTTAGGAGAAGCTTCACTGTTCGTCAGTCTAGAGTGTCAACCCTGCCCTCTTCTTGTTGTGTGATACTGAGCCTCTCTGCCTCACCCAAAAGCTTCAAACAAGTGGGAAGGAGCCCAAACCAAACTGGCCTGAAGGGAAATGTGATGACTGTCCCACAAAGATTCCAAAGCCTGGAGATCACCGTGCCTTTGATGCCTGGTGCAAGGGTCCATCGCCTGGATCTGGGTTTCAGTCTTCAGTACTTAAATCTATACCCTCTGATTTAATCCTGTTCCTTACTATAGGCTGATAGCTCCAGAGGCTCCAACTTCCATAAAAACAAGTGCCAGGTTCATGGAGCCATAGCAAGAACAACAAGCAGAAGGCTTTGAGTGCCTTCTATATGTCAGCACCAAGTACTAAATGTATTGTAGACACCAGCTTACTTCTAAGAGAAAGTTCAGTAAGAATCCTTCTTTCTTTCCATTTGAAGACACTGAGCTGAAGTTTCATACCTTGTCCATTTTGGTTCCGCTAAAGGCTATGTGAATATATGTGGTATGTGCTGCCATCTGAAGCCATGTTGATGTCCATGGTCTGTACTGTTTCCAAGAGCCATGATGGTGTCCATGGTCTATTATGTGGGCAGAGGCTGTGTAGATGTCTGTGATCTGGGCTTCTGCTAGAAACCATGTTGATACCTGTAATCCATGTTACTGCCAAAGGTCCTGTGGATGTTCATGGTCTGTGCTGCTAGCAAGGGTCACGATGGTATCAGTGGTCCAAGTTGTGGCTAGGGACAGTTTTGTTGATGTCTGTAGTCTGTAACCATACAGAATAAACAATATGGAAGTCCATGATCCATGCTACCACTGACTGTAAAGAGTAAGGAAGCCTCTTTTGCAGTGGTTTTGATGACTGCAGACCCAAAGTTGAGAATGAGAGACATAGGTTTCTGTGACAACCTCCCTCCCCCACTCCCAACCCACAAAAGAAACAGTCTAGACAGGAAGTCAGTGAATAGAATTCTTAAAAATTGTGATAGGGATCCTTCACAATTGATAGTTTCTGGCAGGGATGGAGGTAGGGTCTGCTCACTAGAAGTTTGAGCATGCTCCAGTAAGTATATGGACAACACAATTTCTCTTCTTTTTTTTTCTCTGTGGGAGGTGGACCGGGGAAGACTGAGAAGTGAGTGTGATCAGGATGCATTGTATGAAATTCACAAATACTCATATAAAAATATTATGTTGGGGGGATAAAGAAAAAAATTTCAGTGTAGGACTAATAATTGTAATATGCCAAGTATGGTAGAAAATTCTAGAAATATTTTGATCTCTGAATGAGAAAGGAACTAAGCCTTTGGGAACACCATGAAGGCAAATAGTCCGTAAGTTCCTCTGGACCACTGAATGATGTGGTTCTAGAATGGGAAAGCAATAACGCGTTCAGCTGTGGAATGGTTTAAAGTTTACAAAGCCCCATTTCATACATTTTCTCTGGTACACACACACACTCACACACACATGCACGTGCATGCACATGCATGCACATGCTCACATGTGTGCACATGTACACATGTAAGAATTGTTTTTATCACTTTTCAACATCTGACAATTCTGAGGCTCAGATAAGGCCCCAGAGCTAAACAAATCCAATGTCTCCACTGTGCTCTGCTGTTCTCCACATCCCCTGCTCACTATGCATGTGACATAAGTGATGGCCATTTATGCATGACTCCTGCTGTGGCCTGGTGGGAAGTTAAATTGTTTCCCTTTTAAAAAGTAAGTCAGCTATTCCCATGACCTTTTTATCACAAAGATGCCCTTGTAATCGGCTACAAGGTTTTTGTTGTTCGTTGGTGTATTAATAGCCCTTCTACAAACAGCCATGTGTGAAAAGTGCAGCAACCATGTTTTGGCTTTTTGAAGGACGGTTGTCAGCTCAGATCTTCTTCAATAATCAGTCTAGATCAGTACATTATATTCCAACCTACACAGTTCTGGGTTCCTGAATTGAGATGGTATAATCTTGCAGAGATTTGTCAAGGAACCAGCTTCTCAATCTCTCAGCACCCCTCAATTGTAATTAAATACCTAGAAAACTTCATTCTTGAAGCAAAGGTGTCCAAGACAAAGGGCACGTCCTATGAATTCTTTCTCTTCGTACCTGTCAATAAAACAATGATTCTGTTTCCTTCTACCTGCATGCCTGTTTATTTTCAGTTCCTTGCAGAGTACAAATCCCTTTTGTGTTCCAGATGGCACAGCCTGGCATTCTGGTTTAGTGTGGCCTTTGTTGGGTCTTCTATGCGTTCTCCAGCTTCCTAACTTAGTGTACTCAGTACTTGCATTTGTAACCACAATTTTATAATTCTTAACAATCGGTTTAAGCAAAAATAGTGATTACTTCTTTAGCTGGCAAGAAAATGGTGCTTGCTTTTAAATATATACTTTATATTTTTATATTGTAGGGTAGAACACAGACAAGATGGCTTTCTGTGGTGTAATATCAAATTTGGTTCCGCATTTTAAGCTGATAACTGCATTG
>NC_022015.1:56642164-56696758 GCF_000317375.1 Microtus ochrogaster | reverse complement strand
GGAATCCTCATGCCTGCTTATCCAGCCTCTCATGTCAGTAATTGTCTGAGTCAGTCCATTTCCCAAGGTCCTTGCTAACCCAGCATCCTTCCCTCACGATCAGACAGGCATGATTTACCAACACTAATTGCAGATGCAGTAACTTCTGTATCTGTGTTCTCCTTTCTCCCTACTGCAAGAATTTTTGCAGGGAAAATAGAAGAAAGGCCACCTACAAGTTGACTGCCCATTTGGTATTCCTTGGATGGTCAATACCACTCCCATGCTCTAGACCCCCCAAACTGATAGCTCTCCCTGAATTCATAACTCTTTGCCCAGCTTTCCTCAAGGGCCTCAATTAGCAGAGAGATATCACCCATGTCCTATACCCATGTGAAGGTTAGCATATAGGTTTATCATTGAACCTGCTTAGAAAGAAACCCTTGGGACTCTGTTAAAGCTGGTGGATAGAGGGTCAAGTGAGGGAAACCAGGGAATGGGGGACCCTCAGAATCCTTTTCTAGGGTGACAACCAGAGAGGAAAATGATACATGTCATACTCCATGTATGTACATTTATTCAGGGAATGTAGACAAAAGTCTATCTCAGTAAAGCCCCACATAGTTGAATTTCTCCCTACAAAGATAAGGAAGATGAACTTGAAGAGATTTTCTTAAGCGGAAAAGCTTCTTTGTAATTCATCAGCTCGACTTTTTTAAAATGTGGACAACTTGTGTTCTTCTCTATATTGGTAAATTTGGATAGAAAGGTAAATTATCATACCCAACAATTTAATTGCATACCCTTTTGTTCAAGTCTTCACATAAGAATTGAACCCTAAAAGACATTGCCTGGCCCCAGGAGATGGGGGTACAGAGTTAGAAGCTCAGAAACATCCTCTCACTTCTTCAAGTGAAATAAAGAACCCCCATTTAAAGACATATAAGCAAGGTGTGTCTTTCCTGAAAGCGAGTAGAGCCAATCTATTCCAGCAGTTTATATTGCTTCCTGAAGCCCCACTCATAACCTCCAAACAGATTGTGGCATATAAACTCTAGGCTCTTCCCTTACGACAATGCTTTAGAAGAAGCAGTTCCTAGCTTAACTCTGTTACCAATGGGATGCCCAGTTAACTTTGACTTAGAAAAACAGGTTGACATGGTGTTTGGGTCTGGGGGTTGGAAACTTAGTTCTTCAGCTGTCACCTGTGTGGTGCTGGGCCAGTCATTTAATCTCTCCAGGCTTCCTTTGCAGCTCTGTTGTGTTGATTTAATGGTTTAATAATGTTTATCAATTCTTTATGTGTGTTCGCGCTCAACACATAGTTATTGCTCAACAGAGATACCCTTAGGTTAAAGTGGCACATGGCTCAACAAAACTAAACAGAATGAAATTTGCTTATCAATCTTAGTCCCCAGTTAGACTCATTCATGTAAGCTTGTTAGGTTACATGAGAGTTTTCAACTCTCTTTTCGCCTCCCCATGAAAGTAACGGTATGACTATCAACAGCACTAATCCAACTCTGACTCAAGGGTACAAGTATGTCTCCTCCTCTATGGACTTTTCAAGGAAGGGGAGTGCAATACAGGAAAGTGCAATTTGTAGCCAATAAATGGTAAGTAGGTGAGCACACATGTAATTTCACCTGTTTCTTGGGCTTTTGGAGTAGAAATGGGAAGATACTGGAGGCTCCTTGAGATGTCACTACTTTGTATGTGACTGAAAGCATTGGAAAGGCCCCAAAGCTTGAAGGAGACATTTCTCCCTTGTAGTGAAAGAGAAGTGTTCTCCACCCAACCACAGAAGAAGACAGGAAATCATCCTGTCATGGTAATGAATGTTTAGACCCCTGTGTCCTGTTAGTTTTCTGTTTGTTCGTTTTTGTCAACATGACACTAGATAGAGTTATCTGGGAAGAACAATACCAATTTTAAGAAGTGCCTTGATTACCCCATAGGCAAGTCTATGGGACATTTCCTTAATTAATAATTAGTGAGGGAGGGTCAAGCACACTGGGGGGGGACGGTGTTCCCTTCCTGAGCAGGTGGTTGTGAGGTATTTTAGAAAATAAACTGAACAAGGTAGGAGAAACAAGGCAGTAAGCAGCATGCCTCCATGTCCTCTGTTTCAGTTCCTGCCTCCAGATTCCTGCCCTGAACTCCTGTCTTCCCTTCGTGAGGGACCATGACCGGGATGTGCAAGCCAAATAAGCCCTCTCCTCCCTAAGCTCCTTTTGGTTGTGGTCTTTATTGCAGCAATAGAAAGTGAACAAAGACATCATGTAATGTCATGGATGTATTTGTATCCTTAGCCCCATGAAATTGATATCCACTGTTTGGAGGCAGTCTTTCTGAGGCACTAAAGTGGTATGTCAGGAAGAATTACCTGTTTCCTGTGGTGTAGTGTATTCCAAGAGGTCTTTTTAGGAATACCATCATGAATGTCCTTTAAAAATTCCCCTCTCTCACTTTTTTGGACCTGGCTCTATGAGTTGGAGAGGAAAGAACAAACAATAATTCTAGGACACTTTGTACTGAGAGCACTCAGTGAGAGGTCTTCTCATCCAGTTTTTCCCCTGTGTATCATCCAGTCTCCCTTGGGCCAGCCATAACATTCCAGTGCTGATCATGTCAGATATCCTCCCAGTTTAAAATAATTTCCTTAATTACAAAACCCCACATACTCACATACTAACCTGAAGTTACAAAATGGTCCATATAGAGTCCACCATCTTTCTCTCCTCATTTCACCCCGCTCATTACAATTCAATTTGTATACTTATGTATTTGTGATTTCCTATGCACGTACCTACATATAATATTGTTCTTATTTCCATAATAAGGTCTTCCTAATATTCTTCATCCTGAGTGATAAGTCCTTGTGATGATTTGAAAGAAAATGCCCCCTAAAGAGAGTGACACTATTAAGAGGTAGTATGGCCTTGTTAGAGGAAGTGTGTCACTCTGGGAGCCGGATTTGGGGATCCCTTTTGCTCAAGTTTCCCTCATTGTGACAGTCAGTTGACTTCCTGTTGCCTGCAAGATGTATCACTTTCAGCTCCAGCACTACAGCTACCTGTGTGCCACCATGCTACCTGTCATGATGATAATGGACTGAACCTCTGAAACTGTAAGCCACCCCAATTAATTGTTTTTTTATAAGAGTTGCCATAGTCATGGTATCTCTTCACAGCAATAGAAACCTTAACTAAGACACTCCTGGATCTCCAGTGATAGGTCTGCTTTGTTCTTTTTAGTAGATGCATGAAAGTCCAGAACATGGATATGTCTTAATGTCTAAAACACAAACAAATAAACAACCCTAGTTCATGCCTTGGCCTAGCATTTCAAAGGCTGAGGCAGGAGTATCACAAGTTCTAGGCCAGCCAAGTTGACATAACAAGACCCTTTGTAGAAAAAGAAAAAAAGCAAACAAAAAAAAAATAAAATGTTTGCTAGCATTTGGCTTGCTTCTTCTACTTTTACCATATAAACGTCTTCAAATATAGTAATCTGTACAGTGGCATCTCAAATGAGATGTCTAGAAACGAAAATACTTGATCCAAGGTTGTATGCCTCTTATGCTCTTCTAGAAGGCACTACCTCTCTCAGATCACAAACAATCTTGCCTTAGCCTGCAACTGATGTGCATGCTCATTTCTCTACCTCTTTGGTAAACTGAATGTTTCGGTCTGTACAACTTTTGATAGATCCAAAAATTTCTTAAGATCTTTGTAAGTAATTTGAAATCTTATATGTGTGTATGTATGTATGTATGCATGCATGCAAGCACATAGGTGCCCACAGAGACCAGAGGTATCTGGTCCCCTGAATCTGGAGTTACGCATAATTGTGAGCCACCTTCCCTAGATACTGAGAACCAAACTCAGATAATTTAGAAGAATGGCAAGGACTAGTAACCATGATTAGTTTTTCTCTATGAAATAGCCTGGCTTGTCAATGTCATTTCAAGAAACATTCCCAGAACAAAACTCAGGGAAGTCTCTGTATTCCATGGAGTGTCAGATACAGAGAACAGATTGTGAATGTTCTGAATCTTGCTTCTAATGGCATAGTGTGATGTGAGTTTCAATTAAGTTGGAGATTCATCTTACTCAAGCTTCTAGTCGATTAAAGCTGAGAAGCATATTTTCCCAGGATCTATTTTTAAGCCACAATCTCCCCCTTTCCTAACATACAACTCTTCCTTTGTCTGCTTTACTAGTCCAGGTTTTTGTATTTTTTGGTCCATGCACCCCTCTGACATTTTTATATCTTTACTAGAGCTGATGGATTGTTTACTCTTGAAATCCTTTTTGTGTAGCATATTAATCATACTTACCAGTTCCTAAAGAAATAATAGAATCCTCCTTCAAAGTTGGTCCTCTCTAGCCTACTCCATTCCTTCTTTACATGGTCTTGGAAATGACTCAGAATCCACTTGTGTTCTGTCAAGTCCACAGTCCCCTCTCTGGGCTAGAGGAAACACTCTCCATCCTTCACCAGAGTGGTACCCAGAGCTGAATATCTGGATCCCCTCTAGTCCCTCTCAACCACCATCCTGAAGAGAGACAAGCAGATCAGCTGGCTGTGTGGCGCTCTCATTTAATTTCTTAGTGGGAACATCCAGGTCTCTGATTGTCACCACTTTCTCAGTCCTGAAGGTTAAGTTTTTGAAGTGTTGGTACAGCTGCATCATTTCGAGTCTGCTGTTAAGAGGCAAGGAAAAATCTTTTTCTCAGTAGGGACCTCTTTCACCTCCCTCTTGCCCCATTCGATAACCACTGGCGTCACTTTGCATGTTATGGTTTCTTGTATGTCCTCCTAGCTTTTCTTTTTTTCTTCTTCTTCCTTTATTTATTTATTTATTTTGGTTTTTAGAGACAGGATTTCTCTGTGTAACAGTCCTATTTGCCCTGGAACTAGCTCTGTAGACCAGGTTGGCCTCGAACTCACAGAAATCCGCCTGCCTCTGCCTCCCGAGTGCTGGGATTAAAGGCATGTGTTCACTGCCATGCAACTAGAATTTTCACTAAGGATGTACAACAAGCACTGTGGTGACAGGAGATTTTTCTTCCTGTTCTAGACTTAAATGGCAGATCTTCAGTGCTTTTCTCCACCTTGATCTTTGAGTTAGTAAAATTTCACAAGAACGTTTCTGTCTCCGCCCATCAAGGTCTTTCCTTCAGTTACATTTCTGCACCATGTTTTCTCATTGTTGTAATTACATCCTTCATGCAAGTCAAGGCTTTGTCATAGTTTAAACTTTGTGACATAGTGTCTGTTCTCATTATAAAATCCGGGCCTCCTGGGCTCTGTAGTCGCGTGTACTTCTCTTGCACACGTACCCATCTGTCCCGTTCTAATCTCAACTACTTTTCCAGCCTTTGCACAGATGTTGGTGGCTGCAGATGTCTTTCTCCTGGTTTTATAGAAAATGGGCTCTGGGGTCTGAGGAAGCGTTCCGTGCTTTGGGTGGCTTCCAGCAAACTGTAGAAAATGCTGACTCACACCAAGTTTCTCCTGGAACTTAGCATTTTCTTCCTGAATCCTCCAGCTGCTAAAGGATGGATTCTAAAAAAATAAAATAAAGTAAAAAGTGCTGTGGAGCAGGGGCCAGCATGTGCCTGCAGTCTGAACTTTATATTCATCTTTTATGCCTTTAGCAAACCTGCTTAACAGTTCTTGCCTTTCAATATTTATGTTTCTTTAAAGTATCTCATAGTATATATAATAGAGTAAATTTTAACCCTTTTATTCTTCTATTATTTTTAATCTGACAAACCTTGGGTTTCATCCATTTATATTGCCATATTTGTCTACTTTCCTATCTAAATGTCCTCCTAATTGGTAAAAGGCTATCAAGTCATTCACTTCCCACCTAGCTTGGCTCCCACAGGTACTGAAGCCTTGTGGTAGCTTGGGGCCACTTTTCTATCTGTCTGTATGTGACCCTCCTGAGAAGAGGGACTGAGTCCTAGTCTGTGCTGTGTCCCCGTTCACTTAGTGCATTGCAGAGACTCAACAGTGTTGAGCAATGATTAACCAAATGGAGGGAGGGGCATCTAAGAAATGAGTCTGGCACAATCGGAAGCAGCAGCGAAGAAGCTATGGGCCTGCAACACTGTAGGAGGAAGAAAGGAAAGAATGGAGGGGTCATCTATCACTAGGTTGTTATTCTGCGTCTGCGGTTACCCTGCTTCCATTTAATTTCTTCTGTGTGCTGATTGGTGCTTCGTGACCTCAGACAGACTAATGGATCTGTTTAGCATCAGAACTTCCTCCCACCATCTTCTATGAGTGGCATTTGTAATAACCACGTCACAAGGTCCTTTCAAATACTAACGGAAGCTCCTGCAGTGATGAATGTACAGCGAACTCACGGTAAGTCTCTTCCCTTGTCTCTATCATGGCACTTCATATGTTTGCTGCTCAGAACTCTTATTTTCCTTGATATTTTCTGTGAGCCTTGGCACTACTTGAATGTCTTTAGCTCCAGGATTTTTTTTTTCCAGGAAGAGTATCATCCCTTCACAATCCCTTGGATGGGATTCCCTCTCTAATTGCCAAATACTCTTTTAAACTCTGAACTCCTAGAAGTCCCTCTGCAGCCTCATATGTGTGACAATACCTGCCCTCTCTTTTCCCACCAGGACCCTTAACAATTGTGATGTTAGCATTTTATTTTTGACAGCTCCATCATTGTGGAGCTATCACCTAGTTTATTGCTGTGGCAGCAATAAAATAGAGCCTATCCTTTTCCAAACTTTATGAAAACTGTATCCTGAAAGGTCACGGATGTGATCTCTGAAGTATTTTTGACCATCAGCTCTTGGGAGTAAAACCACTTTATGGACATCTTCCCCGAGCACTTCAAATTAATCTTTCAATTGTGAGCATGTACAGCAACAACAATAATCACAGAAAGTGCAGAACTAGCAAATATTTGTGCATGTATGTGCATATACACATGCATATCCATGCAGAGACAGATTGTGTACATGTACAGAAACTTATGTTGTGTTTTATAATACAGATCAAATTAGAAACAAACATGATGCATTGACAGTATTAAATATAGACAGATTATTGGATCTAATTCAGCTTCTTACCCTATGCCAAAATATTTTGAAATACTTTTTAAACATTGTGGATCCCCATGAAGGCCCATTACACCCGGGCTTGGCAAAGGATTTAGTTTAGAGAGAATTTGATGAGCTTTGTGGTTTACAGAATTGGAAGAAGTGCTTATCAAAGGACTATTCTAGCATTCTTCATCAAACTGCTTTACAGAGGACTCCATGCAAAATGAAGCCTCTGGACCACTATGCATGTGGTCAGCTGTAGCAAGGGGAATCATGGGAGGAGGCGTTCACATACTGTCTTAGTGAAGTCTGGAAGGTGATGGCTCAACTTTACATGGCTGTTTTTGCTCTAGAGCTTCAAATTTTCTCTGAAGATGCCCTCACATGATGGGCATCACCACAGATTGCCCCGTTATTAAGAGGCAAGTAGAGTCTTACCGAGCAACACACCCCCCATCGTCCCAAAACCTGCACAACTTGGTAAAAATAATAACGCCTTATGTTTATGTGGTTAGAACGTCACCCTCACCTAGGGAATTCACTAGGAAGAATGGGATGGGGAAATAGAAGTGGCTGGAAGCGTGGGGAAAGCTGAGCCCACCAGTGAGGATTTGTTGATTATGGAAGGCGTGAACATTAGAGCAGTATTTATTAGAGGGGTTTGAGTTCTTCCCAGAGAAAATGTGGGGTACACTGGGAGAGTGGAAAAGATATTTACCTATTACTTTTAGTATCTTAGCTGTCATAATAGATACTATTGTGTCTCTCTGGAATTATGGTAGTCTCATAAAGGCACATCCTTGGTCTGTTATGACCAAGCAGTATTTTATTGATTGTTACCAAAAATGGTGACATATGAAAGAGTGGTTTTTATATCCAATATTGAACTAAGGTAGTTATCACTCAAGCTACCTACTCTGCCGCTGAAATGTTTATGATGAATGAATGAGTCCAGCAAAGATCTCGGGTTTCTAAGTATACACGTATACAAATGTATAAATGCATATATGAAATATGTGGCCAGATAACTTATTCAAAATAATTAATGTTGATCTGGTTTCTGTAGAGCCAGTTGGGGATGGTTATCTAATATTGTTCACTTTGAAACCTGGAGCTCTGATTTTCGGGTTTGATGTTGACCTCCAGGGTGTCTTGGCACAAACTTAACATTGTTTTCCTACAATTTCAGTTCGTCCCACAATCCCCTTGGTCAGATGATTCACTATGAAATCAATGAGTGCCTGTTTCCCTCCTCACCCAGCCACAGACACTGAGCAGCTGTGACAAGCAATGTCAACCTCTCACTGATCTCTCTGAGCTGTGATTCTTCATCTTCGTATATCCCACCATCACCGGCATCTTCCTGAATAGGCTCCAGTTTCTCAGGAAATAAGCCCAACAGTAGATAAATGGGACCCTAGAAAATTCAAAAGCTTCTTGACAGCAAAGGAAAGAATCGAGTGAAGAAACAGCATACAGAATAGGAGAAAAAAATCTTTGTTAGCCATACATCTGACTGAGGATTAATATTTAGAATCTACACAGAACTAAAAATGCTACAACAAAAGATGGGTACCAGGAAGTGACAGTATGATTATGTGCATGTGTGAACAATATAAGGAGACCCATTATTATGTATGATCAATGAATGCCAATAAAAACAACTAAAAGTCCAAAAATATAGAAAGCTTACCTATATCCACAGAAAAAAAAAATTAACCGAATAAGTCAATAAATGGGTTGATGAATGAACAGACAGTTCCCAGATGATAAAACACAAATGACCAATAATCACATGAGAAGATGTTCAACCTCACCAGGCATCATAAAAATGGAAATTAAGACCACGCGGATATTCCATCTCACCCCAGTCAGAATAAAATCATTAAGAAAACAAAAGCAGTCAGCCAGTAGTGGCACAGGCCTTTAATTCCAACACTCGAGAAGGCAGAGGCAGCCAGATCTCTGTGAGTTCTAGCCAGGATAGCCAGGGCTACACAGAGAAATCTTGTCTCAAAAAACAAAAACAAACAAAGAGAAAAAAACCATTAAATATTGACACTTTATGGTATTCTCATAAAAGGCACATCCTTTGTCTGTTATAACAAAGCAGTATTTTATTGATTGTTACCAAAAAAAAAAAATAGTTCCCCTGCAGTGTCACAACCCTTTTGGGACAAAAGAACCCTTTCACAAAGAGTAAATATAAGATATTCCACATATTATATATTTACTTTACGATTCATAACTGTAACAATATTACAATTATGAAGTAGTGATGAAAGTAATTTTATGGCTGGGGTCACCACAACATGAGGAACTGTATAAAGGGTTACATCATTAGGAAGACTGAAGATCACTGCCCTATAGCCTACCTCTGAGTGTCATAAAGGAAGTGAGCTATTAGAAGAAAATAAAAAAAAATCCACCCAGGTCAATTAGATGAGTTGAAACAGAATTTTAAAAAATACAATATTGTTTTATTTGATGTGTGCCTATAATTTTCCTCTGATTTGCTTGGGCCCAATAAAATCTATGACTTGGATTATAGTTTTCATGTGGCCTAACATTATATTTAAACCTGCTCAGGTCACTATGGGCAATGATGGGGTAGTAAAGATGGAGACTTGTTGTACACAAATTTCTGGAATTTAGGAAAGAAGCCTAGTAACCAAGTTAATCCTTAGTATTTAACCATGTACATGTAAGACTGAGGATTAGGAAAAGAGGTTGTGAGAATAACACTTCCCTTGGTAGATATGAAGGCAGCCAGTACATGTAGAGGTGAGTGTTTGGAGCCTTACATATGCCCATATATGTTAACATGGTGAGTTTGCCTCCAAGACTGTATGCCAAGGGAGTGATTGCAGTTGTGACATAAAGATGTACCATAAGGACACCCTTTATAGCATTTTTTTCAAAACTATATCTTGCCATTATAAAAAATGATATTATAAGATATAAGCATTCATCCTGTTACTAAACAAATAGTACTCTGCCCATAAAATTCCACTGAAAAGTTTTCAATAATTTATCTCACGGCATAATACTTGCTTATGTTAAACAAAAAGAAAGCTGTCAAACAGCACTTAAACATTTACATCTGTAATCACATAAGCGAAATAGAAATGACATCCGGCACAGTTAGCTGAAAAAACATCCTTATCCAGTGGCATTATGAGAGGTCTTCTTGACTTTTCCCACTTTTCGCTTTCTCTACAGTGAATGTGCAGTCCCTTTATAATCAGGACATATGCATTACCCCGAATAGCCAATAAAAACCTTGTAAGCATGGCTCTTTCAGATCAGCCGTCAAGGACATCCCAGATTACATATTGTTATCAGTCAATTCCTCTCTCTGTAATTGCATGAGCTTTCTTCTGGGGCCCCTTAAACTCGATCACATCTGCTAGTTGTTTACATCCATCTGAGATTTAGCTTAGCTGAGCCTTCTATGATTAGGAAGGCACTTCAGTGAAGACCGTGGAGCATCTGGTCCTGAAAGTCCCTTTCTGTCATTATGTGGGAAAGTGCCCCACACCAAACACTTTAATCAACCAGGAGTACCATTAACGGTGTGGTTTTTAGATCATTATCATCCTCATCTGTTCTCACGGATTAACAAGACTTTCAGTGGTCTTTGTCAATATTAACAGACTGTAAGCAAGCCAACAAGAGTGTAGGTGAGACACCAAAGCCCGTTTGTGAACTCACAGTGTACGCAGCAGAGCCCAAAGGTGTGTATGCAGTGCTAACCGGCTTGTAAGGTGGTGCTGTTTCTCTACCCCACAAACAGAGCTGTGACTTTGTGTAACACTGGGAAACCAAAAAGGCTTCAGATCTGAGAACAGCTTCAATTTAGAGACTCTTGCTGCCAGTAAGAAGCGCTCTATGTGTCTCTAAAATTTTTATGTTCCTGGAGCTAGGGTAAGGGTTCAGAGTAATGCTGACTTTTTGTCTCAGATGTGGTTTATGGTCCATGACACAGAATTTGGTACATAGCAATTGCATGCTGAAAGAATGCTGAAGAGTCGCACAAAGTGGGACTTTGAGTTGTATGGTTTGAAGCATCACTCGGTCTCTCCCTGATATTGGTTTCCTTATCAACAGGCATGGAGTTTACAGTGTTCTTTGGCTTTCGTTCACTAAAGAGTATTTGTGAGGCAGTTATTCTAGTACACTCAAATTGTGAGCCCCTTAAATTATATTTTGATGGGCTAGATCAACAGTTAAAAGTGCTTGCTTGTTCTTCCAGAGGACCAGAGTTCAGTTTCCAGGACTCAAGGTAGATGACTCACAGCTACCTGTAACTCCAGCTACCAAAGCATCTAAAGACATGGGGCATTCATCCCCACAGGCAAAGATACACTGCTAAAATTTATTTGACTTTAGATTGCGTGACTGAGAATGTCTCTCTTTAAAAGTTATACATGCTATATGCAATAAATACCATACCACATTCTATCATTTGTCATACAAAGTTTAGAAACAATTGAAAAGTTGGGAAAATAAAAATAGAGATGTAATATGTAATATGTGGCATATATAACCTGATATGTATGTATGCTAACAGTTTATTTTTGAAAAGCATAAAGCTGATTCAATGGGAAAAGAAAAATAAGCTATACATATTTACTGTGATACGGAGAACTTGCCACACTGAGACAGACACAACAAATATGTCACGGTTCCTTTTCTCTTGCCATGACAAAACACTGTGACCAAGGCTACTTAGCAAAGAAAGTATTTCATTTTGGGGACTCATTGTTTTAACAGTTTAGAGTCTATGGTTATTGTGTTGGCAGCAGGCAGGCGTAGCATTGTGCTGGGGCAAAAGCTGAGAGCTCACAGTGGATTCATGTGTAGGAAGCAGACAGAGAGCAAATCACAAATGGCATGGTCTTTTGAAACCTCAGAGGCCCATCTCTACCATGACACACCTCCGCCAGCAAGGCCATGCACCTGCTAATCCTTCCAAAATAGTTCCACCAACTGGGGACAAAGCATTTAAACATAAGAGCCTCTGGGGACATTCTCATCCAAACTACCACAAAATGTTATGAGAATCCATACATATACATATATGTATATGTATATATATACATATGTATATATATCAGAAGAAACCAGTGCTGAGCAATATTAATATGTTCAGGAATATTATTTTAAGGTATGTGGCTTTTGCTTATGTTGCATTTGTCTAACTCTGTGAAGCTGTGTTACTGTGCCTGTCTAAAACACCTGATGGTCTAATAAAGAGCCAAGAGGACAATAGTGAGGCAGGAAAAAGAAATAGGTAGAACTGGGGAGCAGAGAGGATAAATAGAACAAGGACTCCTGGGGAAAAAGGAATCTGGGAGAGAGAGGAAGGAGGAGGACTTTAGGGGTCAGCCACCCAGCTACCCAGCCACCCAAGTAAGAAGGAAAGAAAGGGTATAAAAGAATGGAGAAAGCTAAAGGCCCTGAGGCCAAAGATAGAATAATTTAAGTTAAGAAAAACGAGCAAGAAATAAGTCAAGCTAATGCTGGGCATTCCTAACTAATAAGCCTTCATGTGTAATATTTGGGAGCTGGGTGGTCCCCCCAAAAGCCAAAAAAGCAAAACATTGCACAAAGTTCATATTAATATCTCTCTAATGTCTTTACTCTGATCATTACATCTCTATCCCTGTACCATCCTTCCTGATGCAATCATGCCATGTCAAGCAAATGACCCCGGATGGAGTCCCAGAACAGGCTGACCACTTGCTACCATGCCAACCAACAAGTCAACTTAGCCAACTGCCCAGACTTTGGTGTTCTCATCTGTAAAATGAGACAAAAATACACAACTTTTTGAGATTTTGAAAATCTTTCCGTAGCCTGCCTATTGTGGCTTCCATGTGGTGTGCAGTAAGCACTGGTTTCTTTCCTTCCTCACTTTTTTCATTTTCCCTGTGCTCCAGCTCTTAGTGAGGTAAATAGCTGATGATTCACAATTCATTCCGAGCAAAAACATCTGGACCTTGAATATTTGGAAGGAACTTTAGAAAACTCACTTTCTGAGAGCTATAACCATGTAAACCAGTAACTTGAGTTCTGCTTCCCTTCACGTTCTATGGACAAGGCTTTTACAGGAAAGCTACCCAGAGACAGCTGGAACGCTTGTATGCTGTGATTACCATTAATGAATAAAGAAAACTGGCTTGACCTGATAGGGTAGAACAGAGTAGGTAGGGAAAACTAAACTGAATGCTGGGAGGAAGAAGGTGGAGTCAGGGAGAGAAGCCATGTAGCCCCGCCAGAGACAGATTCTGGGAATTTTACCCAGTAAGCCACAGCCACATGGCAATACACAGATTACTAGAAATGGATTAAATTAAGATATGTGTTAGCTATTAAGTAGCTAGAGCTAATGGGCCAAGCAGTGTTTTAATTAATACAGTTTCTGTGTGGTTATTTCAGGGCTGAGCAGCCGGGAAACCAACAAGCTGCCTCCTTACAACAATTCTTGCTTTTCACAAAGGCACAAACATTGTGACCAAGAAAAGGTCAGACAGAGCTGCTCAAAGGCCAAGGGTAACTCAGCCACAACCCAGTCACTTAGGTGGGATGTCAGGGAGAGCACATGCCTTTCTGTCTTTCTTCTCCCACTCAACAGAGAGAAATTTAATTAAAAATGAAAATGATTAAAAATATGACTCTATTGAGAATTCTAGCTCTTGAGCGTATTTCTTTACAGTGTCTCTCTTTGATACTCAGGCTACAGCAGCCTACTGCTGCTGGGAACCAAATGGCAGAGTGTTTGAAACGCTGGACTGAGAGTGGTTCCTCAGTTAATGTTTGGCGGTGACACTGTCCTTCTCCTGTCCTCCACTGCAGCAAAGGGGAGAAGAATGAGAATGTATGTCCATGTGTCATTTGTGTAGTGTGTGTTTGCCATACATGCATATGTGTATGTGTGTGTGTGTCGTCTACATGTGTAGTTTGTGTATTGTTTGTTATGTCTGTGTGGTATCTATGTCTGGGGTGTGCATACATGTGATGCATGTGTTACATGGATGTGGCGTGTGTTATGTGTGTGGTGAAAACTTGTGGTGTGTATGCATAGAATGTATGTAGTGTGCACGTGGGGTGTGTATGATGTGTGATAGGGTACAAGCCTTCTGGTTTTATAGTCCAGAGAGGCTTATGGTTTGCCATTTCTTGGCAGACTTCAAAAAGGGAACCACATTTCAGACAGTGGTGAGATTTTGGAAAAGATAAATAGAAAAGCATCTACCTGGTTGTAGAATCAAAGTTATCAACACTAACAGGACTATTGGAAGCTCTGTGCCACAGAAGCCAGAAACAACCCAGTACATACATACTGTCGATTGATTCTCAGCAAAACAACAGAGAAAAACAGTGGAGAGGTGAGATGGCTCAGTCCATAAAGCACCTGGCATGCAAGCGTGAGAACCAGAGTTCAGATTCCAACTCCAGCATAAAAACAAAGTGTGGAACCTTCTCTGTAATCCTGTCACCCAGAGACAGAGCCGGGATTCCCCAAGCAAGCTGGATAGGCAACAAGAGGCCCTGCCTCGGAACACAAGGTAGAGAATAATAGAAGAACACACCAGATGTTAACCTCTGACCTCTACACACCTGAACACCTGTGCATGTGTACTCACACATGTAAACATTCATGGCATAAATACACATGCAAAAAAGATGAAAATAGGTGAATTAAGTCATTGTTTTAAAATGATGCTGGAATTATTAGAAATCAACATATAATTATCAAAGAATAATTTCCACCCTTGTCTCATAGCATCTATAAAAAGTAAGTCAAAAGAGATTGCAAATTTTTGTGTAAAAAATAAGGGCATAAAAAATTTTACGACAACAAAAAATTCTACAACAAAACATAGAAGAATTCATTGTGCCTTATGTTAGATAAAGATTTAAAGATTTCATAAGAGTAATCCCAAAAATTCAACGAAAGGGGAAAGGCTAGATGTGTTATACACAGACGTTTCCACAGCACTTAGAAGGCAAAGGCAGGAGGGCCAAAAGTTGAAGGCCAGCCTGGGCTACGTAGTGAAACTCCGTCAATCAATCGGTTGATTGATAAATAAGGTAAACGCATACTTAATCAAAATTACGAACTTGTGACCTTTGTAGGAGAATGAAAACACGAGTCCCACATTGGATGGAGCATTTGGAAATCACAGACCTGAAGAATAAAAAGAACTTGGGCCGTGTAGAAGAACTCAGTGTCTAAACGAAACAAAAGGAGAGGAAAAGGAGATAAGCAGATGACAATTCAGCCTGATGGAGCATCAGGAAATGCAAAGTAAAAGCATGGGATAGCCTGCACCTGCTGAAGCAGCTAGAATAAAAATAGCTGTTAAGCCTAGTGCTGGTGAAGACAGGGAGCCACGAGAGATGGTTGAGATGCTGGAACAGCTGTTGTGCAAAAGGCTCGGGCACTTTCTTGCATTCACTTAGCATTATGCTCCAGGAACCTCACACCTAGGATTACACAGGGTCAACTGCGTATTTACTGTTGCTTTATTCATAATAAAACTTCATTTCCCCAGAACTAGAAGAAACTACAATGTCTTCTAAATGGAGAATTAATAAACTGTACTTGATGCACACAATAGAATAATATTCAGTAATAAAATGTGCAAAGGGATGGAACACCAGAGATAGTTATATTAAAAGAAATCAGCCAGACTCAGAAAGGTAAATACCACATTTTCTCTCATCTAAAGAATCTCTCTTCCTCTCTCTCTCTTCTTTCTCTCTCTCTGTCTCTGTCTCTCTCTCTCTCTTTCTCTCTCTCTCTTCTCTCTGTCTCTGTGTGTGTGCACATATATACTTGTTATACATTAAAGAAAAAGGGGAGCGTGAGACAGGAAATAAAGAAATGTAATAAAGGGAGAGGGAGTGAGGAACAAGAGCGAGCAGGGTATATGTGTCGGGAATGCAGAAGGATGACTGCGGGGCAGGTAGTGGGGGAATAAAAACAGCGCAATTGTAGATATGCATGGAAACCAAAAATTAATTTAAAAATAACAATTTAAAAAGGCAGGAATGACGTACTATTGCTTATAACGTAGGTGAGTCTGAGGTACGGTGTACTCAATGGGAAAGGTCTGGAAGATCACTAACAGACTATTTTATATCATTCTAACAAAACATGATGCTCATGTGAGTAGGGCCCCAAATGTCAGAACGGAGCCAGGTAGAGCAGATGTGCACATAGAACCTTCCAGAACAACAGTGCAGTCTTGGGCGGCATCAACCATTGGCCAGTAAATGGTGAGTCAAAGCTTTAGTCCCTGTAAGACACAGGAAGCAAAAGGGCCTCTCGGAGGACAAGAATCTGGATCGTCGGCTCAGATCTGATTTAGGCTGTGCATAATCAAACTCACTAAATTTAGTGGGCAGAAATAGATACAAGGCTGCCCACAAAACCACCAGGGAAAGCGTTGGGGTGGGCAGGGGAGGGGCAGAGGATGGGAAAGGGAACACTGCAAAGGTGTCTGCTCGTGGCTTTGGTTAGGGTTAGCTCGTCACTCTAGAGTCCTCAGGAACTCACAAGCCAAGCCGGAAAGATAAGGACAGGGAAACCCATCTATCTGCATGTGAGTCCATAAACCACATTGCCTGCCTTTCAGTAGATGTTTAGGTTCGTTTGATTTTTTTTTCCCCCGCTGAAACCACAAACTTTGCATCCTATATTAAACAGACTGTTTCTTGGGCTTCTTGGACTGGTTCCTTGCGCTTCATACATTTTCCTAAAAACCTTTTGTCCTTTTATCTTTAGAGTAACCCCCTCCCAGCCCTGCCCCCACCCCCTGCAGTCTGCAAAGGATGTGCTCTGTGCCTCCAGGGGATGCCCCAAACCCTGTAGCATCATATCCTACAAACTCAGCACCCATATAGAAGTGCTATGTAAACTTGAGTCCCTACTTGAGCATGGTAAGAGAGAAATGATGGCAATCACGAAGGACAACCGTAGCAGGTACCCGGCCACCAGTGTTACTGGAGTGTATTGCTCCTCACAAACAGAACTGAGCTTTCAGATTTTCAGACCTCAGAATGCCATTGTTCCCAAGGTGCCCCCCAACAAGACCGCAATGCCTGTGGGTTGGTAAAAGGCACAGAGGTGAACCAGTTCAGAGACGGTTTCAGAGGACCGTGTCTGCTTTATCATGTGTGAACAGCAGCCTGTCAACTTGTGATGGGTTAGCACATCACCTCAGATTGGACAGTAAGCATTTATACCACTGGGGTCTAGTAGCACAAAAAGGAAACCTGGAGAGTGCAGACTCACCAGCAAGCCAGCTGTTGGCTACTCGTGCTACTGCAGAATTCAGTGTTCTGACTCGTGGGAATGCTCAGGAGCACGATGTGCCATGCTTCTTATTCAGAAGCGCAGTGTGCCAGCTGGGCTGGCTGCCAGGACGTGCCTACATTTTCTTCTCTAATAGTAAACTGCAGGTAGCTCATGCCAGAGGAGGCAAAGCTGTGGCTAAGTGTGGGCCTATTGTGTTACCACACTCCAAAGCCAACAGCATCGACTTAGTTTCTGAATTATTTTTAAAAGAAATTTAACAGACCCCATACACAACACACTACCATGGTCTGGTGGTGCAGCTCAGTGGAAGAGTGCTTAGCAAGCATGCTTGAGGCCCTAGATTTAATCCTTAGCGCCACATAGACAGGGTAAGGTGGGGCATGCTTGTGATCCCAGCATTTAGGAGATGCAGGAGGGAGTACCAGAAGTTCAAGGTACCAGAAGTTCAAGCTAACGTGGTGAGTGTGGAGTCATCTGACCTCTCAAAACAGTAAAAATAAACAAACAGAAATTTTAACAAGCCCCTACCTCATGCTTTTACACCTGCCTATATATGACAGACATCAGAGCATGTTATAGTGAGCTTCTATTTGAATTTCTAATCTGCTTTTTGCCAAAGTCTTCAACAAATCAAAAGCTAGCACCAGCACCGCATGGTCAGGATTTCTTTCTTGTTCCTTTATTTATGTGATAGCTTAGTATGACATCAGGAGCATCTTTCTCTGGTGCGGGCTGATGCATTTGTGTTTCCTTAAGGTATGATGACAAAGCCTTTATCATTCCCCTTGTCTTATAGTAAAAGCATGCAGAGCAAGACACCAGGGAGGCGGGGCCTCTCCTTTATGTCACAGCGTTTGTCATCTGTCACCCATCAGATGAGCATGACAGAGGATGGTCTTTCAGAAGACCAGGCCCCCCTCAGCTTAAGCGGTTCTTACACAGCAGCACAGCAGGCTAACACAGCAGGGTCCCCAGGCATGCTCACTCTGTCTGGACAACTCAACTCAGTAAGCAGCAGTGAAGGGCTTCACCAGGTGCTTGGTGGTTGTCCCTAGGACTTTTCAGCTGTAAATTCTGGTGGTTGGCTCATTTTGACCACTCATTGGAAGTCATCTTTTCCCAGCCTCTTGTGTCTACAGAACAGTCTTACTAACATTTCGGCGAGGCTCTCTCACCAGTGACCTTTGTCAAACACCTTTCTCACTCATCTTAGATGTATCCCTGTCCCCACCTTCTTTGGTCCATACCATGGACTGACGCAGACACCTTTGTTTTCTAGTAGATAGTCTTTACGATTCAGTCCACATCTGATTGGGTTTTTAGTTTCTTCTAATATTTAACAGTGTGCTTCAGGCTTTAGAGGTACTCAAAAGAACGTACTTACTTAGTAAGTTGACCCTGGACTTGAGTAACTAGAATTATGAAATGTGGTTGGCTATTGCTCCCATAGGATTCTAAGCACGCCAAGCAGTTACTAGAAGCTTTAGTTGCAGAAATACAATATGACTGATACTGGGGCCTCTGCTCACTGATCCCAGTGCTCTTTCCTGTTGAACTTGCATGTGGCTTCAGTCTTTCTTGACCATGCTACTCCAGGAAGCCTTATCAGTCTGCACAAGACACAGCTGAAGAACCTGTGGCCTTTAGAAGCCAAAAGTTGGTACTGTATCATTTCCTTCGAGAAACCCTGAAGATCTTCTAAATGTTTTGTACACATTAACTACTTCACATCCCCACAACCCCACTATGCCAATGCTATCATTAACCCCATTTAACAGATGAAGAACTGGAGGGGAGCACAGTTGAGTCACTTATGACACTCAGTCCCGGAGCCAGGGGAGTAAGCCAAACAGTCACTCAAGCCCAGAAGCATGATCTATCATAAGCAAACCTGTGAGAGTAGTCCAGAAGTCTCTGTTGTCTGTTCCATCAGTCAGAACCAAGTCAGTGTTCATAGTCAACCAATACTTGACAAGGGACACAAGGTTAGCACAGAACCAGTTCAGTCAATCAAGATTTATCCCCGAACTGGAGGTAAGCTTGTCTTCCCAAAGATAAACCCTAAAACGAGCTGACCTTCTGTCCCAAAGAACAGGAATGGAACTAGGGAAGAGCGCTCACTGCCAGGGATTGACCCTCAACAGTCCAGCTTCACAAACCCCATTTCCTCTCTGACATTTCAGTCATCCACGCATGGGTCTTTGCCTCCTCCAACTTGCTTGCAAACATCCCAAAGATAGGAAGCGATATCACACATCTGCAAGCATCCCATTGGCCCCAGCATAGGACTTTAGAAATTATTCAGGGAATATTTGTTCATTGTAATTGAATCTTCATTCCGAATCGACTAATTGGCAAGGTCAACAGTTGACCATGCTCAAGGCAGGCAGATAATGCATTTTCACATAGATCTTATAATCAAATGCGTTCTTAAGCACTTCTCTCTGGCTGTGCAAAAATGCATGAAATTGCATATTAACATGGGTCAGTGCAAAAGCCCAAACTTATTAAATTGTTAGTGTCTTGCACTCAGCACCCTTCGAGATAACAGTAATGTCATATGTTTATTGTGACTTCAGAATCGCACTATATTCAAAGAGACATCATATTTAAAAAACATACTTCAAAGAGCTATAGACAAGGCTGGATAGGCCTCATAATATGCAGGGCTCAGTTCAGAAAGATGGTATGGTTTCATAAATCAATTGTGGGGTCCTGTAGGCCTGTTGCTCCAACCTGCAAGGACAGACGGCTTCCAAAAGACTGTACCTCCCACCCAGTACTTATGTGCCCGTTGAATACATAGTAACAGCACCAACCCCTGGTGGATCAGCATGACATTGCACTGTCCTATAATGCAGAAGGACACCCCCCCCCATTCTTCCCGTACTTGGTACAGGGAGCTCCCCCTCCCCCAAGGCAGAATGCAGCAGCAGGGCCTAAGTTACCCACCCTGAACATGGCATGGGTGTAACAACAAAGAATGGGCAGAAAGAGGAAGAGGAGGCTACACAAATCCTTAGCATGTAGGTGAAAACCTAGTCTAGAGAGTGAGTGGTCCAGGGCTCCAAACTCCACCGTCCCATCATATGTCACTCACAAACACAAATTCAAAGGTAAAAATTAATTATTTCAGTGCAGTTATACCAAAGCATTAAACGTCAAGCCTTTTAAGCATGGTACTTCTTAGGGTTCTAGTGTGAAATGTGTCCCCACAGACTCATGGGTCTGAACAGTTGGTTCCAAGATGGTGACATTGTATGGGAAGACTTTAGACACTGTGGGGTAGAAGTCATTGGCTTGCGGAGATGGGGCTAGGATTCTGAAGGCTATAGGTAGAGTGGGCCTCTGAGTGTTATAGGCAGGGGTGGACCTCTGAAGGTTAAAGGTAGGGGTGGACCAGTGAGGGTTATAGGTAGAGGTGGGCCTCTGAGGTGGTAGTTTTGAGTCATCATCTGTGATTATGGAAATAGGGGATTTGGCTTGAAATCGTAACACCTGTAGAGGGTCTTCTGGGCACTTGGGATTCCATCATCATTCCCACTGAGGTCAAAGGATGAGCAGGGGTTACAGCTCTGTGGTCTCCTTGGCCCTCCTGGTAAGTTACAGAAGTTGGCTCTGTACTGAGGCAGGAGATAGAGGTCAAGGTGACCCCTGCAGGACTACTACTCAAATTTTAGCATGACATTGAATAACTGGGAGATTTCATTGTAATTCAAAATTGATGGGTGAGTTTGGGACGTCCTTCAGTTGGTTGTATTTCTAACAAGATTCCTGGTTCTCAATGTTCCTGGCCAGTGAACTCCACTTCCAACAGTGGAAAAAGCCAGGCTTCCTGGTAGAGACTGTCTAGTGGAAGCAAAAAAAAAAACAAAAAAAACAAAAACAAAAAAAAAATCTTTGCTCTCTTGCTCTTTTTCCATTAAGCACTGTGTGTTCTCCATCCTGAGCTCCAGAGCTATAATTTCAGGAAATTACGACATGACTGTTGCCATATTTGATGAATCCTTTAGCAGGTAAATGAATGCTAACTGCCGTGGGCCAAGCCTTGGGTTCACCTGGAAAACCCTGTCCATACCCTCGAGGAACAAATGTCATGGGTAAACATCCCCAGCAACTACTTTTAAGTATCTTCCAGTCTTAGAACAAGAGGGTGCTTAGGGAAGGCCAGAACCAGTGACCATGTTTAAGCTAAGTCTGTGTTTTCTCATCTGTGAATATGGATAAGAACAAAGACCTCAAAGGCTTGCTTCCAGGATTAAATAAATCTAAAGTCTCTGATGCTTGCTTAGTTGATAAGTAGTTACAGTAATCTCCTATACAAGAAAATGTATATGGAAAAACAGGATACAGAATATTGGAGGCTGTTGCTCAAGAAACCTCAGCAAAGTGGCCATTGTCACACTGATGAGGTGGCCTCGTGGCCATTGTCACACTGATGAGATGGCCTCCTGAAGTTTTGAGAAAAGAACCCAGGGAGAAAACAGCTACTTAAAATCTTGAGCAAAGGGGTGATATCGTTGGGTTTACCTTCCCCTCTCTAGTTTTTGATATTTTACTCCATTCTGCATCTACAAAGCCAGGAAACTGACAGCAAGAAGAGAAGTGAATTTTTGTTAGTCCTATAAAATCCATATTGAACTCATGATAAATATTCCAAGGGAATGTATTTTTTTCCATAGCAGATATGATAAGTGGTATCTGGGTTGAGTTCTCATGTGTCTAGACATGCTTGGTGAATGAGCTGACCTATAGGAATATGGAAGGGACCTGGGAGAGCAAAATTAAGAGACCTAATGAATGTGCTTAAGCATTCTTGTACAAGCAGAGATGTCACGGTACCTGCCATCACTGGTGCCTGCCACCATCACCAACCCTTCTGGGAAGACCCTACCCTCTTGCTGGCACACCCACAGGCCCTTGGCTGCCTCTCTCTGAAGCTAATGGGCTGCCAAGATCACCACCTGTCTTCTGTCAAAAAGTTGGCTTTGTATTGCAAACGCCTCTCTCTTGGCTGACCATCCTTGCAATGCCCCCATGGGATCTATGGCATCACTAGGTCCCCAAGCTCCTGGTTTGAAGTCTGGCCCTCAGCTGCTGGCCTGAGCCCCTCTCAGCAGGAGGGATAGGCTTCTTGAACATAAACCACTTCTATTATCTTTTTTTAAAAAACAAAAACAGATCCCAGCTTTTTAAATGACCATCTGACATGCCCAGTGAAGTGAAGCTCATTCCCAGCTGTCACAACAGCACTGGGCCTGACTGGCACAGTCATCACAGAGGCAAGGAGCATGAGTTCTTCTCACATTTGACCTGACAACAGCAATTGTGATTAGAGATCAGCTTGAGATACTCAGAACAGCTCCTCGTAATTACAGCCATTAATGCACGTTCATTGCTTTACTGTTTGCAAAGCACGGTTATACGCACTGTCATAATATGTTACCGAGGGATAGCATCTGAAAAGAGAACATGGCTGAACTGTTTTCCTACCTGAGCTCAGAGGCTGGGAGGAAACACACGAGTTCTTACACACAGGGTGTCGAAGCAGAGCACAATGCTAAGCAGAAAAGAGTAAGAATTGTCATTGCCAGACAACCAAGAGACCAAGCAGTGAATCTTTGGTTTCCTTGAATGGGGTCTTTTCTGGCCACTTTACTTGTATTCCACTCTGCTGCTACCTGTATTTTCTGCTTCTTTCTATTGGAATTCAGGAAGTGCTTAGTGGTTCCTTGTCCATGCTTCTTCCTGTGGTCTGGGACTAACCTTTTCCTAGCTGTTGATGACTTGGTTATAAACTTGCTTGATGATAACCACATTTCCTGGAGAAGTTGGTGGCCGTGGCTATGTTTTGTCTTGGTCTAAATTTTACCTCTTTTTTTTCTATATAATGTGAAAAGATTTAGTTTGGTTATTGTCATACTAATGTAAACTGAGCCCAAACACAGTTCAATGTCTCTGGTTTTCTTAGTGACTTTTCCATTGCTGTAATAAGACACCATGAGCAAGGCAACTCATAAAAAGAAAGAATTTCTTTATTTGGGACTTACAGTTTGGAGTAGGAGTTTCTTCTGTTTATGTGTTGCTTTCATTGGTTAATAAATAAAGAAACTGCTTGGCCTGATAGGGCAAAACTAGGTAGGCAGAGAAGACAGAACTGAATTCTGGGAGGAAGGAAGCAGAATCAGAGAACCACCATGGAGCCACCAGAGACAGATATGCCGACTCTTTCCCGGTAGGCCACTGCCACGTGGTGATACAGATTAATAGAAATGGGTTAAATCAAGATGTGAAAGTTAGCCAATAAGAGGCTAGGGATAATGGGCCAAGCAGTAATTTAATTAGTACAATTTCTGTGTGATTATTTCAGGGGCTAAACTAGCCAGGTGGCTGGGAAGAACAAAGGGGCCCTTCTGTAAAAACAGTTTAAGATGTCAGGATTATTGTCATGGTGGGGAGCAAGGCAGCAGGAAGGCAGGCATAGTAATAAAAGAAGTCACTGAGAGTTTACACCCTGATCCACAAGCATACACACACACACACACACAGACAGAGAGACAGAGAGAGAGAGAGAGAGAGAGAGAGAGAGAGAGAGAGAGAGGAGATTCTCTAGTAACACACCTCCTCCAACAAGGCCACACCTCCCTCCCTAATCCTTCTCAAGCAGTCCCACCAAGGACTCATTCAATTACATGAATCCATAGGGGGCCGTTTTCATTCAAACCACCATACTGTCAATATTGTTTTGTCCATTTTGAATAACTAGTTTCTTTCTGGTGCTTTTCCATGAAGAGTTTTGAGGGATTGGCTTACAAACATCTTTACTCTCCCACTCCCATGTCCACCCCTTTTGTCTGTAAGTGTCCCTGGCAGGCAGTAAACACTCCATCCATGCTTGTGGGCTGAGTTCTTCCGGACTGTCGTGAGGCTCCTTGTGAAGCCAGCTGAGAGAGTAGGCTCATGTGGTTCTCATGCCTGAACCCTTGAAGTATGAACCTTTGTGTCCTGAGGAGCATGCGAGCTGAGGGCGCTTCTCACCTGGAGAGCAAACATAGGGATGTGGAGGGGTGTGCTACTGTCTGTGTGGGGATGAGTGTGAGGTGTGGGGGAGGGAACTGTGAACATGCATGATTGCTTTTTCCCTCAGCCTCACATTCTTCCCAGCAGACAACCCCCCTTCCCCAGAAACAGCTTCTTGTGATCCTCTCTTCTAGGATAGTCCTTTCAAGTCTCCCCAGATGCAGAGATCCTACCTACTTCATAGGGCTTGCATCCTAAGGTCTGAGGTGGGAACTGGTTTTGGTTTTTGAACAAAGCCATACTGCTGCCATCTTGGGTAGGACACTAAATAAAAGTGAATCTTCCACAATAGAGACCAGGACAGAACTAGGAAATGGAAGTAGGACAGGAAAGTGGCCAAGGAGGTGAATGTTGGCTAGACTAGAGCATGCTCAGTTGCACTTCTCTGGAAAGCTTGAGGGTCCCGCCTATGACTGCCCAAATACTATCCTCACCTGGAGACAGGATGGGTATAGGAATTAGTACAGGGGGCAGGAGATGAGATGAAGGGGAAAAGGAATGGAATTAAGGGAAAATTAACTTCAGGTAGAATTAACAGAAATAGTAAATATTTCTGTAGCCTTTCTATCAACATGGCAGTAAAGAGTAGCTATCTGTCTTTCCACGCATCCATCTATCCATCCATCCTGCCTGCCTTTTTATAAAGGGATTTAAATTAGCTTCCAATAAGAAGTTCTATAGTAGCATAATAGAAACTATACTGGGAGAAAAATATGGAAATACAAGGTTAAAAGGCTGAATGGAACTAAGAGAACTGTTGGCTGCAAAGTTTCTATGACTGGACCATGCAACAGTTGAGGCAGGAACAGAAGCAGACCAAACATCCTGGTAAACCTGGGATTTCATGTCCAGCCACCTTGCTATGTCTAGCTTGGACTCAGCTGCACCCTGTGGGTTCAGTGGCGTGGCCTCTACATAAACGCATAGGAGTGGGTGCGAGCGTTTGTGAGTTTTGTGGACATTAAAATCCAACTAGCAAGTCTGCTTCTGTTGCATAAGGAAAGAAAGCAGAAAGAATTTGCGTAGGTACAGGGAATAAAACCTTGTCAGAGGTTATGAAACAGCAACGTTAAGTGTTTCATGGTTGAAAAAACAGAAAATTTTTAAAAACTTTATTTTGGAATTTAAAAAATAGATGTAAAAGTATGTTGACACACTGCCTATAGGCTTCTTCTCCTATCTGAGATCTCCCTCTACTGACAGGGCTGGCTGGCTTGCTTTTTTTTCCCCCTTTTGAAACTCAGCAGGGGAGTCCTTTGAAAGTGACAAGCCTGTGAAATGCCTTTGAGTCCTGGCTCACAAAGTGGAGAAGGGCCAGGTTTGGGGAGAGAAATGATAGGTGCATTTGGGAATTAGGGGATTGGAGCCATCTAAGTTCAATCACCAACAGACACAGTGTCTGGAGATCAGATGAGAGACCCAAGGCAAAGCAGTGGTGGGAAAGTGGTCAATGAGAGTGGATGAAAGGAGAGAGAAGACAGAACATGCTCTGACTTTGAGAGTCCCACAGAAAGGTCAGGCAGATGGGCCGGAGGAAAACAATACAAATTCCATCATTCTCTGAATACCTTTTTATAGCCTTTCCTACCGAGATCAACCCATCTTTGAGTGTCATAGCTCCAGTGTTGGAAAACTCCTTCCAGCTTACAGTGTGGCCATTTATTATTATTATTATTATTATTATTATTATTATTATTATTGTATGACTAGTACTAATATTATTGCCATCTTTCTGTTGTTACCATTGTTTGAGATAGAATCTCCCAGCAGCCCAGGCTGACCTTGAACTCACCATCCTCCTACTTTAGCCTGCCAAGTACTGGGATCATAGGCAGGCACCACCATGCCCAGATAGCAATTCTTATTATTAGAGAACTATTACTCTTGATAAGTTAACATCTGCCTCCCTGCTATTACCACCCCTTTCCCTCATTCTATCCTTGAGCATGGTAAAGATAGACAGTCTCATTGCGCATTTGCTCAGTAAATAAATATTTTGCTCACAGAAATCCCACGAGATAGTCAATTAGTAATGCCCTCCTCCATTTTCAAACCTCTTCTCTACCCCTCCCAGAAGCCCTTGTGGATAAAAGCATTGATATTTTTCTTTTCTCCACAGTCTAGGGCCTGTGATGACTTCTGAGTCACAAGAACTTCTCCTGCAGCCCTTCAGACACTGCACTCAGTAAGTGAGGCTCCTGCAGATGGAGAAACCAAGGCTCATTGAGATATGTGATTTGTATCGGGGAGGCCACACAGTCAATGGGGGATAGCTCCTGGCTGGAAAACAAGACCTCTCTAATGCTGAAGACTGGACATGTGTATCAATGTGATTCTTCATCTTCTGTTCACAGATAGCATCAGACAAAGAGGAAGCCCATGGCAGTATTTACTGCCCAGACCTGTAATATCTATTTGATAATATCTATTTGAAAACTGAGAGTTAGAGTCAAGATCTTATAGGAAAAAGAAGTTAAGATTCAGTAGGCCAAGCTTCTCTCCTTGGTCTCTGCAGAGCCTCTGTAGGGCTCTACCCTTCTTACCCACCTTGCTACTGGAGGCTAACTTTCTTTTTCTCTTTTTGAGACAGGGTTTCTCTGTATAGCCCTGGCTGTCCTAAAACTTGCTCTGTAGACCAACTGGCCTCGAACTCAGAGATCTACCTACCTCTCTGCCTCCTGAGTGCTGGAATTAAAGGTGTGTGCCACTACGGCCAGGCAAATGACTGGCACCTTTTTTATTTTCCCAAGTGACTCTGTGACATGGCCTCCCTACATCCCTCATTGGCAAATCATCCATCCATACAGGAGTCTTGTGGATCTAAAGATTTTGTCAGGGCTTCCAGGTCCCTGGGGCATGATAGATTTTTTTATTTACTATAGCTTGGTTATAATCGGCCCTCCAGAAATCAGTTGTATAGCCTTGGATGAATTGTTCAAGTGCTTTGCAGCAGCTAGTGACTTTAGCTGAGACTATGAGCTAAAATCCCAACCCAGTGCCTGCCCCACACCATATCAACTCTGAAAATGAGTGACACAATCTTTCAATGGAAACCAAAAAGTATTGCTCGTTCCTTCCAGCTGGAGATGAGCTGACGCAATGGAGACAGTGAATGGAAAAGGGGGTTACAGGAACCGGAGAGTAAAGAGGTTGGGGGATCATGGAACCAGAGAATAGATGTTTGCTACTGTCTCTGTTTTCTAGCGAATGGTTCGGGTTCTCTGTCCTGCAACTAGTAAAGAGACTCGAGGGTCTTTGAAACTTCTTTGTGACAAAGTGGGAAGAGAGAAAATCAGAGGTCTTAAGGAAGTGAAGGCCACTACCGATGACCATGTGTAAAGGGGAAGAAAGGCAGGGCAGCAACTGGGGGCGGGTGACCGGCGTTGAGCAGATGATAAAGCAATGCTCACCGAACCTCTGGCCAAGGGAGCAGCTGAGGAAGCCGAGTGCCTGAGGATAAGTGATTTGGATAACAGTCACATTGTTGAGCCTGTACGTCTTTAAGGCTTTCTGCTAAGAGGGGAAGAAAAGCTGGAGGATTGTGCCGTCTACAGTCGATAACAGCTGAGACCGAGCTGAGGGCTAAGAGCATGAGGCAAAATTCCTTCCACCTGACCCATCTGCGGCTTCTAAACTGCCCAGTTGTCTCTGCATGCCCTCCGTCTATGTGAGGTCTGCAATAAGGGGAACATCAGAGAAGATCCAGGAATGCTGGTTGGGGGTGGAAGCTGATCATCCAGGACTTGGAGATGTATGTAGTTGTGACAAGTATTTATTGTTTACTTTGTCGGCAGGTTGGAGGACAAGTAGCCTGTTTCCCTCTGTTCCCTTTCAGTACCTAGACTTCTGTTCCGTCAATATAATTGGTTAGTTGGGAATAGCCTGAACTTGACAGGGATATAGGATGCTAAATAAGCCACTGATCACTTATTATGGATCAAAATTTCTTAAATCTTAATGGACATAAAAATCACCTGGCTATTGTGCCGGAGCCTGTCTGTCTGTCTCCCCCACTGATGATGCTGATGGTTAACTATAGGGCAGGCTGTAGTAAATCTGACCCTGTGTACACACCCACTCTGGTAACATGTGGTGTGTCCACAAGAAATCCTAGAGTCAGTTCAGCTTTGAGAGTGTTTTGTTCTCTTTCCCTAATCTGGAAACTTGCAAAGAAAAAAATGTAATAGCAGATACTTAGAAATAAGCATTTGGGGCTGGAGGGGATGGTTCAGTGGTTAAGAGGACTTTTGGCTCTTCCAAAGGACCCAAGTTCAGTTCCCAAGACCCACTTTGGGTGCTAACAACCATCTGTTACCCCAGCTCTAGGCAATCCAATACACCCTTCTGGTCTCCATGGGCACCTGCACGTAGAGGCATACCCACACACAAACACACACACATACAAATAACCAAAGCAAAATTTAAAGGATCATGCATTTACAGCTTAAAGATATCTTTTCCCACATTTGTTTGGAAATCTAGAAGGCTTGCTTTCTTTTTTTCTATTTTGTTTATTTTTGTATTTTGACCTCCACCGTTTGGCACGACCCCACTTTTGTTGATTTGGCATTCCCTCGGCGGATCAACTTTCTTCTGGCTTTGGAAAAAGCTTCCATCTTTTACCAGGCACTTTTAACCTGCAGGATCTCCATTTAGCGTAATTGGCATATTTATGTATTGAGATGGGTGCCTAGAGGGCTTGGGCCACAGCATCTTTTGTATAAATCGAAAAAAATGAAATGAGCTGTTCTCACAGTGGTGCGCCCTTCAGTCATGGAGTGCGCTAAAAGGTTCATCATTTACAGGCTGCGAAAGCTCAGGGAGATCAATAGGTATAATGCAGCCCAGGGCCATTTAGAAAAGCAAAACTCGGGCGTTTTCAAGCCCAATTACTTTAGGAGCTTGGCCATTACTAATTCCCCGTTAAATCCTTCCTAGGCCTCCACTCTGGTGTTAAGGAATGGCCTCACCACAGAAGAATCAGCCTCCAAAGGCTAAGCTAGGAGCCTGCTCCTGAGAGTTGGACAATATAAGCTCTGGGGAGCTGACACTTGTGGCCAGCCCCCTCTGATCGCAAGCTCAGCTGCGGACTGTCATTTTTCAGGTCGCTTCTGAGGCCCAGCATGCTTTGAAGGCAAGTGTGGGAATTGATTCTTATTAGTTTAATATAGCTATAGTTAATGGCTTATAGATTTTTATAGACTCTGGCCCAGTTCGGCATGTCTATTAAGTCTCTATTAAGGTTGACAGAGGACAGAGCAGGTCATAGGACCTGGGACAAATGCATGCCTTCCCTGCAAGCCAGACTGAGAAATGGCTCTTTTGCAAGAGCTCTTAGAACCTCCTAAAGGCTTGTGAGAGAGGCAAGGGACCGTTGCCTGCATACCGGCCAATTGAGCTGATGAGCCCAAGAAAGCCTGTCTTGATAGGAGCAAAGGAGCATCAGGCTAGCCCAATGCCCTGCTGGGGTGAGTTGAAAGCAGGCAGAGGGCCATCTGCCCTTAGCAATTTCTACTCCTGCCACGATGGTGGTGGGTGCCCCCCTGCAAAAAAAAAAAAAAATCCACCTAGAAACAATCAAGAACCTGTTTGGGAAAGGGTCTTTGAAGACACAACGGCATTAAGGATCTCCACATGAGATCATCTTGGATTAACTCCACGGGCTAGCGATATAGCAACAGATATCTCTATGAAAAGAAAAGGTGCTGACACAGATGGAGCAATATGCGAACAGAGTTGGGATCAGGTATGGGGCAGCACACCTGTGAATGAAGAAGGTCCAAAGATTATCAGCAAAGACCAGAATTTGGGAGCAAGGCATGGATGAGATACCCCCAGGAAGTAAACTTTTTTTTTTTTTGACTCCTGCTCTCAAAGTCTTGTGGGAGAATACATTTCTGTCTCACTGTATTACCTAGTTTCAAGTAATATTTTTGCAACAACCTTAAGAATTTAGTACGATTCAGGCTGCTCCTCAACCGTGGAGAAACTCATGAACCAAAAAGAGATATGAGCCCTAGACAGTAGAGATCAAATGTTCGGGTGGGTAGCTGCCGCTTTGGGAAAGGCAGGTAACCTCAAGAAACAGTGAAAAGTTGGAGGAAGGCTAGTTAAAGTCTACACACACACACCTCAAGGCTATTCGGGACAATTACTGACTCTACGGCTTGGCTTCCTGCGGATTTCTAGACCTTCCCTGCCGATGTCCACAGGGCCTCATGAGGCACAGACTCCGATGTCTTGCCGGGTGATAGCGAATGAGGAGAGGCCCAAAATGAGTGAGATCCACTCCTGTCCACTTCCCTTCAATCCCCAAACCATTGCTAAGGACCCCAGGGAATGACTCCCTACTGCGCAGCTTCTTGCCAGGACTTTAAAGGCGTGCCGCTGACTGAGAGAGTTATCCAATCAGCCGGCAAGAAATGACAAAGCGCAGCAATGGTTCTGTGGCTATCCAGGGTTCCGTCCTGAGACTCACTCCTCCTTCTCCCTCTCAACACACATGCTTATGTAAAAACACGCTTATGGTAAGGGACTATATTAGGTACCTGAACCAAGAACAAAAGTAAAGCCGAACTAAATGAAAACTATGAATAAATCTGTTTTTGTGGCTGTGATACCATGACCAAAAGTAACTTGGGGAAGAAAGGGCTATTTTAACTTACAGTTACAATCCATTACCAAGAGAAGCCAGAGCAGGCTCTCAAGGCAAGCAGTGAAGCAAGAGATCACGGAGGGGAAGCACTCCTGGCTTCGTTGTCCTGACTTTCTCAGCTCCATTTCTTACACAGCCCAGATAAAGTTGACCATGGTGTGTGGGGCCTCTTACATCAATCAGCAGTCAAGAACATACCCCACAGACATGTGCATGGGCTACACTGATGGATATGATTGCTCAGTTGAGATTCCTCTTTCCAGATGTGTCTAGGTTTGTGTCAAGCTGACAGTAACTAAATTTAAGAGATGGAATAAATACTGCAATCAGTATAGCTGGATAATGAACCACTGGGTGGGAAGATCAGTTTGCAATCACTATGATAGGCAATAAGCTGATCTCTCGCTCTCTTTTTTTTTAAGATTTACTTATTAATTATGTATACTCTGCCTGCATGTATCCCTGCAGGCCAGAAGAGGGCACCAGATCTCATTATGGATGGTTGTGAGCCACCATGTGGTTGCTGGGAATTGAACTCAGGACTTATGGAAGAACAGTCAGTGCTCTTAACCTCTGAGCCATCTCTCAGCCCATAAGCTGATCTCTTTAATGCACAATGAACCTATACAAAATTAAAAAGAAATCTGAAATTTCAGTTTTTGTTAGGGGGTTTCTTTGTTCATTTGTTTATCTGTTTTTGAGGCAAGCTCTTGCTAGAATAGGCTTGCCTCAAACTTGTGATTCCCTTCCCTTAGTTTCCCAAGTGCTTAGATACCATCATACATCACCAAACACAGTGCCAATTATTAAATGTCTTAAAGATGAGGAAAAATTCCCAGAAATTAAAAGCAATATGAAAAGCCCAACTCTCTGATAATAAAATGAATATATGAAATATAATAATAAGATAAAATTCTAATCCTTGAGTGGAAAAAGTACAAAGCTCTTCAGATATAAAGTGATCAACTTTGAATGGCTTTGACAACTGTTCAAATACATACACCATTTCAGAGAGTTGTAGGTTTTATTGATGATCAGGGATTTTTGCTGCTACCTGAAACTAGAGCTTGATAGAAAACAGAACAGAAGGCATGGGGCATTTGGTATATGGAGCTGGGGGCATGGAGCTGGGGCACAGGGTATATAGAGCTGAGGCCAAACATTGCCAGCTAAGGTTTGTGAGAAGAAATGTTCACACACTGTTGGGTTGCAGCCTCTCTGGAAACTAATTTAAAGGTACTAATTAGTTCAGAAATCTGTGGGCATGTGTGTGTGTTATGTGGAAATGCCCAACCTCTGCTCTTCAAAGGAAATCCCTTTGCCTCTTCTCTCTTGGTGCCGGCACAGGCAATCTCTCTACCTTCTCTAGCATCCTCTGTAGTCACATGGTCCAAGCTTTACTAAACCCCCAAAAGAGCAGTTACCATTCCATGACACCTGATGGCTATGGGAGTCATTGTTTCAGCCTTGGGTTACTTGCTTCTGGAATAATTTTTGTTTCCAAAGATATTTCTTTCACTTGTTAGCCACCTAGATCATTTCTCTGGTTACCAGCATCTAGGTGTTGCTCAAAGCTGAAAGATTGAATGAAGGTTGAGTTCCTCTTGCCCTAAATTGCTCAAGTGTTCATTCATCATTTGGGTGAGATTGAAATATTTCAAACTGTCCTTCCATCCTCAAGTGTTGATTTTCTAGCTATATTTTTCCCCAAATCTGTTTGTTTTGTTCAAGTTCTAGAAGGTGTCTGATGATGTACAGACAGGTCATATCCAACTAAATTGAAAAGAACCCGGGCTTTAGGAGTAGAAATGAAAAGAACATCTGTCCAACTTTTAAATGTAGCCTCCAAACTTATGTGAAGGCGTGGGTGAAAGATGAGCCAGCCAGCTTCAGTGGCTGAACATGCAGACTGCCTGCGCAGAAGCCACCAGACAAGGTAACACTCAGATAAGGTCTGTGGGATATCAACTCCAAAAAGAATCCTGCTTCTTCTTGGTCATCTGGAGCTATAACCTGGGTTTGCTCCCTGGGAATTTTGGACACTTTATTTAGAACCTTGTTGAGATGGGGCTAAAAGAAAATGTTCCAAGGAAGAGTAGATTCAATGCTACACCTCACAATGTAGGTCCAAGGAATTTGGAAAAGCCTGAAATTCTAACCAGGAAGAAGCAGCTCCAAAATTCACAGTCACTCACCTTGGCTGTCACTCAGACACTGTCGTGTATGCTTAGCCAAATACTCTCTTTGTTGACTATCCTCACTCCTGTCTTCTTCTTGTCTGGACTTTTAAAAAAAAATCTTTTAATTCTTTGAGCTCTTATATGATGTAATTTGATGATATTCTTCTCTCCCCCAACCTCTCTCATATTCAGCCCCTCTCTCCTCCCATTCTTACCCACTGACTGTCCATCCTCCCTCTCCTAACATCTGTCAGTTGCCAATAGCTCCTCAGCTAGTAGTGAGATTTCATGCCTGCCTTCTCCTCTCCGTGTTGTGATTCTGTCTGGGTTGAACTTGAGCTGGTCTTGTTGATGTTTTATGACAATCACTGTGAATTCATATGTGCAAATGCCCTATTGTGTCTGAAAAATACTCTTTCCTTGATGGTATCCACTGCCTTTAGCTCTTACAAGCTTTCTGTCCCTTCTTCTATGAAGATTCCCTAAGTCTTGGGGAAAAGAAGCGTGATATGTATATCCCATTTAAGACTGAGTATTCCAACTCTCTTATTCTCTGAACATTGAACTGTTGAAAGTTAATTGTGAATTACGTATGTTAATCCTCATCTATTACAGGAAGAATCTTTTCTGATGAGAGTTGAGAGAGGCACTAACTGACACATCTATGAGCGATTAGGATTCCTCTTAGTGCTACATTCATCTAGCAGAATAATAGTATTGGATTCCCCCCTAGCACCTATGACCGACCTAACCACAGGTTCTTGGCTACTTTAACTGTGCTAGCTATGGGATTTAAGCAGCTTTGGAATCTGTTCAGAAAGTGAGTGGTTACTCCCGTGATATTCATACCACTATTGCACCAGTTAGAATATCTTGTCAGGGCAGTTACTGTTGTAACCTGCAGAGTTCACACTGGGTAACACCGATGATGACTTTTCTTTTCTGCTAGTAGGTGTACCCCTTTTCAGCACCATGAAAGCTAGCCAATAGAGATGAAGTTTCCAGGTGAGTACCAGCTTGCTTCCTCCATATTCTGTGACTCAAGTATGTGGCTCCTTCAGCAATGGGGTCTCATAGTCAAATTCAGAAGGGTATCCAAGTATTGGTAATAGCCTATAATGTTTGGGGGTCTTATAGGACCCTATTTTACCTGGAAATTTTACAGGGGTTCATTAAACTGAGTTTTGTCAAATATTCTTAAAGGCAGCACTCAGATGCTATTTTGGACTTATAAGATGCCATTTGTTGTCTTTGGCTCATGTTTAAATACACTGGGAATGATGTAGGTTTTATTAACGATTTTAATATAGAGCCAGCTATATATATATATGGACTTGATTGAAAATGAAGAAGAGAAAGCATGAGATTGAAGTTTCTGGTGTGTGAGGAAATGGTAAACATCACGGAAGAAGTGTTGGGAAGAATGAGGGAGGACCTGCCAACTGTCAACACCGAGACTGGCGTGGTGTCACAGGGACAAAGGCTTGTGGGCACTCTACCAGTTTATATCATCTTGTTTAAATTAACGCAAAATATAAAGTTTGTTTGAACGACTCATTGGAATTGTTTGTAAATGAGATACTAAGACATTAGGGGTAGTTATTCTCTTTTCTCTTTTCCACCCTATTAAATATGCATATTGCAAAAAGCTTTTTTCCTGAAGAAAATTCATGCTTTTCTTTTAATTCAAATCTTCTGAGACTGAAAGAAAGGAACACGAATTCTATAAGCAGCCTGTTTCTACAAAGTGGATTTTTATGAAAAGAGTCCCAGCGAGCAATTAGCCAGAGAGATAGAAAGGCAATGATGCAGCTCTCTGTTTTCATTTCTGCAGAAGCCAACAGCAAAGAACAGTCCAGGCTCTCCTGGAGAGCAAGAGGGGTCAATGTGCTTTACCACCACATACCAAGATGCACTCTGCAGGGGCAGATGGGAAGACGGGGATGGGGGCGGGAGTGCATTTGAGTAAGGACCAAGAAGTAGATTGATGGTTCAAAATAGTACACCCCAGTGTAAGTTCACATCAGTAATCACTTAGTGTACAACTGAAGAATAAGTGCAAAGGTCCAGGGGAAGGACCATCCTTTCAAACAAGTTGTGTTTGACAACTATCCTGAAATAAACAAAGAAAAGAATATACTGATTTGTTAATCTAGTCCTTTATTTAAGACATTCATATACGTAAAATATATGACTTACACTTCCATAGAAAACATGAACGAAAACAAGTGCATGAACCTCAGACCGGACTGAGGTGACAGGCTAGTTGGTAAAGTGCTTGCCACAGAAGCATAGGATCTGAATGGTTCCCATAACACACATTATGGTGGCACACGCTTGTAATCCTAGTGTTGGGGGAGAAGAAGCAGATGGTTCTGCCTGAGCCTAGCCTTTGAGCTCCAGACCAGGAGAGAGACGCTGACTCAGAAAGCAAGGTAGACTCTATCTGAAGAACACATCAAGGCCTCCATAGGCACGCATGTGCACACACACACACACACACACACACACACACACACACACACACACGGAGAGAGGGGAGAGAGAAAAGGAGAGGGAGAGAGAAAAGGAGAGGGAGAGACTTAACAAAGCCATCATTAACATATGTTGCCACTACCCATAGTATACATTGGCTAAACTTTACAAGTTAGACAGAAGCAAATCTTGACAACATGCTATAATAAAAAGTCCATGAATTTTTGGCAGGGTATAAATGTGTGTATGTAACTGGAACACAGTGTGTCTTTATCTAGCACAACTTCAGCTATGTACTCCTGAACCTAGCAATCTTGCCTCTAGATATATTCTCTTTAGAAAATGTTAGCATAGGCATATCAGAAGAGAAGTCAGAGAATCAACTGAACAGTACACTCATTATAACCAAAAAGACAAAAACAAAAAATTGATAAATAGGTTGTGGAAATTTTACTTAATAACATCACATGCAGGAAAAAAAAATCAGCGAACAATAGCTGCAAACAACAATGTGGGTGCCTCTAATGTTTGACAAAGAAGGTAGACACAAAGGTGAAGGGAAGGGAGAGCATATGAGCCTAAAAAGGGGGTGGGGAAGAATGTGGACTGTAGGGCCCACGGACATTTGAGACTCTGAGGATGCTGCCCTTCTTGTCATGGATGCTCATTTCCCAGGTCCCTTCACATTGCTTTTTATTTTTTTTTTAATTTTTTTTTGTTTGTTTGTTTTTTGAGACAGGTTGTCTCTGTGGTTTTGGAGCCTGTCCTGAAACTAGCTCTTGTAGACCAGGCTGTCCTCGAAGGAACTCACAGAGATCTGCCTGCCTCTGCCTCCCAAGTGCTGGGATTAAAGGCGTGCGCCACCACCGCCCAGCCACACTGCTTTTTAAATTGCATTAAGATGGAGATGTGTAAGTCCAGATATAGTGGCTCATGCCTATAAACTCAGCACTCAGGAGGCCGAGGCAGGAAGGTTTCTGCTATTAGCCCAAGTCTAGTCTGACTGATCTACTTAGTAAGTTCTAGGCCAGCCTGGGCTACAGTATGAGGCACCCCTCCCATCACACACGTGCACACACATGCACACATACTCCAAAACATAAATGTATATTTAATGTAATTTTTCCAAATAAAAATTAAAAGAGAAAAGAAATCCTAGGCAATATAAAAAAAAAAAAAGATTCAATTCATGGCATGCTTGAGG
The DNA here is from genome assembly GCF_000317375.1 of Microtus ochrogaster. Taxonomy (NCBI): domain Eukaryota; kingdom Metazoa; phylum Chordata; class Mammalia; order Rodentia; family Cricetidae; genus Microtus; species Microtus ochrogaster. The sequence goes on along the minus strand of NC_022015.1, from coordinate 56,659,767 downwards.
CAACTTGATAAATGACCTCTTGGCTCTTCCTGTTTGGGAACATATCTGAGGTCTGTGAGGTCCTAATATAGCTTCCGAATCAATGGTCAATGGTGTTGGTATGTCAGGCCAGTCCAGCAAGCTGCAGGTGAAAGAAAATAGTTACTCTGCTGGATTTGTCCCTGTGGTTGCTTGCTGGTGCCCCCTGCTGGCGTCAGTGTCCTGGCTAATGCATTTCAGCAGTCCTGTCAGCAACTGATGGGTGAAGCTCCACGCATGCCCACCCGGGAAGCTGTACCTTGAGTGTGCAGATCACAGGTCAGGAAAATACGATGATTAGCATATGCATCCTTGCATGATGATAAAAATAGACACTTTAGGGAAAAATGTTTTTAAAGGACTTTTATTTGTGCTAAGGGAAGTGACTTGTTATATCAATCTTGTTCCATAAAATAACCCTGTATAACTGGCCTGTGATGTTTAATGTTCATGGTTTCAATGAAAAGCAATAGTGAACAAAAGACTAAAAAATTAAAAATTGAAGAATTGTCTGCACTCCAGTCCGTCCATTCCTTTAGCCAGTACTAACTGAATATTTATTACATTCCCAAGGCTGTGCTAGGTATTGCAGAGATTGGCGTGCTTTCTGGGGACACAGACAATAATAAGGTAAATAGTCAATTTTAGATTGGAATTAAAAAGTCATGAAGAACGTAAAGCAGGGTGGGAGATAGGAATTATGGGAAGGCATAGGGGTTAAGGGGGTGCTTTAAGTAGAGAAATGTGGGGATTCAAAAGCCTCTCTTGTTTCTGTAACCACTGGAAATAACTAGCATCCAGCAACTATTGCATCCTTCCTGGGACTGAGTGAAATTAACATTGACTTTGGGTGAAACAACAAAGGGAAGAGCAAAGAAGTCCCAGGAAGCAGCTCAGGCTGAACTAGAGTATTGTTTTCTCAAATAGCAGAAGTAAGAAAGAGAGGGAGGAAGGGAAGGAGGGAGGGAGGGAGGGAAGGAGGAAGGAAGGAAGGAAGGAAGGAAGGAAGGAAGGAAGGAAGGAAGGAAGGAAGGAAGGAAGGAAGGAAGGAAGGAAGGAAGGAGAAAAAAATGAAAGATTAATGTTGGCTCAAGGTCTGAGGTTGTAGTCCATCATGGAAGGAAAGTTTTCAGGGCAGGTGCTTCAGCTAGTCACATAACATTCATAGTCAGGAGGCAGAAGGAGATGAATGCTGGTATTTGGCTTATTTCCTCTGTTTTATTAAGTCTAGGACTCCAAGTCATTGAACGATGTCATCCGCATAGGGTGTAGGCTGTCCCATGTCAGTTAACCTGTTCTAGAAACTTCCCCCACAGACACGCCCAGAGGTTTGTCTTCTAGGTGATTCTCAATCCTGACAATCAGTACTAACCATCACATCTGGCAAAGAATAAAGGAAAGAGCTGGGATGACACGGATATCCTAGAGCCCCGGAGACAAGAGAAGAGGGGGAGCGGGAGGGAGGACTGTCAGAAAGGAGGACCACGGCGAGGGTGCCACAGGAGGAAGGGTGCTCCAGAGCCCTGAAATCCATTCCTTTCCTCTTCAAGTTAAACAAAGCCTCTATGACCTGTTTGAACAAGGTCCCCTCCCTGCCCTCAGTCAGCAAAATTTATGATAAGTAGACAAAATTATAAGAGAATAATTATAAGCTCAGATGTCTCCACTGGCATTGAACAATGAATCCAGCAACCCTCAGAACCAGTACAGGTTCTGAGAACTCTAGCCTGACACGTAGTCACACGGCACTGTAGACAGAAAATGGGATAGCAGTGTGGGCAACAGAAGTGATGTGTTGGGACAGGCAACCAACTGTTTGAAGTACCCACTGCCACGAGGCCTGAACCCCAGCCACCAGAGAGAAAACTCCTGTTCAGGATGTCAGCCTTTGTGCTGTTGTTGGCATGTAAGGACTCATGGCAGGCACCCTCAGCAACCTCCACGTTAATTCAGTTTGAAAGTGTTGACTGATAAAGATGGCTAAGGCTTGCTAATCTGGGTCTCCCAATATTGATGGGCTCGTGGACAAACTGAAGAGATCCATGAACTGAACGAGGGGGTGTGGTGAGTGTGTGTGAAAGGAAAAGATGATGAATCTCTGTTTTCACTGACCTCGACTAAAATGAAGATTATTTAATGTGACAGTAGGCCACAAACACCCCAGGAAACTGTAAATATCCTGAAATATCATTTAACCCACACCTCTTCCACAATCACGATGGATAAGAGGCCCGCCCCCAAGTTTTACCACACCATACATTGACTCTTTTGTTTGTTTGTTTTCGTAATCCAGCATTACCATTCTGTATATTTTTAAAGGCCCTTGCTGCAGCATTCAGAGATCTAACAGATTGCCAGGGGTCAAAGGAGCTCTGTACAACACTCTGGCATGGGCTTGTTTTGGAAGAACAGACCGTTGAAGGCGTCCTGTGTGGGCAGCCTGAAGATTTGCCCAGAACAGTCAGAACCACCTCAGGGTGTCAGGTTCACTTCACCTCAAGGGGTCTAGGCACCTGGTTTTGGAAAAGAGGAGAATAATTTACTAACTCTTCCTTGATAATACAGAAGATTGTTCCACCCTGTTTGAAGGGCTATCAGGCATTTCTAGGGACATACTGCCATCTGGTGGCCAATTTCCTCCTCCATTTCTCTCCTGTAATTGGGCGTATTCCCAGCAAACCAGTGGAGCTGTAAGGGCTCAGGGTGGCTCTCCAGTCTGTCCATTGTCCATCCCACTCATTCTCAACGCTCACAGACTCTGTGCACCAAGACTAGGCTCACAGAGTACTCTGCAGAAATATACTCCGACCTGGGAATTACCAGTGTTCAGCAGGGACAGTGCCTGGCAGGGTTCAAACCCTAGTTTTCATAAAGTTTCACTACAATTGGGAAACCTCCTCCCCACAAAAGACCTTCAGCTCCTTCTGTCTGCCTGCCTCTACTTCCTAACTGCCAGGTTTACAAGTGTGTGCCAACATGCCCAACTCTCAAAAGATCACTTTAATGTGTGTTCATATCTGAATAATTTAAATACAGAGTGTTCAGAGAGATGGCGGGGCTCCAGGGAGCTCACATTTTTGATACTTTAAGGTTTCAGTGATCCCAGAGTCTCAGGCCCGTGACCAGGGACAGTCTTCTATCCTTGGTCAGCTTGCCCTGGAGGCGTAAGTCACAAACAATGCCACACCAGTTTGGAATTATGATTAATAGGGTGGTATTTATTTAAAGGGGAAAAAACAGATCACTGTCCCAGACAACAGCCCTCTGCGCAACCAGAAAGGGAGTCTAGTCGCCAGCGGAGCAGGAAGTGAAGAGAGAGAGGAGAGGGAAGTGGCCGCTTTTTTAAAGGGAGAGAGACCACGCCCCAAAGGGCTGGTATCTCAGCGGCTATAGGCTGGAGGAGCGGAAGGACCTCCCGCAACATTGCCCTAGTTCAGACACTGTGGTGCTGGTGCCTCAGGCTCCTCCACGCCCCACTTTTCAGATTTTTACCACTACTTCCAAGGCTCCAAGCCACCAGTTTTTTTCCCCCTTTCGAGTTTATGAAACGGTCTCTTGTCTCCTTTCCTTTGAGCCCATCACTTCCTTCTCTATGTGACATCCAGAATGGTCCAGTGAAAACACAAGTCTGGCCATAGCTTCTCCCTGGACTCACCACTCCTCAGGGTAAAATAAGCTGTCACTCTATAACTGCTGTCCTCTGCCCTGAAGGTGAGTCTCTAAGCCCCTCCCCTCCGACACAGAACAAGTGATGTGTGCCTATGCCTCCAGTGTAATGAGTCCCCAGTGCAAGTCACCATACAACGGGACAGAAAATAGAGTGTCTACAGTCCTAAGACTCCCTTGAACTTCCACTAGGATACCATCCTGCACTTGTCAGTGGCCTGCAGCAAGATTGGCCCCTCCCTGGTTGCTCCAGGATCCAGGAGAAGCATCATCCTGGGTCATTGAGAAAGTAACCATATACAAAATGACAATATTTGGGTTTGTTCGGTTTGGTTTGGGTTTTTTAAGATGAGGTCTTTCCATATAGACCCAACTGGCATTGAATTCTATATGTAGATCAGGTTGGCACGGAATTCTATATGTAGACCAGGCTGGTATGTGATTCCATGTATAGACCAGGCTGGTGTGGGATTCCATATGTAGACCAGGTTGGTGTGTAATTCCATATATACAGCAGGCTGGCATAGGATTCCATACATAGACAGTGTTGGTCTGGGATTCCATTTGTAGCCCAGGCGGGCCTGGAACTCACTGCAATCTTCCTGTCTTAGCCTCTCGAATGCTGGGGTGACCGGTAGGCACTGTCCCACCAGTCCACAGTATCTACAAATCTAGTTTCTCCGTGGGGGCTTTCAAACAAGTATTTGTTTTTAGAGATTTTTAAATATTAACTGACACATAATTATGCCAAATATTTACAGATTTCAAGGTGACATTTCAGTGCACGGGTATGGTATGTACTGATCAGACCAGGGTGGCCAGGACATCTATCGCCTCAAATACACATTGTCTCTGTGTGGGAACTACCCAAAATCATGTCTACTAGGTAATTTAAATACTCATGTGTCATCTAAACTCACCCTGCCTTCTTAGACCATAATCTCCCCTCTAATCGTACCCCTATATTCTTGATCATCCTGTCTTCAATTCCTTCCTGTCACCCTTATCAGCTTCTGGGACCCACTATTCTGCTTCTATGAGATTAACTTTTTAACTTCCAACTATAAGTGAGAGCATACAGTCTTTGTCCTTCTAAGTCTGGTGTGGTAGTTTGATTGTAATTGTCCCCCATAAGCTCACAAGGAGTGGCACTATTAGGAGGTGTGGTTGGTTGGGGTGGGTGTGGCCTTGTTGGAGGAAGTGTGTCACTGTGGGGACAGGCTTTGCGGTTTCCTATGCTCAGGATGCTGGCCAATGTCTCAGGTTTACTTCCTGTTTCCTGCACTATGTAGGTCTCTCAGATATACTACTCCAGCACCACGCCTGTCTGCATGCTGCTATGTTCCCCATCGTGATGATAATGAACTGAACTAGTGAAACTGTAAGCAGGCCCCCTCAATTAAATGTTTTCCTCCTAAGAGTTGCCATGGTCATGGTGTCTCTTCACAGCAATCGTAACCCTAACTAAGACAGAAGTTGATACCAGGGACTAGAGTATAGCTATGATAAGCCTGACCATGTTTTTGTTTGGAGTAATATGAACTTTGGGGGTTTGGATTAGGAAAGCAGCGGGATGCTTTAAATGCTGATTAATGGGCCACACTAATAGGAGCATGGAAGACAGTGGTGCTGAATGTGATCTGATAAACGTGGGACCAAGATGTTTCCAAAGAGAAGAATATTAGCAAGTGGCCTAGAAACTGGTCATGTGATATTTGGTGAAGAAAGTAGCTGCTTTTAGCACTTGTCTGGGGAGTCTGTCTGAGCCTAAAGTGAAGAGGTTTGGATTAATTCCATTTGGCAGAAGAAATCTCAAAATAGCTTTATATAGACTCTGTCATGTGTTTATTAGTGGTGACTCTAATGAAGATTTATAATGAAAAGGAGCAAGCTGAACAGGGAAAATTGCAAAATGTAAAGTTTAGGAGAAAAAGAGTACCGTGAAGTGGGATGAAGCTAAATTCTGTGTTCAAGAAGATAAATAAATTAAAAAAGAAGTCGTAGAATAAAGAGTGGTGACTTCAGGGCAAGAACCCGCCCAGCTGAGTTTCCAACTTGTGAAAATAAACTGAAGAAAAGCTTAGAGTTGAAAGTGGTGGGGCACACCTTTAATCCCAGCACTGGGAAGGCAGAGGCTGGCAGAGCTGAGTTTGAGACCAGCCTAGTCTAGAGATTCAGTTACAAAACACCCAAGCTTCAGCAGTCAAGGACAAAAAGCTGGTGAAGATGTAATTGAATGAAGGGGCCATGTTTCAGCCCCTTTAAGCAGCAGAACTTGATATCTTTGGCCATGTGGTTTTGTCTTTAGTGTTAAGGACAGAAGAAACAGGTTATGAAATTTGCCTCCATGCCTAAAGAAAGCCATTAAGGTCAGGTATGTGTTAGGAGAATCTAAGAATGGAGGCCATGATAATGGACCGAACCTCTGAAACTGTAAACGAACCACCCCAATTAAATTTTTTTTATAAGAGTTGCCATGTTCATGGTGTCTCTTTACAGCACTAGAAACCCTAATTAAGACATCTGGCTTATTTTACTTAACATGGTATCTTCCAGGTCTATCTATACTACTGGAAGTGTCAGAATTTCATTCTTTATGGTTGAATACTAGTCTGTTGTTTCTGTATCACATTTTCATTAAACATTATCCATCAGTGGACAAGAGTTTACTCCATACCTTTGCTTTGTTAATTACTATTAATATAAGAATGCAAGTGTCTCTTTAACACACTGATTTATTTGTTTTGGATACATACCTAGTGTCAGGATAACTGGATAATATGGTAACTCTATTTTCGTGAGGAACATGCAATATTGCTTTCCATAATGGCTTTGCAAATTGACATTCTACCAATAGTGTATGAGAGTTCCCTTTCTCTATGTGGATGCCAGTCAGCTTTTGTTTTATTTTCTTTCTTTTAAATTTTATACATTTTAATTAAAACACAATTACATCACTGTCTCCTTTCCCTTTCTCCCTTCAAGCAGCTCCCAAGTGTTCTTCCCTCCACTCTCTCCATGTCCCCCACTCTAAAGTTGATAGCCTTTTTCTCCCCAATTATTCTTGTCAAATGTGTTGCGCATGTACACAAATACACAAACACAACCTGCTGAGTCCATTTTTGTTGTTTGTGTGTATTGGCTTCAGGACTGACTCTCCTGCATTAGACAAGCACTAGAAGGCCTTGTCCCTGGAGGAAGCTCACTGTCCCTCTCTCGGCAGTCACCAGTTGCCTGTAGCTCCTTGTCTAAGGGTGGGACCTTTGAGATTTTCCTCTGTCTGTGCTACCGTGTCTATTAATATTGCTATTGTTCTGATTTTATGTAGCCATTTCTATGAAAAAATTGTTTTTACATAGGGGGCATCATAGTCCATTGTGGATTTGATTGGCATGTCTTTGACGATTATTACTGTTGGGGCTTTTCCATATACCAGTTGATTATTTGAACATCTTCTCTTGAGAAATATCTACTTAGCTCATTTGCTTCCTGTCTAATTGAATGAGTATTATTATGTACTATATGGCTATCGAGTTACTCATATATGCTAGGTATTAATATGTTGTTGGATTCTAAATTGGAAATACTTTCTCTCATTCTGTAGGCTTTCTTTTCACTCTCTTGACCGTTTCCTTTTTCACATATGCTGCTTAGAGAGACAGAGCCTCCTTCATCCATTTTTGTTTTGTCAAGAGTGCTTTGGAGTCATATCAAAAAAAAAAAAAACTTGGCCAGGAACAATATCCTGGTATTTCCCCTATAGCATTTTTGGGTCTTGCATTGAAGTTTTTGTCCATTTTGAGTTAGTTTTGTTCCTTAGGAATGGACATTTTTTAAGAAACATGTAGACTCACCAGGTGTGTTGGATACATACCTTTAATGCCAGCACTCAGGAAGCAGACTAGGCAGATATCTGAGAATAAGAGGCCAGCCTGGCCTACATGGTGATTTCCAGGCTATCCAAGGTCACATAGTGAGACTCCCCCATCTCAAAAGAACTACAGCAAATGTGAAGATCATCCACAGCCAGTGTGAACTTCTGTTCTGACACAGCCTGAGGTGAAGACCCCCAGCCAGTGTGAACTTCTGACACAGCCTGAGGTCAAGATCCCCAGCTAGTGTGAACTTCTGACACAGCCTGAGGTGGAAATCCCCCAGCCAGTGTGAACTTCTGACACAGCCTGAGTTGGGGGCCTAAGCATCCGACAGTGTTAAATTCCTACGTGATTATGAGGCACAGCCAGGGCTGAGAGACACTAGTTCAGAGACTGACAGTTGCCAGAGCACTTCTGGGCAGTGTTTTCCTCTCACACTTCCCCACAAGAGATGGGACAGCGGGTTTCTGTACCCATTTCACAGGAGCCCTGAGAGCGTTACTGACCTGGCCATCCAGTAGGTCTCAGAGCTGGGTCTTACATCTGTCTTTTGACTCAAATTACAGGCTCTTCCTTGCCCAAGTACAGCAGCCACCGTCTGTAAATAACGCTGTGTAGCCATGCACACCCATCTCCACTTCTTCACATTTAGATTGCGTTGCTCTTTCTGTCTTGCCTCAGTAGATCACTAAATGGCAGAAACTGGGAACAGGCCCAAGGCTGCATTGTTCACTCAGGACCTAGCACATTCTGGGCTCTGCACAAGTTATTTCTGAATGAATGAATGAATGAATGAATGAATGAAGCCGTTATTCCCACTGTTCTCTGAAAATTCTTGTCCTGCTTTCATGACTGTACCGTCAGGTGGCAGTCACACTCAAAGGTTGGTAATTAGGACAGTTGAGATGACTTTAGTGGATTAAAGGTACTTGCTGCCATGGCATGTGTGTGCATTCACACACACACACACACAATTTAAAAATATAATTTTTTTAAGGGAGAATGATCACCAAGAACAAGTGAAATCATACCTGGGACTAAGGTGCTGTCCTCCTTTCCTTCCCCCTGAACACTTATATAGCTGGAAATGTCACTGAGTGTTGGGATAAAAAAAAAATAATAAAGTTCTTTCTGCTTAGCAGCCTCCTAACTTCAGGGTGTCATAAATAGGTCTCGTTAGAACAACTTGTGTTCCCAGCAAGTTTGCTAATCTAAGTAGGCAAAGGAGGGAGGAATAATCTTGCTTTCAGTTAAATTAATCATTTAATTAAAAACATAGTTATATTTCTCTCCTGATTTTTCTAATGATTTTCCCAAACTGGAAATGCCTGGTCCCCACCCAGCAACAGGTATTCTCTAGTCTCTTTCTCTAATTTAAGACTGCAAGTTGTGCACAAGGGTTTTTTTTTTTTCCAACCTTGGCAACATCAGTGTTTAGGTTTGTAGCATTTTTCTGTGGATGGGGATTAGTCCTGTGCACTGTAGGAATTTAGAGGTGTCCCTGTCCTCCACCAAGACCCACCAACAGCTCAGTGTGAGCTTTCTCAAAGCTCGTCCACAGAACTCTCCAAAATCCTGTCTGAGGCTCTCACTTAGCCCATTTCTTCCTTTCTCTTCCGTGGGCTTCCCAGTATAACCTCCCTGTGCTTTACTTCCACTTACTGCAACATATGGGCCAACATAATAGGTATCAAAAGCAGTTCTAGAACATTGGCAGAAGGGCGGGGCTCGGAGTGGTACCTTCACTATCCCTTAGCAAGGAGGACCAAATCCAGATTGAATAAGGGCACACACGGTCCAAAACGCAGCATGGCTGCAAGTCACTATCAATGGGTTAGGGCATCTGATGAAAATACTCTTGCCAGTACAGTCAGTGGTTCGGGCGTTTGAAAGTTTTCAATTGTGTGTTCTGTCCATGTCCTGTAATACCTGACAGAAATCTCCTAGGAGAAGAGATGTTTTTATTGGCTCCCAGTTTATGGTGACAGAGTCCATGTGGTTGCTAATCCTGGTTGCCAGTTGCACTTCATCTGGAAACAACTAAAACCCAACCTGCTGAAACTCCTATGAGGGATTTTCTTAGTCAGATTTTTGAGGCGAAAAGACACACCCTAAATGTGGGCCATGCCTTCTGGTGGCAGCCCACAGGAAAGGACACAGAAGAAGGAAGCTTTTCTTCTTGTCTTCACTCTTGATAACAAGTTCATCTATCCTGTTGCTGAGAAATCCCATCACGGGGATTAGAACCTATGTCTTTGGGGTTTCAACTTAGACTGAAGATCAGCAGTCAGGAATCTGTGAGAGCCAAGCAGAAAATGATGGGGACCTACGACTCTCAGACCAGCCTTTTAACAACCCACCTCTTTCAGCTGGGTCCCAAATCCCAAAGGTTCCACAGCCTCCTTAAACAATGGGTGACCAGCTGTTAAAACACATGGCTGCCAGGAGTCATGCAGCCTAATCTCAGATCAGTGTCTGTCCACTGGATTTCCTGGGGGCCAGGCACCTGTGGGAACAGATTCTCACTTGGCAAGGACCAGTAGAATATGGAACAGTGGAGGAATTTAAAATGAATGCATCTTGCAGGGCCTTTTCTCTCTCATTATATTGTTGATTCTTTGGGCCTTTTTTAGTTGAATCTGTCAGTCACACACGCAGCAACTGTAGTTTTCCTGGGAAATTCTGTTCTTTTTCAAATGTTCCCCTAAGATTCAGCAGGGGGTTAGTGCTTCTCAGATCCCGCGTCTGTAATTACTAACTATAGCTCCCAATCTGGGAACTTTTCTGACTCAATTAGAGACAATATGAGAAGCAACACTTGGAACATCATTGAATGTCTCGAGAGGAGAGTAAGGCATGGACACACAGAATAGGGAAAAAGCCTCAGAAATACACATAGTGTCAACTGTTGAGAGTAAGTCCCCTAGTCACCAAGCATAGTAACATTGGTAGGTTATGGTTTGCTTCAAGAGGAAAAAAATACAATGCAAAATGTATGTAGATAGATCCATCTTTTCCACACATAGGGGCTGATATTGGTGGAAGAAGCATAGTGTAGTGAGATGGAAAAGAGTGCTTGTCCAAGTCTGCCTTTTATAGAGAGAGTGAAAGATGGGGCCCTCTTGTTGGAAAGGGAACTGTATAAAAGCCTATCTTACAGACATGAAAGAATGGGTTGGATCTATATTGTTGAACCTAAAGCATTACACCTATGTCTATTAACTTTGTAACTGCAAGCAGCTGCATGCTAGAGAAGGATGTGTCTGGCTCAATATTTAGTTAAGCCTGCAAAAATGCTGAACTCTATGTCTAGAAGAAGGTTATGTAGGAGTTATGTATTGGGGAAGCATAAAAGGACCATTGGGAGCTTTCATAACGATGATGGTGTATTCCTTCAAATATGATGTATTTCTTAAAAGTCAAAATTGGAGCCAATAGTAAAGTTGTTCATGTACCCCTGGTAAGAAAAACACCACAACTCTGTTTGAATAGAAATAAAGACAGCCTGAGCTATTTGGGGCCACATGAGTGCAATTCACCTGGTGGCCATAAGTTTTCCTTGCATGGATGCCCCTTCCCCATCTCTGGACCTGAACCCGAGCCAAGGCTAGACCCCACGACATGATCCTGTGGGGACATTTCCTATTCAAACCCTGATATGAGGGTTATATGCCTTTAAGGACAGTGGAGTTGAATGATTTCCTGCAGAAGAGTAATGAGAATCTAGGTGCCTTTTAGCCAAAAAGACCGTGTAGGAAGGGTTGGCTGTACTTTCGGTAGTTTGCAAACAGACACCTACCTTCTGTAGGCAAAAGGAGAGCTGAGGAGAAAATACATTTAAAAGTTGTGAATCTTGAGACTCTTACAAGTGTGAACCACTGTGGTCTGTTACAGTGGGGTCAGTGCTCTGGTTGAAACATGAGGCAGGGGTATGAAAAGATACTTCAGTAGCAGTTCTGAACTCCCCATCCCAAATCTTGACCCCCCCCACTCTATTCAGGAAGACATGCAGAGTATCTTCCTGTAGGAAAACCCCCATCTCCCCTCCCCTGGCAACAGTTGCCCCATTGCCTCTCCTAGCCATCAGACAAAGAACTAAGATGAAATCACAGCAGCATGCTAGGACTGATGCTGGAGATTATTGGGAGCAGACTCTCAAAACTTTCCCAGTTCCCATGTCTAGTGTAGAGGAATGCTGAGAAACTGAATTACAAGGATGTGGCACCAAGGCACTAAACAGGAAAAGTGAAAGTGTAAAGACATACTTAAGGTCACTTTCTCAAGCATGGTTCTTAGCACTTTGGTATTATCTCCAAAAGTCAGGTAAAAGGCATTGTTATATGGCTTTCCAAATGTATTCGTTATCATAGCACATTGTCAAAGATAATGAAAACAGTTGGGAAATACAATGAGAAACAGTTTAAATTCCTTGGAGTGAACAACATTCATTTCTAGTTTTGTACCAGGGCTATGTTAGCTCGCCCACCCTCTCTCTTAATACAGTCAAAAGAGATCTGAGCCATCTGGACATCACACAGAATGTCACATCAGACCATCACATCAATAAAAAAAAAAAGGCATGGCTGGAATGTTAGAGACCTTGATTGGAAACATGTGTCCCAGAGGACATGTTAAAACCCTACAGAGATTTCAAGATGGGCCACTTCAAAGACCTTGACTGAAAACATGTGTCCCATAGGGCATGCAGCAAACCCTACAAAGATTTCAAGACAGGCTACTTCAGTAACACTTCTAAGAATCGCATGGGAGTGGACATGAAGTAGAAACATGTTTGCTTTCCATGAAGAAAGAGGCACTGAACAATCACTTCAGTTGATATTAGTAGTCTTCAGCAGCGGGGTTGAGGGGTGTGGGAGTGGGATAACTATAGTGGCAGAAATGGGATCCAGATACAGGCCCACAAGCAGAAATATTCACTTAACCATAACCAATCTGACTACTACTTCCAGCAACCAAAACCAGTATAGGGCACTTGATATGGCATTGTTTCCTAAGAAAACCGGTAGGCCACTTGGTGACAAGTTAATGACATTAGGCTCTACTCATTGTGTAGGGACCACAGGTTCCTTATTACAGAAGCAAAGTCCTATTTCCATCATGCATTTCCCTAGTTCCCATTCACAGAGCCTCTAACATCAATAACACCAGAATCTGTTGGCTTATGAAATACCTGGTCCTTGGGTAAAAAATTCTACATAATATAACCTGCATACAGGAGATTTGCATCAGAGCACAGCAGGGGCAGGGTGGGTCCATGCATTGACATCCATGGGCCATATCACACACTGTACCACCCAGAGACAGACAGCCTGACAGAGCACTATGGTGACCTATTGAATACACAGCTGAATCACTGGCTGAGAGGTAAAAGTCTGTAAAACTACCATTTTTCAGGATACAGAAAAAGTAGATAAAAAAATATGTGTAGGAATCGTGGGATAGCAGCATGAATGGAGCCAATTACCGTCATTTTTAGTGACCTGGTTTAAAAAAAATAATAATTTTGCTTCCTGTTTCAAACTATGGACTCTTCAAGGTAAAAAATCCATTTCCCCAGCCTGATAGGAAGACACATGCCAGGAGATAGCGGAAGAGTCCATTGAATTATGAATGCCACCTAGACATTTTAGACTGGTTGTATCCAGGATCAGCAGGTCAGAAGAGGGATCACTGTAATTGCCAGAACAATTAACTCTGATCAGTAGAAGTTAAGGCTGTGTTGGGCGATTTTTTATTGCACTCTGACATACCCAAGGCTGCCAATAAAGTTTACTTTGAATAAGAGGGCAGAGCTAGCTTCACAGAAGTCTGTCAGCTATTCTAGCACTGTAGGTCAAAGATGGATACATGCATGTTGCAGAGAAACCTTGGGTGACTGTCCAGGCAGCAAAATGTCTCTGTCATTTCTATACTTTTAGAAGTTATTTGCTTCTTACTTACTGTTTACTCAGGTAACCATAGTGCTCTGTCAGGCTGTCTGTCTCTGGATGGTACAGTGTGTGATATGGCCCATGGATGTCAATGCATGGACCCACCCTGCCCCTGCTGTGCTCTGATGCAAATCTCCTGTATGCAGGTTATATTATATCCTTCTCAGGTCTCTGATGGGGTTAAAGACTAGATATAGTTACAGTTTTCCTTGTTACAAAATTCAGAAAAAACATACAAAAAAAAAGGTATAAAGTGTATAAGGTTGAGAGACATAAAAACTTAAGTTGTTTATCTAAGAAAATGTTTTGAGGTCTAAAAAGATAGTTTTGACAGCTTGATATTGGCATAAAAAACATGGATCAATGCAGTCGAATTGAAGACTGACATTAATCCACACACCTATGAACACCTGATTTTTTTTGACAAAGAAGTCAAAATGGAACAATGGGGAAAAGCATCTTCAACAAATGGTGCTGGCACAACTGGATGTCAACATGTAGAAGAATGAAAATAGATCCATATCTATCACCATGCACAAAACTCAAGTCCAAATTGATAAAAGACCTCAACATAAACCCAGATACACTGAACCTGGTAGATGAGAAAGTGGAAAGTAGCTTTAAATTCATTGGCACAGGAGACCACTTCCTAAATATAACCCCAGTAGCACAGACACTGAGATCAATAATTAATAAATGGGACCTCCTGAAACTGTAAAGCTTCTGTAAGGCAAAGGACACAGTCAATAAAACAAAGCAGCAGCCTACAGAATAGAAAAATATCTTCACCAACCCTACATCTGACAGAGGGCTAATCTCCAATATACATAAAAAACTCAAGAAACTACTACACATCAAAATACCAAATAATCCAATTTAAAATGGAGGTACAGATCTAAACAGAGAATTCACAACAGAGGAATCTCAAATGACCAAAAGACATTTAAGGAATTGCTCAACATCCTTAGACATCAGGGAATACAAATCAAAATGACTCTGAGATAGCATCTTAATCCTGTCAGAATGGCTATGATCAAAAACACTAATGGCAGCTTATGTTGGAGAGGATGTGGAGTAAGGGGAACACTCCTCTATTGCTGGTTGGAGTGCAAACTTGCACAGCCACTTTGGAAATCTATGACAGTTTCTCAGAAAATTGGGAATCAATCTATCTCAAGATCCAGCAATACCACTCTTGGGCATATAACCAAAGGCTGCTCAACCATACCACAAGGACACTTGCTCAATTATGTTCATGGAGTTTTGTTCATAATAGCCAGATCTGGAAACAACCTAGATGCCCCTCAACTGAAGAACAGATAAAGACAATGTGGTACATTTACACAATGGAGTATTATTCAACTGTAAAAAACAATAACATCATGAAATTTGCAGGCAGAATGGATGCAACTAGAAAAAAATTATACTGAGGTAACCCAAACTCAGAAAGACAAACATGATATGTACTCACTCATAAGTGGATATTAGATGTAAACCAAAGGATAACCAGACTACAGACCATAGCTCCAGAGAAGCTAGATAACAAGGAGGACCCTAAGAGAGACACATGGATTGTCCTAGGAAGGGGAAATAGATGAGATCTACTGGATAAACTAGGAGTGGGGTGTGTAGGGAAGGGGATGGGAGATGAGAATATAAGGGAACAGGATGGGTGAATTGGGGGAGGAATGGAAGGAGAGAGTAATGAAAGAGATATCTTGATAGAGGGGGGCCATTATGGGGTTAGAGAGAAACATGGTGATAGGGAAATTTCCAGGAATCCACAAGGATAACCAGAGCTAAGACTCCTAGCAATAATGGAGAGGGTGCTTGAACTGGTCTTCTCCTCTAATCAGATTGGTGACAACCCTAATTGTCATCATAGAACCTTCATCCGGTAACTGAGAGAAGCGGATGCAGAGATCCACAGCCTAGCACTGGATCGGGCTCTGAGAGTCCAGTAGAAGAGAAGGAGGAGGGAGTAGATGAGCAATGGGGGTCAAGATCATGACAGGGAAACTCACAGACAGCTGACCTGAGATTATTGGGCCTCACAGACTCTGAACCAACAATGGGGAGCCTGCACGGAATCAAACTAGGCCCTCTGCATGTGGGTGACAGTTGTGTGGCTTGGTCTACTTGTGGGGTCCCTGGTAGTGGGACAAGGATCTATCCCTGGTGCATGAGCTGACTTTTTGGAGTCTATTCCTATGGTGGGATGCCTTGTTCAGTCTTGATACTGAGAGGAGGAGGTTGGTCTTGTTTCAACTTGATGTGCCAGGCTTCGTTGACTCCCCAAGGAAGGCCTCACCCTTTCTGGGGAGTGGATGAGGGTGGAGTGGGGGGAAGTTGAGGGCAGGAGAAGGGGAGGGAGGGGGAACTGTGGTTGTATGTAGAATGAATAAAATATTTAAAGAAAAAAGATAGTTTGGAGTTAGTAATAAAAGTTAGGATAGAAAATGAATTAGGTAAAAACTTTGGACTCGCCAAGATAGGGTAGATAGTGAAGTATTTTCTCTGAATTTGCCAACTACAAATGGACTGGACATTGTGAATGTAATTCTTACTTGATAATTGTTCTTACTGTGTATAACTTTATTGTGTTAGAGTTAAAACCTTCCCTTTTATTTAGACAAAGAGAGGAAAATGTGGGCTCTTTTGATTGCACTCTGACATATCTGACTCTGCCAATAAATCTTTACTTTGAATCAGAGGGAAGAGTTAGCTACTAGCTAACTAAAATTAGCCATTGAGGTTTTAGAGGACCAAGGACACATAGAAAGATACAGGAACTAGTAGGGTGGCACTTAGAAAGACTTTCTGCCTTGTTGGATTAAGGAAGAAAAGAGAGAGAGAGGAGGCCACTGGTCACTTCTCTGCTGCTTCTCTGATCATTCAGTTTCTTATCCTGATATCTGATTCCAGAATTTTTATTGATAAATAATAATTAGATAAATGTCTTGAGGCTGTTTCTATGCAATAGAGACAAGAAGGAGCAGATGAAGCGCCCAGGAGATCCACTTATATGCCTTACAGGGTTTTTTAGCATCCATTATAACTGTACACATGCATCCTTAATGTACACAAAGCCTGAGAAAAGGGTGATTACGAACATCACCGATGACTACGCAAGGCTACCATCAGAATCTTGTCAGTAGAGAGGGTGAGATGAGTGCCAATGGGAAGTGGGAAGCAAGTCCTTGAGCCCCAGTGCAGTCCCTAGGAGATGACAGTTTGTCCCACGGATCTTTTTCTTCTAACTTTTCTCAGGGAGGGCAGTTATAGGGACATTGGAAGATCTGCCTTCCCAGCCTACAGAGATAGATTACATGAAAGCTAAATTCTCATCACCAAAGGAATGGACTGTTCTAAGATTTTCTCAAGGAAAAGCCTATGATGAGAGGTGCCATGACTTCAGAAGCCATCACAATATGGATGCTACAGCTAAGTCCTTCATGGCTCCTAACAGCAATAACTGAGTGCAGCACACTAGATCCTGGATGTCCCTTACCCTAAGGGCCTTCTTTCTCAGTAAACCTCTACTCTGGGCCTCCTTCCCTGTTGCCTAGCCAATGCTTTCCTTTTTTAGAGCTTCTTTTCTTTGAAGGCCACACCATCTCCTTCTGTCTCTCCCTGCATAGCTATTGGGTCTAAATATCTCCTCCACAGAGCCCATTCTACTACCGTTCCTATATCACAGGTTTTTCTCATAAATCTCTTGGCCCTTTAATACTAACTCAGCATCTGCAGAATAAGACAGAATGACTAATTTTTTTCTTCTATTATAAAAAGAAGTGGTAAGTGGAGTAAAGAGGGTTAGGTCATTATTCTAAGGTCCAAATTAAATTTTCTATCATTTTAAAAGGTAAAAATTATGAAAATTGGAAAATTATTTGTTGGCGCTGGATAGATGTCTTGCCTTCAGAGTTAAGAGCACTTGCTTTTCTTCCAGAGGACCTGAGTTATTAAGTTGGGCAGCTCACAACTGCCTGTAACTCCAGCTCCCAGTGACCAGGAGCCTTATTCTGAACTCCTAAATCTTCCACACATAGGTGGCCTGTAACTCCAGCTCCCAGGGATCAGGAGCCTTATT